>NW_027125220.1:1697000-2036400 GCF_033026475.1 Channa argus
GCCGAATGAGCAAATATGCTTGTTTCTCCCAATTGCAGCAAAATACTGAAAGGAAAGTGGGTTTGCCTTCATATTTGACCTAGAACAACTCAGTTCAGCATGGAAATATCATTGCAACAGCTTTTATTTAGCCAGAAATCAAGAGTGTAAGTTTTTATGCGCTTAAAAGCATTTTCAGGCCGAATGAGCAAATATGCTTGTTTCTGCCAATTGCAGCAAAAGACTGAAAGGAAAGTGTGTTTGCCTTCACATTTGACCCAGTACAACTCAGTTCAGCATGGAAATATCATTGCAACAGCTTTTATTTAGCCAGAAATCAAGAGTGTAAGTTTTTATGCGCTTAAAAGCATTTTCAGGCCGAATGAGCAAATATGCTTGTTTCTGCCAATTGCAGCAAAAGACTGAAAGGAAAGTGGGTTTGCCATCATATTTGACCTAAAACAACTCAGTTCAGCATGAAAATATCATTGCAACAGCTTTTATTTAGCCAGAAATCAAGAGTGTAAGTTTTTATGCGCTTAAAAGCATTTTCAGGCCGAATGAGCAAATATGCTTGTTTCTGCCAATTGCAGCAAAAGACTGAAAGGAAAGTGGGTTTGCCTTCATATTTGACCCAGAACAACTCAGTTCAGCATGGAAATATCATTGCAACAGCTTTTATTTAGCCAGAAATCAAGAGTGTAAGTTTTATGCGCTTAAAAGCATTTTCAGGCCGAATGAGCTGATTTCTGCCAATTGCAGCAAAAGACTGAAAGGAAAGTGGGTTTGCCTTCATATTTGACCTAGAACAACTCAGTTCAGCATGGAAATATCATTGCAACAGCTTTTATTTAGCCAGAAATCAAGAGTGTAAGTTTTTATGCGCTTAAAAGCATTTTCAGGCCGAATGAGCAAATATGCTTGTTTCTGCCAATTGCAGCAAAATACTGAAAGGAAAGTGGGTTTGCCTTCATATTTGACCTAGAACAACTCAGTTCAGCATGGAAATATCATTGCAACAGCTTTTATTTAGCCAGAAATCAAGAGTGTAAGTTTTTATGCGCTTAAAAGCATTTTCAGGCCGAATGAGCAAATATGCTTGTTTCTCCCAATTGCAGCAAAATACTGAAAGGAAAGTGGGTTTGCCTTCATATTTGACCTAGAACAACTCAGTTCAGCATGGAAATATCATTGCAACAGCTTTTATTTAGCCAGAAATCAAGAGTGTAAGTTTTATGCGCTTAAAAGCATTTTCAGGCCGAATGAGCAAATATGCTTGTTTCTCCCAATTGCAGCAAAATACTGAAAGGAAAGTGGGTTTGCCTTCATATTTGACCTAGAACAACTCAGTTCAGCATGGAAATATCATTGCAACAGCTTTTATTTAGCCAGAAATCAAGAGTGTAAGTTTTTATGCGCTTAAAAGCATTTCCAGGCCAAATGAGCTGATTTCTGCCAATTGCAGCAAAAGACTGAAAGGAAAGTGTGTTTGCCTTCACATTTGACCCAGAACAACTCAGTTCAGCATGGAAATATCATTGCAACAGCTTTTATTTAGCCAGAAATGAAGAGTGTAAGTTTTTATGCGCTTAAAAGCATTTTCAGGCCGAATGAGCAAATATGCTTGTTTCTGCCAATTGCAGCAAAAGACTGAAAGGAAAGTGGGTTTGCCTTCATATTTGACCTAGAACAACTCAGTTCAGCATGGAAATATCATTGCAACAGCTTTTATTTAGCCAGAAATCAAGAGTGTAAGTTTTATGCGCTTAAAAGCATTTTCAGGCCGAATGAGCAAATATGCTTGTTTCTCCCAATTGCAGCAAAATACTGAAAGGAAAGTGGGTTTGCCTTCATATTTGACCTAGAACAACTCAGTTCAGCATGGAAATATCATTGCAACAGCTTTTATTTAGCCAGAAATCAAAAGTGTAAGTTTTTATGCGCTTAAAAGCATTTTCAGGCCAAATGAGCTGATTTCTGCCAATTGCAGCAAAAGACTGAAAGGAAAGTGTGTTTGCCTTCACATTTGACCCAGAACAACTCAGTTCAGCATGGAAATATCATTGCAACAGCTTTTATTTAGCCAGAAATCAAGAGTGTAAGTTTTTATGCGCTTAAAAGCATTTTCAGGCCAAATGAGCTGATTTCTGCCAATTGCAGCAAAAGACTGAAAGGAAAGTGTGTTTGCCTTCACATTTGACCCAGAACAACTCAGTTCAGCATGGAAATATCATTGCAACAGCTTTTATTTAGCCAGAAATCAAGAGTGTAAGTTTTTATGCGCTTAAAAGCATTTTCAGGCCGAATGAGCAAATATGCTTGTTTCTGCCAATTGCAGCAAAAGACTGAAAGGAAAGTGGGTTTGCCTTCATATTTGACCTAGAACAACTCAGTTCAGCATGAAAATATCATTGCAACAGCTTTTATTTAGCCAGAAATCAAGAGTGTAAGTTTTTATGCGCTTAAAAGCATTTTCAGGCCGAATGAGCAAATATGCTTGTTTCTGCCAATTGCAGCAAAAGACTGAAAGGAAAGTGGGTTTGCCTTCATATTTGACCCAGAACAACTCAGTTCAGCATGGAAATATCATTGCAACAGCTTTTATTTAGCCAGAAATCAAGAGTGTAAGTTTTATGCGCTTAAAAGCATTTTCAGGCCGAATGAGCAAATATGCTTGTTTCTGCCAATTGCAGCAAAATACTGAAAGGAAAGTGGGTTTGCCTTCATATTTGACCTAGAACAACTCAGTTCAGCATGGAAATATCATTGCAACAGCTTTTATTTAGCCAGAAATCAAGAGTGTAAGTTTTTATGCGTTTAAAAGCATTTTCAGGCCGAATGAGCAAATATGCTTGTTTCTGCCAATTGCAGCAAAAGACTGAAAGGAAAGTGGGTTTGCCTTCATATTCGACCTAGAACAACTCAGTTCAGCATGGAAATATCATTGCAACAGCTTTTATTTAGCCAGAAATCAAGAGTGTAAGTTTTTATGCGCTTAAAAGCATTTTCAGGCCGAATGAGCAAATATGCTTGTTTCTGCCAATTGCAGCAAAATACTGAAAGGAAAGTGGGTTTGCCTTCATATTTGACCCAGAACAACTCAGTTCAGCATGGAAATATCATTGCAACAGCTTTTATTTAGCCAGAAATCAAGAGTGTAAGTTTTTATGCGCTTAAAAGCATTTTCAGGCCGAATGAGATGATTTCTGCCAATTGCAGCAAAAGACTGAAAGGAAAGTGGGTTTGCCTTCATATTTGACCCAGAACAACTCAGTTCAGCATGGAAATATCATTGCAACAGCTTTTATTTAGCCAGAAATCAAGAGTGTAAGTTTTTATGCGCTTAAAAGCATTTTCAGGCCGAATGAGCTGATTTCTGCCAATTGCAGCAAAAGACTGAAAGGAAAGTGGGTTTGCCTTCATATTTGACCTAGAACAACTCAGTTCAGCATGGAAATATCATTGCAACAGCTTTTATTTAGCCAGAAATCAAGAGTGTAAGTTTTTATGCGCTTAAAAGCATTTTCATGCCGAATGAGCAAATATGCTTGTTTCTGCCAATTGCAGCAAAATACTGAAAGGAAAGTGGGTTTGCCTTCATATTTGACCAAGAACAACTCAGTTCAGCATGGAAATATCATTGCAACAGCTTTTATTTAGCCAGAAATCAAGAGTGTAAGTTTTTATGCGCTTAAAAGCATTTTCAGGCCGAATGAGCAAATATGCTTGTTTCTCCCAATTGCAGCAAAATACTGAAAGGAAAGTGGGTTTGCCTTCATATTTGACCTAGAACAACTCAGTTCAGCATGGAAATATCATTGCAACAGCTTTTATTTAGCCAGAAATCAAAAGTGTAAGTTTTTATGCGCTTAAAAGCATTTTCAGGCCAAATGAGCTGATTTCTGCCAATTGCAGCAAAAGACTGAAAGGAAAGTGTGTTTGCCTTCACATTTGACCCAGAACAACTCAGTTCAGCATGGAAATATCATTGCAACAGCTTTTATTTAGCCAGAAATCAAGAGTGTAAGTTTTTATGCGCTTAAAAGCATTTTCAGGCCAAATGAGCTGATTTCTGCCAATTGCAGCAAAAGACTGAAAGGAAAGTGTGTTTGCCTTCACATTTGACCCAGAACAACTCAGTTCAGCATGGAAATATCATTGCAACAGCTTTTATTTAGCCAGAAATCAAGAGTGTAAGTTTTTATGCGCTTAAAAGCATTTTCAGGCCGAATGAGCAAATATGCTTGTTTCTGCCAATTGCAGCAAAAGACTGAAAGGAAAGTGGGTTTGCCTTCATATTTGACCTAGAACAACTCAGTTCAGCATGGAAATATCATTGCAACAGCTTTTATTTAGCCAGAAATCAAGAGTGTAAGTTTTATGCGCTTAAAAGCATTTTCAGGCCGAATGAGCAAATATGCTTGTTTCTCCCAATTGCAGCAAAATACTGAAAGGAAAGTGGGTTTGCCTTCATATTTGACCTAGAACAACTCAGTTCAGCATGGAAATATCATTGCAACAGCTTTTATTTAGCCAGAAATCAAAAGTGTAAGTTTTTATGCGCTTAAAAGCATTTTCAGGCCAAATGAGCTGATTTCTGCCAATTGCAGCAAAAGACTGAAAGGAAAGTGTGTTTGCCTTCACATTTGACCCAGAACAACTCAGTTCAGCATGGAAATATCATTGCAACAGCTTTTATTTAGCCAGAAATCAAGAGTGTAAGTTTTTATGCGCTTAAAAGCATTTTCAGGCCGAATGAGCAAATATGCTTGTTTCTGCCAATTGCAGCAAAAGACTGAAAGGAAAGTGGGTTTGCCTTCATATTTGACCTAGAACAACTCAGTTCAGCATGGAAATATCATTGCAACAGCTTTTATTTAGCCAGAAATCAAGAGTGTAAGTTTTTATGCGCTTAAAAGCATTTTCAGGCCGAATGAGCAAATATGCTTGTTTCTGCCAATTGCAGCAAAAGACTGAAAGGAAAGTGGGTTTGCCTTCATATTTGACCCAGAACAACTCAGTTCAGCATGGAAATATCATTGCAACAGCTTTTATTTAGCCAGAAATCAAGAGTGTAAGTTTTTATGCGCTTAAAAGCATTTTCAGGCCGAATGAGCTGATTTCTGCCAATTGCAGCAAAAGACTGAAAGGAAAGTGGGTTTGCCTTCATATTTGACCTAGAACAACTCAGTTCAGCATGGAAATATCATTGCAACAGCTTTTATTTAGCCAGAAATCAAGAGTGTAAGTTTTTATGCGCTTAAAAGCATTTTCAGGCCGAATGAGCAAATATGCTTGTTTCTGCCAATTGCAGCAAAATACTGAAAGGAAAGTGGGTTTGCCTTCATATTTGACCTAGAACAACTCAGTTCAGCATGGAAATATCATTGCAACAGCTTTTATTTAGCCAGAAATCAAGAGTGTAAGTTTTTATGCGCTTAAAAGCATTTTCAGGCCGAATGAGCAAATATGCTTGTTTCTGCCAATTGCAGCAAAAGACTGAAAGGAAAGTGGGTTTGCCTTCATATTTGACCCAGAACAACTCAGTTCAGCATGGAAATATCATTGCAACAGCTTTTATTTAGCCAGAAATCAAGAGTGTAAGTTTTTATGCGCTTAAAAGCATTTTCAGGCCGAATGAGCAAATATGCTTGTTTCTGCCAATTGCAGCAAAAGACTGAAAGGAAAGTGGGTTTGCCTTCATATTTGACCCAGAACAACTCAGTTCAGCATGGAAATATCATTGCAACAGCTTTTATTTAGCCAGAAATCAAGAGTGTAAGTTTTTATGTGCTTAAAAGCATTTTCAGGCCGAATGAGCAAATATGCTTGTTTCTGCCAATTGCAGCAAAATACTGAAAGGAAAGTGGGTTTGCCTTCATATTTGACCTAGAACAACTCAGTTCAGCATGGAAATATCATTGCAACAGCTTTTATTTAGCCAGAAATCAAGAGTGTAAGTTTTTATGCGCTTAAAAGCATTTTCAGGCTGAATGAGCTGATTTCTGCCAATTGCAGCAAAAGACTGAAAGGAAAGTGGGTTTGCCTTCATATTTGACCTAGAACAACTCAGTTCAGCATGGAAATATCATTGCAACAGCTTTTATTTAGCCAGAAATCAAGAGTGTAAGTTTTTATGCGCTTAAAAGCATTTTCAGGCCGAATGAGCTGATTTCTGCCAATTGCAGCAAAAGACTGAAAGGAAAGTGGGTTTGCCTTCATATTTGACCTAGAACAACTCAGTTCAGCATGGAAATATCATTGCAACAGCTTTTATTTAGCCAGAAATCAAGAGTGTAAGTTTTTATGCGCTTAAAAGCATTTTCAGGCCGAATGAGCTGATTTCTGCCAATTGCAGCAAAAGACTGAAAGGAAAGTGGGTTTGCCTTCATATTTGACCTAGAACAACTCAGTTCAGCATGGAAATATCATTGCAACAGCTTTTATTTAGCCAGAAATCAAGAGTGTAAGTTTTTATGCGCTTAAAAGCATTTTCAGGCCGAATGAGCAAATATGCTTGTTTCTGCCAATTGCAGCAAAAGACTGAAAGGAAAGTGTGTTTGCCTTCACATTTGACCCAGTACAACTCAGTTCAGCATGGAAATATCATTGCAACAGCTTTTATTTAGCCAGAAATCAAGAGTGTAAGTTTTTATGCGCTTAAAAGCATTTTCAGGCCGAATGAGCAAATATGCTTGTTTCTGCCAATTGCAGCAAAAGACTGAAAGGAAAGTGGGTTTGCCTTCATATTTGACCCAGAACAACTCAGTTCAGCATGGAAATATCATTGCAACAGCTTTTATTTAGCCAGAAATCAAGAGTGTAAGTTTTTATGCGCTTAAAAGCATTTTCAGGCCGAATGAGCAAATATGCTTGTTTCTGCCAATTGCAGCAAAAGACTGAAAGGAAAGTGGGTTTGCCTTCATATTTGACCCAGAACAACTCAGTTCAGCATGGAAATATCATTGCAACAGCTTTTATTTAGCCAGAAATCAAGAGTGTAAGTTTTTATGCGCTTAAAAGCATTTTCAGGCCGAATGAGCTGATTTCTGCCAATTGCAGCAAAAGACTGAAAGGAAAGTGGGTTTGCCTTCATATTTGACCTAGAACAACTCAGTTCAGCATGGAAATATCATTGCAACAGCTTTTATTTAGCCAGAAATCAAGAGTGTAAGTTTTTATGCGCTTAAAAGCATTTTCAGTCCGAATGAGCAAATATGCTTGTTTCTGCCAATTGCAGCAAAAGACTGAAAGGAAAGTGTGTTTGCCTTCACATTTGACCCAGTACAACTCAGTTCAGCATGGAAATATCATTGCAACAGCTTTTATTTAGCCAGAAATCAAGAGTGTAAGTTTTTATGCGCTTAAAAGCATTTTCAGGCCGAATGAGCAAATATGCTTGTTTCTGCCAATTGCAGCAAAAGACTGAAAGGAAAGTTGGTTTGCCTTCATATTTGACCCAGAACAACTCAGTTCAGCATGGAAATATCATTGCAACAGCTTTTATTTAGCCAGAAATCAAGAGTGTAAGTTTTTATGCGCTTAAAAGCATTTTCAGGCCGAATGAGCTGATTTCTGCCAATTGCAGCAAAAGACTGAAAGGAAAGTGGGTTTGCCTTCATATTTGACCTAGAACAACTCAGTTCAGCATGGAAATATCATTGCAACAGCTTTTATTTAGCCAGAAATCAAGAGTGTAAGTTTTTATGCGCTTAAAAGCATTTTCAGGCCGAATGAGCAAATATGCTTGTTTCTGCCAATTGCAGCAAAAGACTGAAAGGAAAGTGTGTTTGCCTTCACATTTGACCCAGTACAACTCAGTTCAGCATGGAAATATCATTGCAACAGCTTTTATTTAGCCAGAAATCAAGAGTGTAAGTTTTTATGCGCTTAAAAGCATTTTCAGGCCGAATGAGCAAATATGCTTGTTTCTGCCAATTGCAGCAAAAGACTGAAAGGAAAGTGGGTTTGCCTTCATATTTGACCCAGAACAACTCAGTTCAGCATGGAAATATCATTGCAACAGCTTTTATTTAGCCAGAAATCAAGAGTGTAAGTTTTTATGCGTTTAAAAGCATTTTCAGGCCGAATGAGCAAATATGCTTGTTTCTGCCAATTGCAGCAAAAGACTGAAAGGAAAGTGGGTTTGCCTTCATATTTGACCTAGAACAACTCAGTTCAGCATGGAAATATCATTGCAACAGCTTTTATTTAGCCAGAAATCAAGAGTGTAAGTTTTTATGCGCTTAAAAGCATTTTCAGGCCGAATGAGCAAATATGCTTGTTTCTGCCAATTGCAGCAAAATACTGAAAGGAAAGTGGGTTTGCCTTCATATTTGACCTAGAACAACTCAGTTCAGCATGGAAATATCATTGCAACAGCTTTTATTTAGCCAGAAATCAAGAGTGTAAGTTTTTATGCGTTTAAAAGCATTTTCAGGCCGAATGAGCAAATATGCTTGTTTCTGCCAATTGCAGCAAAAGACTGAAAGGAAAGTGGGTTTGCCTTCATATTTGACCCAGAACAACTCAGTTCAGCATGGAAATATCATTGCAACAGCTTTTATTTAGCCAGAAATCAAGAGTGTAAGTTTTTATGCGCTTAAAAGCATTTTCAGGCCGAATGAGCTGATTTCTGCCAATTGCAGCAAAAGACTGAAAGGAAAGTGGGTTTGCCTTCATATTTGACCTAGAACAACTCAGTTCAGCATGGAAATATCATTGCAACAGCTTTTATTTAGCCAGAAATCAAGAGTGTAAGTTTTTATGCGCTTAAAAGCATTTTCAGGCCGAATGAGCAAATATGCTTGTTTCTGCCAATTGCAGCAAAATACTGAAAGGAAAGTGGGTTTGCCTTCATATTTGACCTAGAACAACTCAGTTCAGCATGGAAATATCATTGCAACAGCTTTTATTTAGCCAGAAATCAAGAGTGTAAGTTTTTATGCGCTTAAAAGCATTTTCAGGCCGAATGAGCAAATATGCTTGTTTCTGCCAATTGCAGCAAAATACTGAAAGGAAAGTGGGTTTGCCTTCATATTTGACCTAGAACAACTCAGTTCAGCATGGAAATATCATTGCAACAGCTTTTATTTAGCCAGAAATCAAGAGTGTAAGTTTTTATGCGCATAAAAGCATTTTCAGGCCAAATGAGCTGATTTCTGCCAATTGCAGTAAAAGACTGAAAGGAAAGTGGGTTTGCCTTCATATTTGACCCAGAACAACTCAGTTCAGCATGGAAATATCATTGCAACAGCTTTTATTTAGCCAGAAATCAAGAGTGTAAGTTTTTATGCGCTTAAAAGCATTTTCAGGCCGAATGAGCAAATATGCTTGTTTCTGCCAATTGCAGCAAAAGACTGAAAGGAAAGTGGGTTTGCCTTCATATTTGACCCAGAACAACTCAGTTCAGCATGGAAATATCATTGCAACAGCTTTTATTTAGCCAGAAATCAAGAGTGTAAGTTTTTATGCGCTTAAAAGCATTTTCAGGCCGAATGAGCTGATTTCTGCCAATTGCAGCAAAAGACTGAAAGGAAAGTGGGTTTGCCTTCATATTTGACCTAGAACAACTCAGTTCAGCATGGAAATATCATTGCAACAGCTTTTATTTAGCCAGAAATCAAGAGTGTAAGTTTTTATGCGCTTAAAAGCATTTTCAGGCCGAATGAGCAAATATGCTTGTTTCTGCCAATTGCAGCAAAATACTGAAAGGAAAGTGGGTTTGCCTTCATATTTGACCTAGAACAACTCAGTTCAGCATGGAAATATCATTGCAACAGCTTTTATTTAGCCAGAAATCAAGAGTGTAAGTTTTTATGCGCTTAAAAGCATTTTCAGGCCAAATGAGCTGATTTCTGCCAATTGCAGCAAAAGACTGAAAGGAAAGTGTGTTTGCCTTCACATTTGACCCAGAACAACTCAGTTCAGAATGGAAATATCATTGCAACAGCTTTTATTTAGCCAGAAATCAAGAGTGTAAGTTTTTATGCGCTTAAAAGCATTTTCAGGCCGAATGAGCTGATTTCTCCCAATTGCAGCAAAATACTTAAAGGAAAGTGGGTTTGCCTTCATATTTGACCTAGAACAACTCAGTTCAGCATGGAAATATCATTGCAACAGCTTTTATTTAGCCAGAAATCAAGAGTGTAAGTTTTTATGCGCTTAAAAGCATTTTCAGGCCAAATGAGCTGATTTCTGCCAATTGCAGCAAAAGACTGAAAGGAAAGTGTGTTTGCCTTCACATTTGACCCAGAACAACTCAGTTCAGAATGGAAATATCATTGCAACAGCTTTTATTTAGCCAGAAATCAAGAGTGTAAGTTTTTATGCGCTTAAAAGCATTTTCAGGCCGAATGAGCAAATATGCTTGTTTCTGCCAATTGCAGCAAAAGACTGAAAGGAAAGTGGGTTTGCCTTCATATTTGACCTAGAACAACTCAGTTCAGCATGGAAATATCATTGCAACAGCTTTTATTTAGCCAGAAATCAAGAGTGTAAGTTTTATGCGCTTAAAAGCATTTTCAGGCCGAATGAGCAAATATGCTTGTTTCTCCCAATTGCAGCAAAATACTGAAAGGAAAGTGGGTTTGCCTTCATATTTGACCTAGAACAACTCAGTTCAGCATGGAAATATCATTGCAACAGCTTTTATTTAGCCAGAAATCAAAAGTGTAAGTTTTTATGCGCTTAAAAGCATTTTCAGGCCAAATGAGCTGATTTCTGCCAATTGCAGCAAAAGACTGAAAGGAAAGTGTGTTTGCCTTCACATTTGACCCAGAACAACTCAGTTCAGCATGGAAATATCATTGCAACAGCTTTTATTTAGCCAGAAATCAAGAGTGTAAGTTTTTATGCGCTTAAAAGCATTTTCAGGCCGAATGAGCAAATATGCTTGTTTCTGCCAATTGCAGCAAAAGACTGAAAGGAAAGTGGGTTTGCCTTCATATTTGACCTAGAACAACTCAGTTCAGCATGAAAATATCATTGCAACAGCTTTTATTTAGCCAGAAATCAAGAGTGTAAGTTTTTATGCGCTTAAAAGCATTTTCAGGCCGAATGAGCAAATATGCTTGTTTCTGCCAATTGCAGCAAAAGACTGAAAGGAAAGTGGGTTTGCCTTCATATTTGACCCAGAACAACTCAGTTCAGCATGGAAATATCATTGCAACAGCTTTTATTTAGCCAGAAATCAAGAGTGTAAGTTTTATGCGC
This sequence comes from Channa argus, assembly GCF_033026475.1. NCBI lineage: Eukaryota > Metazoa > Chordata > Actinopteri > Anabantiformes > Channidae > Channa > Channa argus. The sequence goes on from NW_027125220.1 coordinate 1,708,194, forward strand.
TTAAAAGCATTTTCAGGCCGAATGAGCAAATATGCTTGTTTCTGCCAATTGCAGCAAAATACTGAAAGGAAAGTGGGTTTGCCTTCATATTTGACCTAGAACAATTCAGTTCAGCATGGAAATATCATTGCAACAGCTTTTATTTAGCCAGAAATCAAGAGTGTAAGTTTTTATGCGCTTAAAAGCATTTTCAGGCCGAATGAGCAAATATGCTTGTTTCTGCCAATTGCAGCAAAATACTGAAAGGAAAGTGGGTTTGCCTTCATATTTGACCTAGAACAACTCAGTTCAGCATGGAAATATCATTGCAACAGCTTTTATTTAGCCAGAAATCAAGAGTGTAAGTTTTTATGCGTTTAAAAGCATTTTCAGGCCGAATGAGCAAATATGCTTGTTTCTGCCAATTGCAGCAAAAGACTGAAAGGAAAGTGGGTTTGCCTTCATATTTGACCCAGAACAACTCAGTTCAGCATGGAAATATCATTGCAACAGCTTTTATTTAGCCAGAAATCAAGAGTGTAAGTTTTTATGCGCTTAAAAGCATTTTCAGGCCGAATGAGCAAATATGCTTGTTTCTGCCAATTGCAGCAAAAGACTGAAAGGAAAGTTGGTTTGCCTTCATATTTGACCCAGAACAACTCAGTTCAGCATGGAAATATCATTGCAACAGCTTTTATTTAGCCAGAAATCAAGAGTGTAAGTTTTTATGCGCTTAAAAGCATTTTCAGGCCGAATGAGCAAATATGCTTGTTTCTGCCAATTGCAGCAAAAGACTGAAAGGAAAGTGGGTTTTCCTTCATATTTGACCCAGAACAACTCAGTTCAGCATGGAAATATCATTGCAACAGCTTTTATTTAGCCAGAAATCAAGAGTGTAAGTTTTTATGCGCTTAAAAGCATTTTCAGGCCGAATGAGCAAATATGCTTGTTTCTGCCAATTGCAGCAAAAGACTGAAAGGAAAGTGGGTTTGCCTTCATATTTGACCCAGAACAACTCAGTTCAGCATGGAAATATCATTGCAACAGCTTTTATTTAGCCAGAAATCAAGAGTGTAAGTTTTTATGCGCTTAAAAGCATTTTCAGGCCGAATGAGCTGATTTCTGCCAATTGCAGCAAAAGACTGAAAGGAAAGTGGGTTTGCCTTCATATTTGACCTAGAACAACTCAGTTCAGCATGGAAATATCATTGCAACAGCTTTTATTTAGCCAGAAATCAAGAGTGTAAGTTTTTATGCGCTTAAAAGCATTTTCAGGCCGAATGAGCAAATATGCTTGTTTCTGCCAATTGCAGCAAAATACTGAAAGGAAAGTGGGTTTGCCTTCATATTTGACCTAGAACAACTCAGTTCAGCATGGAAATATCATTGCAACAGCTTTTATTTAGCCAGAAATCAAGAGTGTAAGTTTTTATGCGCTTAAAAGCATTTTCAGGCCGAATGAGCAAATATGCTTGTTTCTCCCAATTGCAGCAAAATACTGAAAGGAAAGTGGGTTTGCCTTCATATTTGACCTAGAACAACTCAGTTCAGCATGGAAATATCATTGCAACAGCTTTTATTTAGCCAGAAATCAAGAGTGTAAGTTTTATGCGCTTAAAAGCATTTTCAGGCCGAATGAGCAAATATGCTTGTTTCTGCCAATTGCAGCAAAAGACTGAAAGGAAAGTGGGTTTGCCTTCATATTTGACCTAGAACAACTCAGTTCAGCATGAAAATATCATTGCAACAGCTTTTATTTAGCCAGAAATCAAGAGTGTAAGTTTTTATGCGCTTAAAAGCATTTTCAGGCCGAATGAGCAAATATGCTTGTTTCTGCCAATTGCAGCAAAAGACTGAAAGGAAAGTGGGTTTGCCTTCATATTTGACCCAGAACAACTCAGTTCAGCATGGAAATATCATTGCAACAGCTTTTATTTAGCCAGAAATCAAGAGTGTAAGTTTTATGCGCTTAAAAGCATTTTCAGGCCGAATGAGCAAATATGCTTGTTTCTGCCAATTGCAGCAAAATACTGAAAGGAAAGTGGGTTTGCCTTCATATTTGACCTAGAACAATTCAGTTCAGCATGGAAATATCATTGCAACAGCTTTTATTTAGCCAGAAATCAAGAGTGTAAGTTTTTATGCGCTTAAAAGCATTTTCAGGCCGAATGAGCAAATATGCTTGTTTCTGCCAATTGCAGCAAAATACTGAAAGGAAAGTGGGTTTGCCTTCATATTTGACCTAGAACAACTCAGTTCAGCATGGAAATATCATTGCAACAGCTTTTATTTAGCCAGAAATCAAGAGTGTAAGTTTTTATGCGTTTAAAAGCATTTTCAGGCCGAATGAGCAAATATGCTTGTTTCTGCCAATTGCAGCAAAAGACTGAAAGGAAAGTGGGTTTGCCTTCATATTTGACCCAGAACAACTCAGTTCAGCATGGAAATATCATTGCAACAGCTTTTATTTAGCCAGAAATCAAGAGTGTAAGTTTTTATGCGCTTAAAAGCATTTTCAGGCCGAATGAGCAAATATGCTTGTTTCTGCCAATTGCAGCAAAAGACTGAAAGGAAAGTTGGTTTGCCTTCATATTTGACCCAGAACAACTCAGTTCAGCATGGAAATATCATTGCAACAGCTTTTATTTAGCCAGAAATCAAGAGTGTAAGTTTTTATGCGCTTAAAAGCATTTTCAGGCCGAATGAGCAAATATGCTTGTTTCTGCCAATTGCAGCAAAAGACTGAAAGGAAAGTGGGTTTTCCTTCATATTTGACCCAGAACAACTCAGTTCAGCATGGAAATATCATTGCAACAGCTTTTATTTAGCCAGAAATCAAGAGTGTAAGTTTTTATGCGCTTAAAAGCATTTTCAGGCCGAATGAGCAAATATGCTTGTTTCTGCCAATTGCAGCAAAAGACTGAAAGGAAAGTGGGTTTGCCTTCATATTTGACCCAGAACAACTCAGTTCAGCATGGAAATATCATTGCAACAGCTTTTATTTAGCCAGAAATCAAGAGTGTAAGTTTTTATGCGCTTAAAAGCATTTTCAGGCCGAATGAGCTGATTTCTGCCAATTGCAGCAAAAGACTGAAAGGAAAGTGGGTTTGCCTTCATATTTGACCTAGAACAACTCAGTTCAGCATGGAAATATCATTGCAACAGCTTTTATTTAGCCAGAAATCAAGAGTGTAAGTTTTTATGCGCTTAAAAGCATTTTCAGGCCGAATGAGCAAATATGCTTGTTTCTGCCAATTGCAGCAAAATACTGAAAGGAAAGTGGGTTTGCCTTCATATTTGACCTAGAACAACTCAGTTCAGCATGGAAATATCATTGCAACAGCTTTTATTTAGCCAGAAATCAAGAGTGTAAGTTTTTATGCGCTTAAAAGCATTTTCAGGCCGAATGAGCAAATATGCTTGTTTCTCCCAATTGCAGCAAAATACTGAAAGGAAAGTGGGTTTGCCTTCATATTTGACCTAGAACAACTCAGTTCAGCATGGAAATATCATTGCAACAGCTTTTATTTAGCCAGAAATCAAGAGTGTAAGTTTTATGCGCTTAAAAGCATTTTCAGGCCGAATGAGCAAATATGCTTGTTTCTCCCAATTGCAGCAAAATACTGAAAGGAAAGTGGGTTTGCCTTCATATTTGACCTAGAACAACTCAGTTCAGCATGGAAATATCATTGCAACAGCTTTTATTTAGCCAGAAATCAAGAGTGTAAGTTTTTATGCGCTTAAAAGCATTTTCAGGCCGAATGAGCAAATATGCTTGTTTCTCCCAATTGCAGCAAAATACTGAAAGGAAAGTGGGTTTGCCTTCATATTTGACCTAGAACAACTCAGTTCAGCATGGAAATATCATTGCAACAGCTTTTATTTAGCCAGAAATCAAGAGTGTAAGTTTTATGCGCTTAAAAGCATTTTCAGGCCGAATGAGCAAATATGCTTGTTTCTCCCAATTGCAGCAAAATACTGAAAGGAAAGTGGGTTTGCCTTCATATTTGACCTAGAACAACTCAGTTCAGCATGGAAATATCATTGCAACAGCTTTTATTTAGCCAGAAATCAAGAGTGTAAGTTTTTATGCGCTTAAAAGCATTTTCAGGCCAAATGAGCTGATTTCTGCCAATTGCAGCAAAAGACTGAAAGGAAAGTGTGTTTGCCTTCACATTTGACCCAGAACAACTCAGTTCAGCATGGAAATATCATTGCAACAGCTTTTATTTAGCCAGAAATCAAGAGTGTAAGTTTTTATGCGCTTAAAAGCATTTTCAGGCCGAATGAGCAAATATGCTTGTTTCTGCCAATTGCAGCAAAAGACTGAAAGGAAAGTGGGTTTGCCTTCATATTTGACCTAGAACAACTCAGTTCAGCATGGAAATATCATTGCAACAGCTTTTATTTAGCCAGAAATCAAGAGTGTAAGTTTTTATGCGCTTAAAAGCATTTTCAGGCCGAATGAGCAAATATGCTTGTTTCTGCCAATTGCAGCAAAAGACTGAAAGGAAAGTGGGTTTGCCTTCATATTTGACCCAGAACAACTCAGTTCAGCATGGAAATATCATTGCAACAGCTTTTATTTAGCCAGAAATCAAGAGTGTAAGTTTTATGCGCTTAAAAGCATTTTCAGGCCGAATGAGCAAATATGCTTGTTTCTGCCAATTGCAGCAAAATACTGAAAGGAAAGTGGGTTTGCCTTCATATTTGACCTAGAACAACTCAGTTCAGCATGGAAATATCATTGCAACAGCTTTTATTTAGCCAGAAATCAAGAGTGTAAGTTTTTATGCGCTTAAAAGCATTTTCAGGCCGAATGAGCAAATATGCTTGTTTCTGCCAATTGCAGCAAAAGACTGAAAGGAAAGTGGGTTTGCCTTCATATTTGACCTAGAACAACTCAGTTCAGCATGGAAATATCATTGCAACAGCTTTTATTTAGCCAGAAATCAAGAGTGTAAGTTTTTATGCGCTTAAAAGCATTTTCAGGCCGAATGAGCAAATATGCTTGTTTCTGCCAATTGCAGCAAAATACTGAAAGGAAAGTGGGTTTGCCTTCATATTTGACCCAGAACAACTCAGTTCAGCATGGAAATATCATTGCAACAGCTTTTATTTAGCCAGAAATCAAGAGTGTAAGTTTTTATGCGCTTAAAAGCATTTTCAGGCCGAATGAGCTGATTTCTGCCAATTGCAGCAAAAGACTGAAAGGAAAGTGGGTTTGCCTTCATATTTGACCTAGAACAACTCAGTTCAGCATGGAAATATCATTGCAACAGCTTTTATTTAGCCAGAAATCAAGAGTGTAAGTTTTTATGCGCATAAAAGCATTTTCAGGCCAAATGAGCTGATTTCTGCCAATTGCAGCAAAAGACTGAAAGGAAAGTGGGTTTGCCTTCATATTTGACCCAGAACAACTCAGTTCAGCATGGAAATATCATTGCAACAGCTTTTATTTAGCCAGAAATCAAGAGTGTAAGTTTTAATGCGCTTAAAAGCATTTTCAGGCCGAATGAGCAAATATGCGTGTTTCTGCCAATTGCAGCAAAAGACTGACAGGAAAGTGGGTTTGCCTTCATATTTGACCTAGAACAACTCAGTTCAGCATGGAAATATCATTGCAACAGCTTTTATTTAGCCAGAAATCAAGAGTGTAAGTTTTTATGCGCTTAAAAGCATTTTCAGGCCGAATGAGCAAATATGCTTGTTTCTGCCAATTGCAGCAAAATACTGAAAGGAAAGTGGGTTTGCCTTCATATTTGACCTAGAACAACTCAGTTCAGCATGGAAATATCATTGCAACAGCTTTTATTTAGCCAGAAATCAAGAGTGTAAGTTTTTATGCGCTTAAAAGCATTTTCAGGCCGAATGAGCAAATATGCTTGTTTCTCCCAATTGCAGCAAAATACTGAAAGGAAAGTGGGTTTGCCTTCATATTTGACCTACAACAAATCAGTTCAGCATGGAAATATCATTGCAACAGCTTTTATTTAGCCAGAAATCAAGAGTGTAAGTTTTTATGCGCTTAAAAGCATTTTCAGGCCGAATGAGCAAATATGCTTGTTTCTGCCAATTGCAGCAAAATACTGAAAGGAAAGTGGGTTTGCCTTCATATTTGACCTAGAACAACTCAGTTCAGCATGGAAATATCATTGCAACAGCTTTTATTTAGCCAGAAATCAAGAGTGTAAGTTTTTATGCGCTTAAAAGCATTTTCAGGCCGAATGAGCAAATATGCTTGTTTCTGCCAATTGCAGCAAAAGACTGAAAGGAAAGTGGGTTTGCCTTCATATTTGACCTAGAACAACTCAGTTCAGCATGGAAATATCATTGCAACAGCTTTTATTTAGCCAGAAATCAAGAGTGTAAGTTTTTATGCGCTTAAAAGCATTTTCAGGCCGAATGAGCAAATATGCTTGTTTCTGCCAATTGCAGCAAAATACTGAAAGGAAAGTGGGTTTGCCTTCATATTTGACCTAGAACAACTCAGTTCAGCATGGAAATATCATTGCAACAGCTTTTATTTAGCCAGAAATCAAGAGTGTAAGTTTTTATGCGCTTAAAAGCATTTTCAGGCCGAATGAGCAAATATGCTTGTTTCTGCCAATTGCAGCAAAAGACTGAAAGGAAAGTGGGTTTGCCTTCATATTTGACCTAGAACAACTCAGTTCAGCATGGAAATATCATTGCAACAGCTTTTATTTAGCCAGAAATCAAGAGTGTAAGTTTTTATGCGCTTAAAAGCATTTTCAGGCCGAATGAGCAAATATGCTTGTTTCTGCCAATTGCAGCAAAATACTGAAAGGAAAGTGGGTTTGCCTTCATATTTGACCTAGAACAACTCAGTTCAGCATGGAAATATCATTGCAACAGCTTTTATTTAGCCAGAAATCAAGAGTGTAAGTTTTTATGCGCTTAAAAGCATTTTCAGGCCGAATGAGCAAATATGCTTGTTTCTGCCAATTGCAGCAAAATACTGAAAGGAAAGTGGGTTTGCCTTCATATTTGACCTAGAACAACTCAGTTCAGCATGGAAATATCATTGCAACAGCTTTTATTTAGCCAGAAATCAAGAGTGTAAGTTTTTATGCGTTTAAAAGCATTTTCAGGCCGAATGAGCAAATATGCTTGTTTCTGCCAATTGCAGCAAAAGACTGAAAGGAAAGTGGGTTTGCCTTCATATTTGACCCAGAACAACTCAGTTCAGCATGGAAATATCATTGCAACAGCTTTTATTTAGCCAGAAATCAAGAGTGTAAGTTTTTATGCGCTTAAAAGCATTTTCAGGCCGAATGAGCAAATATGCTTGTTTCTGCCAATTGCAGCAAAAGACTGAAAGGAAAGTTGGTTTGCCTTCATATTTGACCCAGAACAACTCAGTTCAGCATGGAAATATCATTGCAACAGCTTTTATTTAGCCAGAAATCAAGAGTGTAAGTTTTTATGCGCTTAAAAGCATTTTCAGGCCGAATGAGCAAATATGCTTGTTTCTGCCAATTGCAGCAAAAGACTGAAAGGAAAGTGGGTTTTCCTTCATATTTGACCCAGAACAACTCAGTTCAGCATGGAAATATCATTGCAACAGCTTTTATTTAGCCAGAAATCAAGAGTGTAAGTTTTTATGCGCTTAAAAGCATTTTCAGGCCGAATGAGCAAATATGCTTGTTTCTGCCAATTGCAGCAAAAGACTGAAAGGAAAGTGGGTTTGCCTTCATATTTGACCCAGAACAACTCAGTTCAGCATGGAAATATCATTGCAACAGCTTTTATTTAGCCAGAAATCAAGAGTGTAAGTTTTTATGCGCTTAAAAGCATTTTCAGGCCGAATGAGCTGATTTCTGCCAATTGCAGCAAAAGACTGAAAGGAAAGTGGGTTTGCCTTCATATTTGACCTAGAACAACTCAGTTCAGCATGGAAATATCATTGCAACAGCTTTTATTTAGCCAGAAATCAAGAGTGTAAGTTTTTATGCGCTTAAAAGCATTTTCAGGCCGAATGAGCAAATATGCTTGTTTCTGCCAATTGCAGCAAAATACTGAAAGGAAAGTGGGTTTGCCTTCATATTTGACCTAGAACAACTCAGTTCAGCATGGAAATATCATTGCAACAGCTTTTATTTAGCCAGAAATCAAGAGTGTAAGTTTTTATGCGCTTAAAAGCATTTTCAGGCCGAATGAGCAAATATGCTTGTTTCTCCCAATTGCAGCAAAATACTGAAAGGAAAGTGGGTTTGCCTTCATATTTGACCTAGAACAACTCAGTTCAGCATGGAAATATCATTGCAACAGCTTTTATTTAGCCAGAAATCAAGAGTGTAAGTTTTATGCGCTTAAAAGCATTTTCAGGCCGAATGAGCAAATATGCTTGTTTCTCCCAATTGCAGCAAAATACTGAAAGGAAAGTGGGTTTGCCTTCATATTTGACCTAGAACAACTCAGTTCAGCATGGAAATATCATTGCAACAGCTTTTATTTAGCCAGAAATCAAGAGTGTAAGTTTTTATGCGCTTAAAAGCATTTTCAGGCCAAATGAGCTGATTTCTGCCAATTGCAGCAAAAGACTGAAAGGAAAGTGTGTTTGCCTTCACATTTGACCCAGAACAACTCAGTTCAGCATGGAAATATCATTGCAACAGCTTTTATTTAGCCAGAAATCAAGAGTGTAAGTTTTTATGCGCTTAAAAGCATTTTCAGGCCGAATGAGCAAATATGCTTGTTTCTGCCAATTGCAGCAAAAGACTGAAAGGAAAGTGGGTTTGCCTTCATATTTGACCTAGAACAACTCAGTTCAGCATGAAAATATCATTGCAACAGCTTTTATTTAGCCAGAAATCAAGAGTGTAAGTTTTTATGCGCTTAAAAGCATTTTCAGGCCGAATGAGCAAATATGCTTGTTTCTGCCAATTGCAGCAAAAGACTGAAAGGAAAGTGGGTTTGCCTTCATATTTGACCCAGAACAACTCAGTTCAGCATGGAAATATCATTGCAACAGCTTTTATTTAGCCAGAAATCAAGAGTGTAAGTTTTATGCGCTTAAAAGCATTTTCAGGCCGAATGAGCAAATATGCTTGTTTCTGCCAATTGCAGCAAAATACTGAAAGGAAAGTGGGTTTGCCTTCATATTTGACCTAGAACAACTCAGTTCAGCATGGAAATATCATTGCAACAGCTTTTATTTAGCCAGAAATCAAGAGTGTAAGTTTTTATGCGTTTAAAAGCATTTTCAGGCCGAATGAGCAAATATGCTTGTTTCTGCCAATTGCAGCAAAAGACTGAAAGGAAAGTGGGTTTGCCTTCATATTTGACCTAGAACAACTCAGTTCAGCATGGAAATATCATTGCAACAGCTTTTATTTAGCCAGAAATCAAGAGTGTAAGTTTTTATGCGCTTAAAAGCATTTTCAGGCCGAATGAGCAAATATGCTTGTTTCTGCCAATTGCAGCAAAATACTGAAAGGAAAGTGGGTTTGCCTTCATATTTGACCCAGAACAACTCAGTTCAGCATGGAAATATCATTGCAACAGCTTTTATTTAGCCAGAAATCAAGAGTGTAAGTTTTATGCGCTTAAAAGCATTTTCAGGCCGAATGAGCAAATATGCTTGTTTCTGCCAATTGCAGCAAAATACTGAAAGGAAAGTGGGTTTGCCTTCATATTTGACCTAGAACAATTCAGTTCAGCATGGAAATATCATTGCAACAGCTTTTATTTAGCCAGAAATCAAGAGTGTAAGTTTTTATGCGCTTAAAAGCATTTTCAGGCCGAATGAGCAAATATGCTTGTTTCTGCCAATTGCAGCAAAATACTGAAAGGAAAGTGGGTTTGCCTTCATATTTGACCTAGAACAACTCAGTTCAGCATGGAAATATCATTGCAACAGCTTTTATTTAGCCAGAAATCAAGAGTGTAAGTTTTTATGCGTTTAAAAGCATTTTCAGGCCGAATGAGCAAATATGCTTGTTTCTGCCAATTGCAGCAAAAGACTGAAAGGAAAGTGGGTTTGCCTTCATATTTGACCCAGAACAACTCAGTTCAGCATGGAAATATCATTGCAACAGCTTTTATTTAGCCAGAAATCAAGAGTGTAAGTTTTTATGCGCTTAAAAGCATTTTCAGGCCGAATGAGCAAATATGCTTGTTTCTGCCAATTGCAGCAAAAGACTGAAAGGAAAGTTGGTTTGCCTTCATATTTGACCCAGAACAACTCAGTTCAGCATGGAAATATCATTGCAACAGCTTTTATTTAGCCAGAAATCAAGAGTGTAAGTTTTTATGCGCTTAAAAGCATTTTCAGGCCGAATGAGCAAATATGCTTGTTTCTGCCAATTGCAGCAAAAGACTGAAAGGAAAGTGGGTTTTCCTTCATATTTGACCCAGAACAACTCAGTTCAGCATGGAAATATCATTGCAACAGCTTTTATTTAGCCAGAAATCAAGAGTGTAAGTTTTTATGCGCTTAAAAGCATTTTCAGGCCGAATGAGCAAATATGCTTGTTTCTGCCAATTGCAGCAAAAGACTGAAAGGAAAGTGGGTTTGCCTTCATATTTGACCCAGAACAACTCAGTTCAGCATGGAAATATCATTGCAACAGCTTTTATTTAGCCAGAAATCAAGAGTGTAAGTTTTTATGCGCTTAAAAGCATTTTCAGGCCGAATGAGCTGATTTCTGCCAATTGCAGCAAAAGACTGAAAGGAAAGTGGGTTTGCCTTCATATTTGACCTAGAACAACTCAGTTCAGCATGGAAATATCATTGCAACAGCTTTTATTTAGCCAGAAATCAAGAGTGTAAGTTTTTATGCGCTTAAAAGCATTTTCAGGCCGAATGAGCAAATATGCTTGTTTCTGCCAATTGCAGCAAAATACTGAAAGGAAAGTGGGTTTGCCTTCATATTTGACCTAGAACAACTCAGTTCAGCATGGAAATATCATTGCAACAGCTTTTATTTAGCCAGAAATCAAGAGTGTAAGTTTTTATGCGCTTAAAAGCATTTTCAGGCCGAATGAGCAAATATGCTTGTTTCTCCCAATTGCAGCAAAATACTGAAAGGAAAGTGGGTTTGCCTTCATATTTGACCTAGAACAACTCAGTTCAGCATGGAAATATCATTGCAACAGCTTTTATTTAGCCAGAAATCAAGAGTGTAAGTTTTATGCGCTTAAAAGCATTTTCAGGCCGAATGAGCAAATATGCTTGTTTCTGCCAATTGCAGCAAAAGACTGAAAGGAAAGTGGGTTTGCCTTCATATTTGACCTAGAACAACTCAGTTCAGCATGAAAATATCATTGCAACAGCTTTTATTTAGCCAGAAATCAAGAGTGTAAGTTTTTATGCGCTTAAAAGCATTTTCAGGCCGAATGAGCAAATATGCTTGTTTCTGCCAATTGCAGCAAAAGACTGAAAGGAAAGTGGGTTTGCCTTCATATTTGACCCAGAACAACTCAGTTCAGCATGGAAATATCATTGCAACAGCTTTTATTTAGCCAGAAATCAAGAGTGTAAGTTTTATGCGCTTAAAAGCATTTTCAGGCCGAATGAGCAAATATGCTTGTTTCTGCCAATTGCAGCAAAATACTGAAAGGAAAGTGGGTTTGCCTTCATATTTGACCTAGAACAATTCAGTTCAGCATGGAAATATCATTGCAACAGCTTTTATTTAGCCAGAAATCAAGAGTGTAAGTTTTTATGCGCTTAAAAGCATTTTCAGGCCGAATGAGCAAATATGCTTGTTTCTGCCAATTGCAGCAAAATACTGAAAGGAAAGTGGGTTTGCCTTCATATTTGACCTAGAACAACTCAGTTCAGCATGGAAATATCATTGCAACAGCTTTTATTTAGCCAGAAATCAAGAGTGTAAGTTTTTATGCGTTTAAAAGCATTTTCAGGCCGAATGAGCAAATATGCTTGTTTCTGCCAATTGCAGCAAAAGACTGAAAGGAAAGTGGGTTTGCCTTCATATTTGACCCAGAACAACTCAGTTCAGCATGGAAATATCATTGCAACAGCTTTTATTTAGCCAGAAATCAAGAGTGTAAGTTTTTATGCGCTTAAAAGCATTTTCAGGCCGAATGAGCAAATATGCTTGTTTCTGCCAATTGCAGCAAAAGACTGAAAGGAAAGTTGGTTTGCCTTCATATTTGACCCAGAACAACTCAGTTCAGCATGGAAATATCATTGCAACAGCTTTTATTTAGCCAGAAATCAAGAGTGTAAGTTTTTATGCGCTTAAAAGCATTTTCAGGCCGAATGAGCAAATATGCTTGTTTCTGCCAATTGCAGCAAAAGACTGAAAGGAAAGTGGGTTTTCCTTCATATTTGACCCAGAACAACTCAGTTCAGCATGGAAATATCATTGCAACAGCTTTTATTTAGCCAGAAATCAAGAGTGTAAGTTTTTATGCGCTTAAAAGCATTTTCAGGCCGAATGAGCAAATATGCTTGTTTCTGCCAATTGCAGCAAAAGACTGAAAGGAAAGTGGGTTTGCCTTCATATTTGACCCAGAACAACTCAGTTCAGCATGGAAATATCATTGCAACAGCTTTTATTTAGCCAGAAATCAAGAGTGTAAGTTTTTATGCGCTTAAAAGCATTTTCAGGCCGAATGAGCTGATTTCTGCCAATTGCAGCAAAAGACTGAAAGGAAAGTGGGTTTGCCTTCATATTTGACCTAGAACAACTCAGTTCAGCATGGAAATATCATTGCAACAGCTTTTATTTAGCCAGAAATCAAGAGTGTAAGTTTTTATGCGCTTAAAAGCATTTTCAGGCCGAATGAGCAAATATGCTTGTTTCTGCCAATTGCAGCAAAATACTGAAAGGAAAGTGGGTTTGCCTTCATATTTGACCTAGAACAACTCAGTTCAGCATGGAAATATCATTGCAACAGCTTTTATTTAGCCAGAAATCAAGAGTGTAAGTTTTTATGCGCTTAAAAGCATTTTCAGGCCGAATGAGCAAATATGCTTGTTTCTCCCAATTGCAGCAAAATACTGAAAGGAAAGTGGGTTTGCCTTCATATTTGACCTAGAACAACTCAGTTCAGCATGGAAATATCATTGCAACAGCTTTTATTTAGCCAGAAATCAAGAGTGTAAGTTTTATGCGCTTAAAAGCATTTTCAGGCCGAATGAGCAAATATGCTTGTTTCTCCCAATTGCAGCAAAATACTGAAAGGAAAGTGGGTTTGCCTTCATATTTGACCTAGAACAACTCAGTTCAGCATGGAAATATCATTGCAACAGCTTTTATTTAGCCAGAAATCAAGAGTGTAAGTTTTTATGCGCTTAAAAGCATTTTCAGGCCAAATGAGCTGATTTCTGCCAATTGCAGCAAAAGACTGAAAGGAAAGTGTGTTTGCCTTCACATTTGACCCAGAACAACTCAGTTCAGCATGGAAATATCATTGCAACAGCTTTTATTTAGCCAGAAATCAAGAGTGTAAGTTTTTATGCGCTTAAAAGCATTTTCAGGCCGAATGAGCAAATATGCTTGTTTCTGCCAATTGCAGCAAAAGACTGAAAGGAAAGTGGGTTTGCCTTCATATTTGACCCAGAACAACTCAGTTCAGCATGGAAATATCATTGCAACAGCTTTTATTTAGCCAGAAATCAAGAGTGTAAGTTTTATGCGCTTAAAAGCATTTTCAGGCCGAATGAGCAAATATGCTTGTTTCTGCCAATTGCAGCAAAATACTGAAAGGAAAGTGGGTTTGCCTTCATATTTGACCTAGAACAACTCAGTTCAGCATGGAAATATCATTGCAACAGCTTTTATTTAGCCAGAAATCAAGAGTGTAAGTTTTTATGCGCTTAAAAGCATTTTCAGGCCGAATGAGCAAATATGCTTGTTTCTGCCAATTGCAGCAAAAGACTGAAAGGAAAGTGGGTTTGCCTTCATATTTGACCTAGAACAACTCAGTTCAGCATGGAAATATCATTGCAACAGCTTTTATTTAGCCAGAAATCAAGAGTGTAAGTTTTTATGCGCTTAAAAGCATTTTCAGGCCGAATGAGCAAATATGCTTGTTTCTGCCAATTGCAGCAAAATACTGAAAGGAAAGTGGGTTTGCCTTCATATTTGACCCAGAACAACTCAGTTCAGCATGGAAATATCATTGCAACAGCTTTTATTTAGCCAGAAATCAAGAGTGTAAGTTTTTATGCGCTTAAAAGCATTTTCAGGCCGAATGAGCTGATTTCTGCCAATTGCAGCAAAAGACTGAAAGGAAAGTGGGTTTGCCTTCATATTTGACCTAGAACAACTCAGTTCAGCATGGAAATATCATTGCAACAGCTTTTATTTAGCCAGAAATCAAGAGTGTAAGTTTTTATGCGCATAAAAGCATTTTCAGGCCAAATGAGCTGATTTCTGCCAATTGCAGCAAAAGACTGAAAGGAAAGTGGGTTTGCCTTCATATTTGACCCAGAACAACTCAGTTCAGCATGGAAATATCATTGCAACAGCTTTTATTTAGCCAGAAATCAAGAGTGTAAGTTTTAATGCGCTTAAAAGCATTTTCAGGCCGAATGAGCAAATATGCGTGTTTCTGCCAATTGCAGCAAAAGACTGACAGGAAAGTGGGTTTGCCTTCATATTTGACCTAGAACAACTCAGTTCAGCATGGAAATATCATTGCAACAGCTTTTATTTAGCCAGAAATCAAGAGTGTAAGTTTTTATGCGCTTAAAAGCATTTTCAGGCCGAATGAGCAAATATGCTTGTTTCTGCCAATTGCAGCAAAATACTGAAAGGAAAGTGGGTTTGCCTTCATATTTGACCTAGAACAACTCAGTTCAGCATGGAAATATCATTGCAACAGCTTTTATTTAGCCAGAAATCAAGAGTGTAAGTTTTTATGCGCTTAAAAGCATTTTCAGGCCGAATGAGCAAATATGCTTGTTTCTCCCAATTGCAGCAAAATACTGAAAGGAAAGTGGGTTTGCCTTCATATTTGACCTACAACAAATCAGTTCAGCATGGAAATATCATTGCAACAGCTTTTATTTAGCCAGAAATCAAGAGTGTAAGTTTTTATGCGCTTAAAAGCATTTTCAGGCCGAATGAGCAAATATGCTTGTTTCTGCCAATTGCAGCAAAATACTGAAAGGAAAGTGGGTTTGCCTTCATATTTGACCTAGAACAACTCAGTTCAGCATGGAAATATCATTGCAACAGCTTTTATTTAGCCAGAAATCCAGAGTGTAAGTTTTTATGCGCTTAAAAGCATTTTCAGGCCGAATGAGCAAATATGCTTGTTTCTGCCAATTGCAGCAAAATACTGAAAGGAAAGTGGGTTTGCCTTCATATTTGACCTAGAACAACTCAGTTCAGCATGGAAATATCATTGCAACAGCTTTTATTTAGCCAGAAATCAAGAGTGTAAGTTTTTATGCGCTTAAAAGCATTTTCAGGCCGAATGAGCAAATATGCTTGTTTCTGCCAATTGCAGCAAAATACTGAAAGGAAAGTGGGTTTGCCTTCATATTTGACCTAGAACAACTCAGTTCAGCATGGAAATATCATTGCAACAGCTTTTATTTAGCCAGAAATCAAGAGTGTAAGTTTTTATGCGCTTAAAAGCATTTTCAGGCCGAATGAGCAAATATGCTTGTTTCTGCCAATTGCAGCAAAAGACTGAAAGGAAAGTGGGTTTGCCTTCATATTTGACCTAGAACAACTCAGTTCAGCATGGAAATATCATTGCAACAGCTTTTATTTAGCCAGAAATCAAGAGTGTAAGTTTTTATGCGCTTAAAAGCATTTTCAGGCCGAATGAGCAAATATGCTTGTTTCTGCCAATTGCAGCAAAATACTGAAAGGAAAGTGGGTTTGCCTTCATATTTGACCTAGAACAACTCAGTTCAGCATGGAAATATCATTGCAACAGCTTTTATTTAGCCAGAAATCAAGAGTGTAAGTTTTTATGCGCTTAAAAGCATTTTCAGGCCGAATGAGCAAATATGCTTGTTTCTGCCAATTGCAGCAAAATACTGAAAGGAAAGTGGGTTTGCCTTCATATTTGACCTAGAACAACTCAGTTCAGCATGGAAATATCATTGCAACAGCTTTTATTTAGCCAGAAATCAAGAGTGTAAGTTTTTATGCGTTTAAAAGCATTTTCAGGCCGAATGAGCAAATATGCTTGTTTCTGCCAATTGCAGCAAAAGACTGAAAGGAAAGTGGGTTTGCCTTCATATTTGACCCAGAACAACTCAGTTCAGCATGGAAATATCATTGCAACAGCTTTTATTTAGCCAGAAATCAAGAGTGTAAGTTTTTATGCGCTTAAAAGCATTTTCAGGCCGAATGAGCAAATATGCTTGTTTCTGCCAATTGCAGCAAAAGACTGAAAGGAAAGTTGGTTTGCCTTCATATTTGACCCAGAACAACTCAGTTCAGCATGGAAATATCATTGCAACAGCTTTTATTTAGCCAGAAATCAAGAGTGTAAGTTTTTATGCGCTTAAAAGCATTTTCAGGCCGAATGAGCAAATATGCTTGTTTCTGCCAATTGCAGCAAAAGACTGAAAGGAAAGTGGGTTTTCCTTCATATTTGACCCAGAACAACTCAGTTCAGCATGGAAATATCATTGCAACAGCTTTTATTTAGCCAGAAATCAAGAGTGTAAGTTTTTATGCGCTTAAAAGCATTTTCAGGCCGAATGAGCAAATATGCTTGTTTCTGCCAATTGCAGCAAAAGACTGAAAGGAAAGTGGGTTTGCCTTCATATTTGACCCAGAACAACTCAGTTCAGCATGGAAATATCATTGCAACAGCTTTTATTTAGCCAGAAATCAAGAGTGTAAGTTTTTATGCGCTTAAAAGCATTTTCAGGCCGAATGAGCTGATTTCTGCCAATTGCAGCAAAAGACTGAAAGGAAAGTGGGTTTGCCTTCATATTTGACCTAGAACAACTCAGTTCAGCATGGAAATATCATTGCAACAGCTTTTATTTAGCCAGAAATCAAGAGTGTAAGTTTTTATGCGCTTAAAAGCATTTTCAGGCCGAATGAGCAAATATGCTTGTTTCTGCCAATTGCAGCAAAATACTGAAAGGAAAGTGGGTTTGCCTTCATATTTGACCTAGAACAACTCAGTTCAGCATGGAAATATCATTGCAACAGCTTTTATTTAGCCAGAAATCAAGAGTGTAAGTTTTTATGCGCTTAAAAGCATTTTCAGGCCGAATGAGCAAATATGCTTGTTTCTCCCAATTGCAGCAAAATACTGAAAGGAAAGTGGGTTTGCCTTCATATTTGACCTAGAACAACTCAGTTCAGCATGGAAATATCATTGCAACAGCTTTTATTTAGCCAGAAATCAAGAGTGTAAGTTTTATGCGCTTAAAAGCATTTTCAGGCCGAATGAGCAAATATGCTTGTTTCTCCCAATTGCAGCAAAATACTGAAAGGAAAGTGGGTTTGCCTTCATATTTGACCTAGAACAACTCAGTTCAGCATGGAAATATCATTGCAACAGCTTTTATTTAGCCAGAAATCAAGAGTGTAAGTTTTTATGCGCTTAAAAGCATTTTCAGGCCAAATGAGCTGATTTCTGCCAATTGCAGCAAAAGACTGAAAGGAAAGTGTGTTTGCCTTCACATTTGACCCAGAACAACTCAGTTCAGCATGGAAATATCATTGCAACAGCTTTTATTTAGCCAGAAATCAAGAGTGTAAGTTTTTATGCGCTTAAAAGCATTTTCAGGCCGAATGAGCAAATATGCTTGTTTCTGCCAATTGCAGCAAAAGACTGAAAGGAAAGTGGGTTTGCCTTCATATTTGACCTAGAACAACTCAGTTCAGCATGGAAATATCATTGCAACAGCTTTTATTTAGCCAGAAATCAAGAGTGTAAGTTTTATGCGCTTAAAAGCATTTTCAGGCCGAATGAGCAAATATGCTTGTTTCTCCCAATTGCAGCAAAATACTGAAAGGAAAGTGGGTTTGCCTTCATATTTGACCTAGAACAACTCAGTTCAGCATGGAAATATCATTGCAACAGCTTTTATTTAGCCAGAAATCAAAAGTGTAAGTTTTTATGCGCTTAAAAGCATTTTCAGGCCAAATGAGCTGATTTCTGCCAATTGCAGCAAAAGACTGAAAGGAAAGTGTGTTTGCCTTCACATTTGACCCAGAACAACTCAGTTCAGCATGGAAATATCATTGCAACAGCTTTTATTTAGCCAGAAATCAAGAGTGTAAGTTTTTATGCGCTTAAAAGCATTTTCAGGCCGAATGAGCAAATATGCTTGTTTCTGCCAATTGCAGCAAAAGACTGAAAGGAAAGTGGGTTTGCCTTCATATTTGACCTAGAACAACTCAGTTCAGCATGAAAATATCATTGCAACAGCTTTTATTTAGCCAGAAATCAAGAGTGTAAGTTTTTATGCGCTTAAAAGCATTTTCAGGCCGAATGAGCAAATATGCTTGTTTCTGCCAATTGCAGCAAAAGACTGAAAGGAAAGTGGGTTTGCCTTCATATTTGACCCAGAACAACTCAGTTCAGCATGGAAATATCATTGCAACAGCTTTTATTTAGCCAGAAATCAAGAGTGTAAGTTTTATGCGCTTAAAAGCATTTTCAGGCCGAATGAGCAAATATGCTTGTTTCTGCCAATTGCAGCAAAATACTGAAAGGAAAGTGGGTTTGCCTTCATATTTGACCTAGAACAACTCAGTTCAGCATGGAAATATCATTGCAACAGCTTTTATTTAGCCAGAAATCAAGAGTGTAAGTTTTTATGCGCTTAAAAGCATTTTCAGGCCGAATGAGCAAATATGCTTGTTTCTGCCAATTGCAGCAAAAGACTGAAAGGAAAGTGGGTTTGCCTTCATATTTGACCTAGAACAACTCAGTTCAGCATGGAAATATCATTGCAACAGCTTTTATTTAGCCAGAAATCAAGAGTGTAAGTTTTTATGCGCTTAAAAGCATTTTCAGGCCGAATGAGCAAATATGCTTGTTTCTGCCAATTGCAGCAAAATACTGAAAGGAAAGTGGGTTTGCCTTCATATTTGACCCAGAACAACTCAGTTCAGCATGGAAATATCATTGCAACAGCTTTTATTTAGCCAGAAATCAAGAGTGTAAGTTTTTATGCGCTTAAAAGCATTTTCAGGCCGAATGAGCTGATTTCTGCCAATTGCAGCAAAAGACTGAAAGGAAAGTGGGTTTGCCTTCATATTTGACCTAGAACAACTCAGTTCAGCATGGAAATATCATTGCAACAGCTTTTATTTAGCCAGAAATCAAGAGTGTAAGTTTTTATGCGCATAAAAGCATTTTCAGGCCAAATGAGCTGATTTCTGCCAATTGCAGCAAAAGACTGAAAGGAAAGTGGGTTTGCCTTCATATTTGACCCAGAACAACTCAGTTCAGCATGGAAATATCATTGCAACAGCTTTTATTTAGCCAGAAATCAAGAGTGTAAGTTTTTATGCGCTTAAAAGCATTTTCAGGCCGAATGAGCAAATATGCGTGTTTCTGCCAATTGCAGCAAAAGACTGACAGGAAAGTGGGTTTGCCTTCATATTTGACCTAGAACAACTCAGTTCAGCATGGAAATATCATTGCAACAGCTTTTATTTAGCCAGAAATCAAGAGTGTAAGTTTTTATGCGCTTAAAAGCATTTTCAGGCCGAATGAGCAAATATGCTTGTTTCTGCCAATTGCAGCAAAATACTGAAAGGAAAGTGGGTTTGCCTTCATATTTGACCTAGAACAACTCAGTTCAGCATGGAAATATCATTGCAACAGCTTTTATTTAGCCAGAAATCAAGAGTGTAAGTTTTTATGCGCTTAAAAGCATTTTCAGGCCGAATGAGCAAATATGCTTGTTTCTCCCAATTGCAGCAAAATACTGAAAGGAAAGTGGGTTTGCCTTCATATTTGACCTACAACAAATCAGTTCAGCATGGAAATATCATTGCAACAGCTTTTATTTAGCCAGAAATCAAGAGTGTAAGTTTTTATGCGCTTAAAAGCATTTTCAGGCCGAATGAGCAAATATGCTTGTTTCTGCCAATTGCAGCAAAATACTGAAAGGAAAGTGGGTTTGCCTTCATATTTGACCTAGAACAACTCAGTTCAGCATGGAAATATCATTGCAACAGCTTTTATTTAGCCAGAAATCAAGAGTGTAAGTTTTTATGCGCTTAAAAGCATTTTCAGGCCGAATGAGCAAATATGCTTGTTTCTGCCAATTGCAGCAAAATACTGAAAGGAAAGTGGGTTTGCCTTCATATTTGACCTAGAACAACTCAGTTCAGCATGGAAATATCATTGCAACAGCTTTTATTTAGCCAGAAATCAAGAGTGTAAGTTTTTATGCGCTTAAAAGCATTTTCAGGCCGAATGAGCAAATATGCTTGTTTCTGCCAATTGCAGCAAAATACTGAAAGGAAAGTGGGTTTGCCTTCATATTTGACCTAGAACAACTCAGTTCAGCATGGAAATATCATTGCAACAGCTTTTATTTAGCCAGAAATCAAGAGTGTAAGTTTTTATGCGCTTAAAAGCATTTTCAGGCCGAATGAGCAAATATGCTTGTTTCTGCCAATTGCAGCAAAAGACTGAAAGGAAAGTGGGTTTGCCTTCATATTTGACCTAGAACAACTCAGTTCAGCATGGAAATATCATTGCAACAGCTTTTATTTAGCCAGAAATCAAGAGTGTAAGTTTTTATGCGCTTAAAAGCATTTTCAGGCCGAATGAGCAAATATGCTTGTTTCTGCCAATTGCAGCAAAATACTGAAAGGAAAGTGGGTTTGCCTTCATATTTGACCTAGAACAACTCAGTTCAGCATGGAAATATCATTGCAACAGCTTTTATTTAGCCAGAAATCAAGAGTGTAAGTTTTTATGCGCTTAAAAGCATTTTCAGGCCGAATGAGCAAATATGCTTGTTTCTGCCAATTGCAGCAAAATACTGAAAGGAAAGTGGGTTTGCCTTCATATTTGACCTAGAACAACTCAGTTCAGCATGGAAATATCATTGCAACAGCTTTTATTTAGCCAGAAATCAAGAGTGTAAGTTTTTATGCGCATAAAAGCATTTTCAGGCCAAATGAGCTGATTTCTGCCAATTGCAGCAAAAGACTGAAAGGAAAGTGGGTTTGCCTTCATATTTGACCCAGAACAACTCAGTTCAGCATGGAAATATCATTGCAACAGCTTTTATTTAGCCAGAAATCAAGAGTGTAAGTTTTTATGCGCTTAAAAGCATTTTCAGGCCGAATGAGCAAATATGCTTGTTTCTGCCAATTGCAGCAAAAGACTGAAAGGAAAGTGGGTTTGCCTTCATATTTGACCCAGAACAACTCAGTTCAGCATGGAAATATCATTGCAACAGCTTTTATTTAGCCAGAAATCAAGAGTGTAAGTTTTTATGCGCTTAAAAGCATTTTCAGGCCGAATGAGCAAATATGCTTGTTTCTGCCAATTGCAGCAAAAGACTGAAAGGAAAGTTGGTTTGCCTTCATATTTGACCCAGAACAACTCAGTTCAGCATGGAAATATCATTGCAACAGCTTTTATTTAGCCAGAAATCAAGAGTGTAAGTTTTTATGCGCTTAAAAGCATTTTCAGGCCGAATGAGCTGATTTCTGCCAATTGCAGCAAAAGACTGAAAGGAAAGTGGGTTTGCCTTCATATTTGACCTAGAACAACTCAGTTCAGCATGGAAATATCATTGCAACAGCTTTTATTTAGCCAGAAATCAAGAGTGTAAGTTTTTATGCGCTTAAAAGCATTTTCAGGCCGAATGAGCAAATATGCTTGTTTCTGCCAATTGCAGCAAAAGACTGAAAGGAAAGTGTGTTTGCCTTCACATTTGACCCAGTACAACTCAGTTCAGCATGGAAATATCATTGCAACAGCTTTTATTTAGCCAGAAATCAAGAGTGTAAGTTTTTATGCGCTTAAAAGCATTTTCAGGCCGAATGAGCAAATATGCTTGTTTCTGCCAATTGCAGCAAAAGACTGAAAGGAAAGTGGGTTTGCCTTCATATTTGACCTAGAACAACTCAGTTCAGCATGAAAATATCATTGCAACAGCTTTTATTTAGCCAGAAATCAAGAGTGTAAGTTTTTATGCGCTTAAAAGCATTTTCAGGCCGAATGAGCAAATATGCTTGTTTCTGCCAATTGCAGCAAAAGACTGAAAGGAAAGTGGGTTTGCCTTCATATTTGACCCAGAACAACTCAGTTCAGCATGGAAATATCATTGCAACAGCTTTTATTTAGCCAGAAATCAAGAGTGTAAGTTTTATGCGCTTAAAAGCATTTTCAGGCCGAATGAGCAAATATGCTTGTTTCTGCCAATTGCAGCAAAATACTGAAAGGAAAGTGGGTTTGCCTTCATATTTGACCTAGAACAACTCAGTTCAGCATGGAAATATCATTGCAACAGCTTTTATTTAGCCAGAAATCAAGAGTGTAAGTTTTTATGCGCTTAAAAGCATTTTCAGGCCGAATGAGCAAATATGCTTGTTTCTGCCAATTGCAGCAAAATACTGAAAGGAAAGTGGGTTTGCCTTCATATTTGACCTAGAACAACTCAGTTCAGCATGGAAATATCATTGCAACAGCTTTTATTTAGCCAGAAATCAAGAGTGTAAGTTTTTATGCGTTTAAAAGTATTTTCAGGCCGAATGAGCAAATATGCTTGTTTCTGCCAATTGCAGCAAAAGACTGAAAGGAAAGTGGGTTTGCCTTCATATTTGACCCAGAACAACTCAGTTCAGCATGGAAATATCATTGCAACAGCTTTTATTTAGCCAGAAATCAAGAGTGTAAGTTTTTATGCGCTTAAAAGCATTTTCAGGCCGAATGAGCAAAAATGCTTGTTTCTGCCAATTGCAGCAAAAGACTGAAAGGAAAGTTGGTTTGCCTTCATATTTGACCCAGAACAACTCAGTTCAGCATGGAAATATCATTGCAACAGCTTTTATTTAGCCAGAAATCAAGAGTGTAAGTTTTTATGCGCTTAAAAGCATTTTCAGGCCGAATGAGCAAATATGCTTGTTTCTGCCAATTGCAGCAAAAGACTGAAAGGAAAGTGGGTTTTCCTTCATATTTGACCCAGAACAACTCAGTTCAGCATGGAAATATCATTGCAACAGCTTTTATTTAGCCAGAAATCAAGAGTGTAAGTTTTTATGCGCTTAAAAGCATTTTCAGGCCGAATGAGCAAATATGCTTGTTTCTGCCAATTGCAGCAAAAGACTGAAAGGAAAGTGGGTTTGCCTTCATATTTGACCCAGAACAACTCAGTTCAGCATGGAAATATCATTGCAACAGCTTTTATTTAGCCAGAAATCAAGAGTGTAAGTTTTTATGCGCTTAAAAGCATTTTCAGGCCGAATGAGCAAATATGCTTGTTTCTGCCAATTGCAGCAAAATACTGAAAGGAAAGTGGGTTTGCCTTCATATTTGACCTAGAACAACTCAGTTCAGCATGGAAATATCATTGCAACAGCTTTTATTTAGCCAGAAATCAAGAGTGTAAGTTTTTATGCGCTTAAAAGCATTTTCAGGCCGAATGAGCAAATATGCTTGTTTCTCCCAATTGCAGCAAAATACTGAAAGGAAAGTGGGTTTGCCTTCATATTTGACCTAGAACAACTCAGTTCAGCATGGAAATATCATTGCAACAGCTTTTATTTAGCCAGAAATCAAGAGTGTAAGTTTTATGCGCTTAAAAGCATTTTCAGGCCGAATGAGCAAATATGCTTGTTTCTCCCAATTGCAGCAAAATACTGAAAGGAAAGTGGGTTTGCCTTCACATTTGACCTAGAACAACTCAGTTCAGCATGGAAATATCATTGCAACAGCTTTTATTTAGCCAGAAATCAAGAGTGTAAGTTTTTATGCGCTTAAAAGCATTTTCAGGCCAAATGAGCTGATTTCTGCCAATTGCAGCAAAAGACTGAAAGGAAAGTGTGTTTGCCTTCACATTTGACCCAGAACAACTCAGTTCAGCATGGAAATATCATTGCAACAGCTTTTATTTAGCCAGAAATCAAGAGTGTAAGTTTTTATGCGCTTAAAAGCATTTTCAGGCCGAATGAGCAAATATGCTTGTTTCTGCCAATTGCAGCAAAAGACTGAAAGGAAAGTGGGTTTGCCTTCATATTTGACCTAGAACAACTCAGTTCAGCATGGAAATATCATTGCAACAGCTTTTATTTAGCCAGAAATCAAGAGTGTAAGTTTTATGCGCTTAAAAGCATTTTCAGGCCGAATGAGCAAATATGCTTGTTTCTCCCAATTGCAGCAAAATACTGAAAGGAAAGTGGGTTTGCCTTCATATTTGACCTAGAACAACTCAGTTCAGCATGGAAATATCATTGCAACAGCTTTTATTTAGCCAGAAATCAAAAGTGTAAGTTTTTATGCGCTTAAAAGCATTTTCAGGCCAAATGAGCTGATTTCTGCCAATTGCAGCAAAAGACTGAAAGGAAAGTGTGTTTGCCTTCACATTTGACCCAGAACAACTCAGTTCAGCATGGAAATATCATTGCAACAGCTTTTATTTAGCCAGAAATCAAGAGTGTAAGTTTTTATGCGCTTAAAAGCATTTTCAGGCCAAATGAGCTGATTTCTGCCAATTGCAGCAAAAGACTGAAAGGAAAGTGTGTTTGCCTTCACATTTGACCCAGAACAACTCAGTTCAGCATGGAAATATCATTGCAACAGCTTTTATTTAGCCAGAAATCAAGAGTGTAAGTTTTTATGCGCTTAAAAGCATTTTCAGGCCGAATGAGCAAATATGCTTGTTTCTGCCAATTGCAGCAAAAGACTGAAAGGAAAGTGGGTTTGCCTTCATATTTGACCCAGAACAACTCAGTTCAGCATGGAAATATCATTGCAACAGCTTTTATTTAGCCAGAAATCAAGAGTGTAAGTTTTATGCGCTTAAAAGCATTTTCAGGCCGAATGAGCAAATATGCTTGTTTCTGCCAATTGCAGCAAAATACTGAAAGGAAAGTGGGTTTGCCTTCATATTTGACCTAGAACAACTCAGTTCAGCATGGAAATATCATTGCAACAGCTTTTATTTAGCCAAAAATCAAGAGTGTAAGTTTTTATGCGTTTAAAAGCATTTTCAGGCCGAATGAGCAAATATGCTTGTTTCTGCCAATTGCAGCAAAAGACTGAAAGGAAAGTGGGTTTGCCTTCATATTTGACCTAGAACAACTCAGTTCAGCATGGAAATATCATTGCAACAGCTTTTATTTAGCCAGAAATCAAGAGTGTAAGTTTTTATGCGCTTAAAAGCATTTTCAGGCCGAATGAGCAAATATGCTTGTTTCTGCCAATTGCAGCAAAATACTGAAAGGAAAGTGGGTTTGCCTTCATATTTGACCCAGAACAACTCAGTTCAGCATGGAAATATCATTGCAACAGCTTTTATTTAGCCAGAAATCAAGAGTGTAAGTTTTTATGCGCTTAAAAGCATTTTCAGGCCGAATGAGCTGATTTCTGCCAATTGCAGCAAAAGACTGAAAGGAAAGTGGGTTTGCCTTCATATTTGACCTAGAACAACTCAGTTCAGCATGGAAATATCATTGCAACAGCTTTTATTTAGCCAGAAATCAAGAGTGTAAGTTTTTATGCGCTTAAAAGCATTTTCAGGCCGAATGAGCAAATATGCTTGTTTCTGCCAATTGCAGCAAAATACTGAAAGGAAAGTGGGTTTGCCTTCATATTTGACCTAGAACAACTCAGTTCAGCATGGAAATATCATTGCAACAGCTTTTATTTAGCCAGAAATCAAGAGTGTAAGTTTTTATGCGCTTAAAAGCATTTTCAGGCCGAATGAGCAAATATGCTTGTTTCTGCCAATTGCAGCAAAAGACTGAAAGGAAAGTGGGTTTGCCTTCATATTTGACCCAGAACAACTCAGTTCAGCATGGAAATATCATTGCAACAGCTTTTATTTAGCCAGAAATCAAGAGTGTAAGTTTTTATGCGCTTAAAAGCATTTTCAGGCCGAATGAGCAAATATGCTTGTTTCTGCCAATTGCAGCAAAAGACTGAAAGGAAAGTGGGTTTGCCTTCATATTTGACCCAGAACAACTCAGTTCAGCATGGAAATATCATTGCAACAGCTTTTATTTAGCCAGAAATCAAGAGTGTAAGTTTTATGCGCTTAAAAGCATTTTCAGGCCGAATGAGCAAATATGCTTGTTTCTGCCAATTGCAGCAAAATACTGAAAGGAAAGTGGGTTTGCCTTCATATTTGACCTAGAACAACTCAGTTCAGCATGGAAATATCATTGCAACAGCTTTTATTTAGCCAGAAATCAAGAGTGTAAGTTTTTATGCGCTTAAAAGCATTTTCAGGCCGAATGAGCAAATATGCTTGTTTCTGCCAATTGCAGCAAAATACTGAAAGGAAAGTGGGTTTGCCTTCATATTTGACCTAGAACAACTCAGTTCAGCATGGAAATATCATTGCAACAGCTTTTATTTAGCCAGAAATCAAGAGTGTAAGTTTTTATGCGCTTAAAAGCATTTTCAGGCCGAATGAGCAAATATGCTTGTTTCTGCCAATTGCAGCAAAATACTGAAAGGAAAGTGGGTTTGCCTTCATATTTGACCTAGAACAACTCAGTTCAGCATGGAAATATCATTGCAACAGCTTTTATTTAGCCAGAAATCAAGAGTGTAAGTTTTTATGCGCTTAAAAGCATTTTCAGGCCGAATGAGCAAATATGCTTGTTTCTGCCAATTGCAGCAAAAGACTGAAAGGAAAGTGGGTTTGCCTTCATATTTGACCTAGAACAACTCAGTTCAGCATGGAAATATCATTGCAACAGCTTTTATTTAGCCAGAAATCAAGAGTGTAAGTTTTTATGCGCTTAAAAGCATTTTCAGGCCGAATGAGCTGATTTCTGCCAATTGCAGCAAAAGACTGAAAGGAAAGTGGGTTTGCCTTCATATTTGACCTAGAACAACTCAGTTCAGCATGGAAATATCATTGCAACAGCTTTTATTTAGCCAGAAATCAAGAGTGTAAGTTTTTATGCGCTTAAAAGCATTTTCAGGCCGAATGAGCAAATATGCTTGTTTCTGCCAATTGCAGCAAAATACTGAAAGGAAAGTGGGTTTGCCTTCATATTTGACCTAGAACAACTCAGTTCAGCATGGAAATATCATTGCAACAGCTTTTATTTAGCCAGAAATCAAGAGTGTAAGTTTTTATGCGCTTAAAAGCATTTTCAGGCCGAATGAGCAAATATGCTTGTTTCTGCCAATTGCAGCAAAATACTGAAAGGAAAGTGGGTTTGCCTTCATATTTGACCTAGAACAACTCAGTTCAGCATGGAAATATCATTGCAACAGCTTTTATTTAGCCAGAAATCAAGAGTGTAAGTTTTTATGCGCATAAAAGCATTTTCAGGCCAAATGAGCTGATTTCTGCCAATTGCAGCAAAAGACTGAAAGGAAAGTGGGTTTGCCTTCATATTTGACCCAGAACAACTCAGTTCAGCA
Source organism: Channa argus (assembly GCF_033026475.1). Classification (NCBI taxonomy): domain Eukaryota; kingdom Metazoa; phylum Chordata; class Actinopteri; order Anabantiformes; family Channidae; genus Channa; species Channa argus. Next base: position 1,735,680 of record NW_027125220.1, read on the forward strand.
TGGAAATATCATTGCAACAGCTTTTATTTAGCCAGAAATCAAGAGTGTAAGTTTTTATGCGCTTAAAAGCATTTTCAGGCCGAATGAGCAAATATGCTTGTTTCTGCCAATTGCAGCAAAATACTGAAAGGAAAGTGGGTTTGCCTTCATATTTGACCCAGAACAACTCAGTTCAGCATGGAAATATCATTGCAACAGCTTTTATTTAGCCAGAAATCAAGAGTGTAAGTTTTTATGCGCTTAAAAGCATTTTCAGGCCGAATGAGCAAATATGCTTGTTTCTGCCAATTGCAGCAAAAGACTGAAAGGAAAGTTGGTTTGCCTTCATATTTGACCCAGAACAACTCAGTTCAGCATAGAAATATCATTGCAACAGCTTTTATTTAGCCAGAAATCAAGAGTGTAAGTTTTTATGCGCTTAAAAGCATTTTCAGGCCGAATGAGCTGATTTCTGCCAATTGCAGCAAAAGACTGAAAGGAAAGTGGGTTTGCCTTCATATTTGACCTAGAACAACTCAGTTCAGCATGGAAATATCATTGCAACAGCTTTTATTTAGCCAGAAATCAAGAGTGTAAGTTTTTATGCGCTTAAAAGCATTTTCAGGCCGAATGAGCAAATATGCTTGTTTCTGCCAATTGCAGCAAAAGACTGAAAGGAAAGTGTGTTTGCCTTCACATTTGACCCAGTACAACTCAGTTCAGCATGGAAATATCATTGCAACAGCTTTTATTTAGCCAGAAATCAAGAGTGTAAGTTTTTATGCGCTTAAAAGCATTTTCAGGCCGAATGAGCAAATATGCTTGTTTCTGCCAATTGCAGCAAAAGACTGAAAGGAAAGTGGGTTTGCCTTCATATTTGACCTAGAACAACTCAGTTCAGCATGAAAATATCATTGCAACAGCTTTTATTTAGCCAGAAATCAAGAGTGTAAGTTTTTATGCGCTTAAAAGCATTTTCAGGCCGAATGAGCAAATATGCTTGTTTCTGCCAATTGCAGCAAAAGACTGAAAGGAAAGTGGGTTTGCCTTCATATTTGACCCAGAACAACTCAGTTCAGCATGGAAATATCATTGCAACAGCTTTTATTTAGCCAGAAATCAAGAGTGTAAGTTTTATGCGCTTAAAAGCATTTTCAGGCCGAATGAGCAAATATGCTTGTTTCTGCCAATTGCAGCAAAATACTGAAAGAAAAGTGGGTTTGCCTTCATATTTGACCTAGAACAACTCAGTTCAGCATGGAAATATCATTGCAACAGCTTTTATTTAGCCAGAAATCAAGAGTGTAAGTTTTTATGCGCTTAAAAGCATTTTCAGGCCGAATGAGCAAATATGCTTGTTTCTGCCAATTGCAGCAAAATACTGAAAGGAAAGTGGGTTTGCCTTCATATTTGACCTAGAACAACTCAGTTCAGCATGGAAATATCATTGCAACAGCTTTTATTTAGCCAGAAATCAAGAGTGTAAGTTTTTATGCGTTTAAAAGTATTTTCAGGCCGAATGAGCAAATATGCTTGTTTCTGCCAATTGCAGCAAAAGACTGAAAGGAAAGTGGGTTTGCCTTCATATTTGACCCAGAACAACTCAGTTCAGCATGGAAATATCATTGCAACAGCTTTTATTTAGCCAGAAATCAAGAGTGTAAGTTTTTATGCGCTTAAAAGCATTTTCAGGCCGAATGAGCAAATATGCTTGTTTCTGCCAATTGCAGCAAAAGACTGAAAGGAAAGTTGGTTTGCCTTCATATTTGACCCAGAACAACTCAGTTCAGCATGGAAATATCATTGCAACAGCTTTTATTTAGCCAGAAATCAAGAGTGTAAGTTTTTATGCGCTTAAAAGCATTTTCAGGCCGAATGAGCAAATATGCTTGTTTCTGCCAATTGCAGCAAAAGACTGAAAGGAAAGTGGGTTTTCCTTCATATTTGACCCAGAACAACTCAGTTCAGCATGGAAATATCATTGCAACAGCTTTTATTTAGCCAGAAATCAAGAGTGTAAGTTTTTATGCGCTTAAAAGCATTTTCAGGCCGAATGAGCAAATATGCTTGTTTCTGCCAATTGCAGCAAAAGACTGAAAGGAAAGTGGGTTTGCCTTCATATTTGACCCAGAACAACTCAGTTCAGCATGGAAATATCATTGCAACAGCTTTTATTTAGCCAGAAATCAAGAGTGTAAGTTTTTATGCGCTTAAAAGCATTTTCAGGCCGAATGAGCTGATTTCTGCCAATTGCAGCAAAAGACTGAAAGGAAAGTGGGTTTGCCTTCATATTTGACCTAGAACAACTCAGTTCAGCATGGAAATATCATTGCAACAGCTTTTATTTAGCCAGAAATCAAGAGTGTAAGTTTTTATGCGCTTAAAAGCATTTTCAGGCCGAATGAGCAAATATGCTTGTTTCTGCCAATTGCAGCAAAATACTGAAAGGAAAGTGGGTTTGCCTTCATATTTGACCTAGAACAACTCAGTTCAGCATGGAAATATCATTGCAACAGCTTTTATTTAGCCAGAAATCAAGAGTGTAAGTTTTTATGCGCTTAAAAGCATTTTCAGGCCGAATGAGCAAATATGCTTGTTTCTCCCAATTGCAGCAAAATACTGAAAGGAAAGTGGGTTTGCCTTCATATTTGACCTAGAACAACTCAGTTCAGCATGGAAATATCATTGCAACAGCTTTTATTTAGCCAGAAATCAAGAGTGTAAGTTTTATGCGCTTAAAAGCATTTTCAGGCCGAATGAGCAAATATGCTTGTTTCTGCCAATTGCAGCAAAAGACTGAAAGGAAAGTGGGTTTGCCTTCATATTTGACCCAGAACAACTCAGTTCAGCATGGAAATATCATTGCAACAGCTTTTATTTAGCCAGAAATCAAGAGTGTAAGTTTTTATGCGCTTAAAAGCATTTTCAGGCCGAATGAGCTGATTTCTGCCAATTGCAGCAAAAGACTGAAAGGAAAGTGGGTTTGCCTTCATATTTGACCTAGAACAACTCAGTTCAGCATGGAAATATCATTGCAACAGCTTTTATTTAGCCAGAAATCAAGAGTGTAAGTTTTTATGCGCTTAAAAGCATTTTCAGGCCGAATGAGCAAATATGCTTGTTTCTGCCAATTGCAGCAAAATACTGAAAGGAAAGTGGGTTTGCCTTCATATTTGACCTAGAACAACTCAGTTCAGCATGGAAATATCATTGCAACAGCTTTTATTTAGCCAGAAATCAAGAGTGTAAGTTTTTATGCGCTTAAAAGCATTTTCAGGCCGAATGAGCAAATATGCTTGTTTCTCCCAATTGCAGCAAAATACTGAAAGGAAAGTGGGTTTGCCTTCATATTTGACCTAGAACAACTCAGTTCAGCATGGAAATATCATTGCAACAGCTTTTATTTAGCCAGAAATCAAGAGTGTAAGTTTTATGCGCTTAAAAGCATTTTCAGGCCGAATGAGCAAATATGCTTGTTTCTCCCAATTGCAGCAAAATACTGAAAGGAAAGTGGGTTTGCCTTCATATTTGACCTAGAACAACTCAGTTCAGCATGGAAATATCATTGCAACAGCTTTTATTTAGCCAGAAATCAAGAGTGTAAGTTTTTATGCGCTTAAAAGCATTTCCAGGCCAAATGAGCTGATTTCTGCCAATTGCAGCAAAAGACTGAAAGGAAAGTGTGTTTGCCTTCACATTTGACCCAGAACAACTCAGTTCAGCATGGAAATATCATTGCAACAGCTTTTATTTAGCCAGAAATGAAGAGTGTAAGTTTTTATGCGCTTAAAAGCATTTTCAGGCCGAATGAGCAAATATGCTTGTTTCTGCCAATTGCAGCAAAAGACTGAAAGGAAAGTGGGTTTGCCTTCATATTTGACCTAGAACAACTCAGTTCAGCATGGAAATATCATTGCAACAGCTTTTATTTAGCCAGAAATCAAGAGTGTAAGTTTTATGCGCTTAAAAGCATTTTCAGGCCGAATGAGCAAATATGCTTGTTTCTCCCAATTGCAGCAAAATACTGAAAGGAAAGTGGGTTTGCCTTCATATTTGACCTAGAACAACTCAGTTCAGCATGGAAATATCATTGCAACAGCTTTTATTTAGCCAGAAATCAAAAGTGTAAGTTTTTATGCGCTTAAAAGCATTTTCAGGCCAAATGAGCTGATTTCTGCCAATTGCAGCAAAAGACTGAAAGGAAAGTGTGTTTGCCTTCACATTTGACCCAGAACAACTCAGTTCAGCATGGAAATATCATTGCAACAGCTTTTATTTAGCCAGAAATCAAGAGTGTAAGTTTTTATGCGCTTAAAAGCATTTTCAGGCCAAATGAGCTGATTTCTGCCAATTGCAGCAAAAGACTGAAAGGAAAGTGTGTTTGCCTTCACATTTGACCCAGAACAACTCAGTTCAGCATGGAAATATCATTGCAACAGCTTTTATTTAGCCAGAAATCAAGAGTGTAAGTTTTTATGCGCTTAAAAGCATTTTCAGGCCGAATGAGCAAATATGCTTGTTTCTGCCAATTGCAGCAAAAGACTGAAAGGAAAGTGGGTTTGCCTTCATATTTGACCTAGAACAACTCAGTTCAGCATGAAAATATCATTGCAACAGCTTTTATTTAGCCAGAAATCAAGAGTGTAAGTTTTTATGCGCTTAAAAGCATTTTCAGGCCGAATGAGCAAATATGCTTGTTTCTGCCAATTGCAGCAAAAGACTGAAAGGAAAGTGGGTTTGCCTTCATATTTGACCCAGAACAACTCAGTTCAGCATGGAAATATCATTGCAACAGCTTTTATTTAGCCAGAAATCAAGAGTGTAAGTTTTATGCGCTTAAAAGCATTTTCAGGCCGAATGAGCAAATATGCTTGTTTCTGCCAATTGCAGCAAAATACTGAAAGGAAAGTGGGTTTGCCTTCATATTTGACCTAGAACAACTCAGTTCAGCATGGAAATATCATTGCAACAGCTTTTATTTAGCCAGAAATCAAGAGTGTAAGTTTTTATGCGTTTAAAAGCATTTTCAGGCCGAATGAGCAAATATGCTTGTTTCTGCCAATTGCAGCAAAAGACTGAAAGGAAAGTGGGTTTGCCTTCATATTCGACCTAGAACAACTCAGTTCAGCATGGAAATATCATTGCAACAGCTTTTATTTAGCCAGAAATCAAGAGTGTAAGTTTTTATGCGCTTAAAAGCATTTTCAGGCCGAATGAGCAAATATGCTTGTTTCTGCCAATTGCAGCAAAATACTGAAAGGAAAGTGGGTTTGCCTTCATATTTGACCCAGAACAACTCAGTTCAGCATGGAAATATCATTGCAACAGCTTTTATTTAGCCAGAAATCAAGAGTGTAAGTTTTTATGCGCTTAAAAGCATTTTCAGGCCGAATGAGATGATTTCTGCCAATTGCAGCAAAAGACTGAAAGGAAAGTGGGTTTGCCTTCATATTTGACCTAGAACAACTCAGTTCAGCATGGAAATATCATTGCAACAGCTTTTATTTAGCCAGAAATCAAGAGTGTAAGTTTTTATGCGCTTAAAAGCATTTTCAGGCCGAATGAGCAAATATGCTTGTTTCTGCCAATTGCAGCAAAATACTGAAAGGAAAGTGGGTTTGCCTTCATATTTGACCTAGAACAACTCAGTTCAGCATGGAAATATCATTGCAACAGCTTTTATTTAGCCAGAAATCAAGAGTGTAAGTTTTTATGCGCTTAAAAGCATTTTCAGGCCGAATGAGCAAATATGCTTGTTTCTGCCAATTGCAGCAAAAGACTGAAAGGAAAGTGGGTTTGCCTTCATATTTGACCCAGAACAACTCAGTTCAGCATGGAAATATCATTGCAACAGCTTTTATTTAGCCAGAAATCAAGAGTGTAAGTTTTTATGCGCTTAAAAGCATTTTCAGGCCGAATGAGCAAATATGCTTGTTTCTGCCAATTGCAGCAAAATACTGAAAGGAAAGTGGGTTTGCCTTCATATTTGACCTAGAACAACTCAGTTCAGCATGGAAATATCATTGCAACAGCTTTTATTTAGCCAGAAATCAAGAGTGTAAGTTTTTATGCGCTTAAAAGCATTTTCAGGCCAAATGAGCTGATTTCTGCCAATTGCAGCAAAAGACTGAAAGGAAAGTGTGTTTGCCTTCACATTTGACCCAGAACAACTCAGTTCAGCATGGAAATATCATTGCAACAGCTTTTATTTAGCCAGAAATCAAGAGTGTAAGTTTTTATGCGCTTAAAAGCATTTTCAGGCCGAATGAGCAAATATGCTTGTTTCTGCCAATTGCAGCAAAAGACTGAAAGGAAAGTGGGTTTGCCTTCATATTTGACCTAGAACAACTCAGTTCAGCATGGAAATATCATTGCAACAGCTTTTATTTAGCCAGAAATCAAGAGTGTAAGTTTTATGCGCTTAAAAGCATTTTCAGGCCGAATGAGCAAATATGCTTGTTTCTCCCAATTGCAGCAAAATACTGAAAGGAAAGTGGGTTTGCCTTCATATTTGACCTAGAACAACTCAGTTCAGCATGGAAATATCATTGCAACAGCTTTTATTTAGCCAGAAATCAAAAGTGTAAGTTTTTATGCGCTTAAAAGCATTTTCAGGCCAAATGAGCTGATTTCTGCCAATTGCAGCAAAAGACTGAAAGGAAAGTGTGTTTGCCTTCACATTTGACCCAGAACAACTCAGTTCAGCATGGAAATATCATTGCAACAGCTTTTATTTAGCCAGAAATCAAGAGTGTAAGTTTTTATGCGCTTAAAAGCATTTTCAGGCCGAATGAGCAAATATGCTTGTTTCTGCCAATTGCAGCAAAAGACTGAAAGGAAAGTGGGTTTGCCTTCATATTTGACCTAGAACAACTCAGTTCAGCATGAAAATATCATTGCAACAGCTTTTATTTAGCCAGAAATCAAGAGTGTAAGTTTTTATGCGCTTAAAAGCATTTTCAGGCCGAATGAGCTGATTTCTGCCAATTGCAGCAAAAGACTGAAAGGAAAGTGGGTTTGCCTTCATATTTGACCTAGAACAACTCAGTTCAGCATGGAAATATCATTGCAACAGCTTTTATTTAGCCAGAAATCAAGAGTGTAAGTTTTTATGCGCTTAAAAGCATTTTCAGGCCGAATGAGCAAATATGCTTGTTTCTGCCAATTGCAGCAAAATACTGAAAGGAAAGTGGGTTTGCCTTCATATTTGACCTAGAACAACTCAGTTCAGCATGGAAATATCATTGCAACAGCTTTTATTTAGCCAGAAATCAAGAGTGTAAGTTTTTATGCGCTTAAAAGCATTTTCAGGCCGAATGAGCAAATATGCTTGTTTCTGCCAATTGCAGCAAAAGACTGAAAGGAAAGTGGGTTTGCCTTCATATTTGACCCAGAACAACTCAGTTCAGCATGGAAATATCATTGCAACAGCTTTTATTTAGCCAGAAATCAAGAGTGTAAGTTTTTATGCGCTTAAAAGCATTTTCAGGCCGAATGAGCAAATATGCTTGTTTCTGCCAATTGCAGCAAAATACTGAAAGGAAAGTGGGTTTGCCTTCATATTTGACCTAGAACAACTCAGTTCAGCATGGAAATATCATTGCAACAGCTTTTATTTAGCCAGAAATCAAGAGTGTAAGTTTTTATGCGCTTAAAAGCATTTTCAGGCCAAATGAGCTGATTTCTGCCAATTGCAGCAAAAGACTGAAAGGAAAGTGTGTTTGCCTTCACATTTGACCCAGAACAACTCAGTTCAGCATGGAAATATCATTGCAACAGCTTTTATTTAGCCAGAAATCAAGAGTGTAAGTTTTTATGCGCTTAAAAGCATTTTCAGGCCGAATGAGCAAATATGCTTGTTTCTGCCAATTGCAGCAAAAGACTGAAAGGAAAGTGGGTTTGCCTTCATATTTGACCTAGAACAACTCAGTTCAGCATGGAAATATCATTGCAACAGCTTTTATTTAGCCAGAAATCAAGAGTGTAAGTTTTATGCGCTTAAAAGCATTTTCAGGCCGAATGAGCAAATATGCTTGTTTCTCCCAATTGCAGCAAAATACTGAAAGGAAAGTGGGTTTGCCTTCATATTTGACCTAGAACAACTCAGTTCAGCATGGAAATATCATTGCAACAGCTTTTATTTAGCCAGAAATCAAAAGTGTAAGTTTTTATGCGCTTAAAAGCATTTTCAGGCCAAATGAGCTGATTTCTGCCAATTGCAGCAAAAGACTGAAAGGAAAGTGTGTTTGCCTTCACATTTGACCCAGAACAACTCAGTTCAGCATGGAAATATCATTGCAACAGCTTTTATTTAGCCAGAAATCAAGAGTGTAAGTTTTTATGCGCTTAAAAGCATTTTCAGGCCGAATGAGCAAATATGCTTGTTTCTGCCAATTGCAGCAAAAGACTGAAAGGAAAGTGGGTTTGCCTTCATATTTGACCTAGAACAACTCAGTTCAGCATGAAAATATCATTGCAACAGCTTTTATTTAGCCAGAAATCAAGAGTGTAAGTTTTTATGCGCTTAAAAGCATTTTCAGGCCGAATGAGCAAATATGCTTGTTTCTGCCAATTGCAGCAAAAGACTGAAAGGAAAGTGGGTTTGCCTTCATATTTGACCCAGAACAACTCAGTTCAGCATGGAAATATCATTGCAACAGCTTTTATTTAGCCAGAAATCAAGAGTGTAAGTTTTATGCGCTTAAAAGCATTTTCAGGCCGAATGAGCAAATATGCTTGTTTCTGCCAATTGCAGCAAAATACTGAAAGGAAAGTGGGTTTGCCTTCATATTTGACCTAGAACAACTCAGTTCAGCATGGAAATATCATTGCAACAGCTTTTATTTAGCCAGAAATCAAGAGTGTAAGTTTTTATGCGCTTAAAAGCATTTTCAGGCCGAATGAGCAAATATGCTTGTTTCTGCCAATTGCAGCAAAATACTGAAAGGAAAGTGGGTTTGCCTTCATATTTGACCTAGAACAACTCAGTTCAGCATGGAAATATCATTGCAACAGCTTTTATTTAGCCAGAAATCAAGAGTGTAAGTTTTTATGCGTTTAAAAGTATTTTCAGGCCGAATGAGCAAATATGCTTGTTTCTGCCAATTGCAGCAAAAGACTGAAAGGAAAGTGGGTTTGCCTTCATATTTGACCCAGAACAACTCAGTTCAGCATGGAAATATCATTGCAACAGCTTTTATTTAGCCAGAAATCAAGAGTGTAAGTTTTTATGCGCTTAAAAGCATTTTCAGGCCGAATGAGCAAATATGCTTGTTTCTGCCAATTGCAGCAAAAGACTGAAAGGAAAGTTGGTTTGCCTTCATATTTGACCCAGAACAACTCAGTTCAGCATGGAAATATCATTGCAACAGCTTTTATTTAGCCAGAAATCAAGAGTGTAAGTTTTTATGCGCTTAAAAGCATTTTCAGGCCGAATGAGCAAATATGCTTGTTTCTGCCAATTGCAGCAAAAGACTGAAAGGAAAGTGGGTTTTCCTTCATATTTGACCCAGAACAACTCAGTTCAGCATGGAAATATCATTGCAACAGCTTTTATTTAGCCAGAAATCAAGAGTGTAAGTTTTTATGCGCTTAAAAGCATTTTCAGGCCGAATGAGCAAATATGCTTGTTTCTGCCAATTGCAGCAAAAGACTGAAAGGAAAGTGGGTTTGCCTTCATATTTGACCCAGAACAACTCAGTTCAGCATGGAAATATCATTGCAACAGCTTTTATTTAGCCAGAAATCAAGAGTGTAAGTTTTTATGCGCTTAAAAGCATTTTCAGGCCGAATGAGCTGATTTCTGCCAATTGCAGCAAAAGACTGAAAGGAAAGTGGGTTTGCCTTCATATTTGACCTAGAACAACTCAGTTCAGCATGGAAATATCATTGCAACAGCTTTTATTTAGCCAGAAATCAAGAGTGTAAGTTTTTATGCGCTTAAAAGCATTTTCAGGCCGAATGAGCAAATATGCTTGTTTCTGCCAATTGCAGCAAAATACTGAAAGGAAAGTGGGTTTGCCTTCATATTTGACCTAGAACAACTCAGTTCAGCATGGAAATATCATTGCAACAGCTTTTATTTAGCCAGAAATCAAGAGTGTAAGTTTTTATGCGCTTAAAAGCATTTTCAGGCCGAATGAGCAAATATGCTTGTTTCTCCCAATTGCAGCAAAATACTGAAAGGAAAGTGGGTTTGCCTTCATATTTGACCTAGAACAACTCAGTTCAGCATGGAAATATCATTGCAACAGCTTTTATTTAGCCAGAAATCAAGAGTGTAAGTTTTTATGCGCTTAAAAGCATTTTCAGGCCGAATGAGCAAATATGCTTGTTTCTGCCAATTGCAGCAAAATACTGAAAGGAAAGTGGGTTTGCCTTCATATTTGACCCAGAACAACTCAGTTCAGCATGGAAATATCATTGCAACAGCTTTTATTTAGCCAGAAATCAAGAGTGTAAGTTTTTATGCGCTTAAAAGCATTTTCAGGCCGAATGAGCTGATTTCTGCCAATTGCAGCAAAAGACTGAAAGGAAAGTGGGTTTGCCTTCATATTTGACCTAGAACAACTCAGTTCAGCATGGAAATATCATTGCAACAGCTTTTATTTAGCCAGAAATCAAGAGTGTAAGTTTTTATGCGCTTAAAAGCATTTTCAGGCCGAATGAGCAAATATGCTTGTTTCTGCCAATTGCAGCAAAATACTGAAAGGAAAGTGGGTTTGCCTTCATATTTGACCTAGAACAACTCAGTTCAGCATGGAAATATCATTGCAACAGCTTTTATTTAGCCAGAAATCAAGAGTGTAAGTTTTTATGCGCTTAAAAGCATTTTCAGGCCGAATGAGCAAATATGCTTGTTTCTGCCAATTGCAGCAAAAGACTGAAAGGAAAGTGGGTTTGCCTTCATATTTGACCCAGAACAACTCAGTTCAGCATGGAAATATCATTGCAACAGCTTTTATTTAGCCAGAAATCAAGAGTGTAAGTTTTTATGCGCTTAAAAGCATTTTCAGGCCGAATGAGCAAATATGCTTGTTTCTGCCAATTGCAGCAAAAGACTGAAAGGAAAGTGGGTTTGCCTTCATATTTGACCCAGAACAACTCAGTTCAGCATGGAAATATCATTGCAACAGCTTTTATTTAGCCAGAAATCAAGAGTGTAAGTTTTATGCGCTTAAAAGCATTTTCAGGCCGAATGAGCAAATATGCTTGTTTCTGCCAATTGCAGCAAAATACTGAAAGAAAAGTGGGTTTGCCTTCATATTTGACCTAGAACAACTCAGTTCAGCATGGAAATATCATTGCAACAGCTTTTATTTAGCCAGAAATCAAGAGTGTAAGTTTTTATGCGCTTAAAAGCATTTTCAGGCCGAATGAGCAAATATGCTTGTTTCTGCCAATTGCAGCAAAATACTGAAAGGAAAGTGGGTTTGCCTTCATATTTGACCTAGAACAACTCAGTTCAGCATGGAAATATCATTGCAACAGCTTTTATTTAGCCAGAAATCAAGAGTGTAAGTTTTTATGCGCTTAAAAGCATTTTCAGGCCGAATGAGCAAATATGCTTGTTTCTGCCAATTGCAGCAAAATACTGAAAGGAAAGTGGGTTTGCCTTCATATTTGACCTAGAACAACTCAGTTCAGCATGGAAATATCATTGCAACAGCTTTTATTTAGCCAGAAATCAAGAGTGTAAGTTTTTATGCGCTTAAAAGCATTTTCAGGCCGAATGAGCAAATATGCTTGTTTCTGCCAATTGCAGCAAAAGACTGAAAGGAAAGTGGGTTTGCCTTCATATTTGACCTAGAACAACTCAGTTCAGCATGGAAATATCATTGCAACAGCTTTTATTTAGCCAGAAATCAAGAGTGTAAGTTTTTATGCGCTTAAAAGCATTTTCAGGCCGAATGAGCTGATTTCTGCCAATTGCAGCAAAAGACTGAAAGGAAAGTGGGTTTGCCTTCATATTTGACCTAGAACAACTCAGTTCAGCATGGAAATATCATTGCAACAGCTTTTATTTAGCCAGAAATCAAGAGTGTAAGTTTTTATGCGCTTAAAAGCATTTTCAGGCCGAATGAGCAAATATGCTTGTTTCTGCCAATTGCAGCAAAATACTGAAAGGAAAGTGGGTTTGCCTTCATATTTGACCTAGAACAACTCAGTTCAGCATGGAAATATCATTGCAACAGCTTTTATTTAGCCAGAAATCAAGAGTGTAAGTTTTTATGCGCTTAAAAGCATTTTCAGGCCGAATGAGCAAATATGCTTGTTTCTGCCAATTGCAGCAAAATACTGAAAGGAAAGTGGGTTTGCCTTCATATTTGACCTAGAACAACTCAGTTCAGCATGGAAATATCATTGCAACAGCTTTTATTTAGCCAGAAATCAAGAGTGTAAGTTTTTATGCGCATAAAAGCATTTTCAGGCCAAATGAGCTGATTTCTGCCAATTGCAGCAAAAGACTGAAAGGAAAGTGGGTTTGCCTTCATATTTGACCCAGAACAACTCAGTTCAGCATGGAAATATCATTGCAACAGCTTTTATTTAGCCAGAAATCAAGAGTGTAAGTTTTTATGCGCTTAAAAGCATTTTCAGGCCGAATGAGCAAATATGCTTGTTTCTGCCAATTGCAGCAAAAGACTGAAAGGAAAGTGGGTTTGCCTTCATATTTGACCCAGAACAACTCAGTTCAGCATGGAAATATCATTGCAACAGCTTTTATTTAGCCAGAAATCAAGAGTGTAAGTTTTTATGCGCTTAAAAGCATTTTCAGGCCGAATGAGCAAATATGCTTGTTTCTGCCAATTGCAGCAAAAGACTGAAAGGAAAGTTGGTTTGCCTTCATATTTGACCCAGAACAACTCAGTTCAGCATAGAAATATCATTGCAACAGCTTTTATTTAGCCAGAAATCAAGAGTGTAAGTTTTTATGCGCTTAAAAGCATTTTCAGGCCGAATGAGCTGATTTCTGCCAATTGCAGCAAAAGACTGAAAGGAAAGTGGGTTTGCCTTCATATTTGACCTAGAACAACTCAGTTCAGCATGGAAATATCATTGCAACAGCTTTTATTTAGCCAGAAATCAAGAGTGTAAGTTTTTATGCGCTTAAAAGCATTTTCAGGCCGAATGAGCAAATATGCTTGTTTCTGCCAATTGCAGCAAAAGACTGAAAGGAAAGTGTGTTTGCCTTCACATTTGACCCAGTACAACTCAGTTCAGCATGGAAATATCATTGCAACAGCTTTTATTTAGCCAGAAATCAAGAGTGTAAGTTTTTATGCGCTTAAAAGCATTTTCAGGCCGAATGAGCAAATATGCTTGTTTCTGCCAATTGCAGCAAAAGACTGAAAGGAAAGTGGGTTTGCCTTCATATTTGACCTAGAACAACTCAGTTCAGCATGAAAATATCATTGCAACAGCTTTTATTTAGCCAGAAATCAAGAGTGTAAGTTTTTATGCGCTTAAAAGCATTTTCAGGCCGAATGAGCAAATATGCTTGTTTCTGCCAATTGCAGCAAAAGACTGAAAGGAAAGTGGGTTTGCCTTCATATTTGACCCAGAACAACTCAGTTCAGCATGGAAATATCATTGCAACAGCTTTTATTTAGCCAGAAATCAAGAGTGTAAGTTTTATGCGCTTAAAAGCATTTTCAGGCCGAATGAGCAAATATGCTTGTTTCTGCCAATTGCAGCAAAAGACTGAAAGGAAAGTGGGTTTGCCTTCATATTTGACCTAGAACAACTCAGTTCAGCATGGAAATATCATTGCAACAGCTTTTATTTAGCCAGAAATCAAGAGTGTAAGTTTTTATGCGCTTAAAAGCATTTTCAGGCCGAATGAGCAAATATGCTTGTTTCTGCCAATTGCAGCAAAAGACTGAAAGGAAAGTGGGTTTGCCTTCATATTTGACCCAGAACAACTCAGTTCAGCATGGAAATATCATTGCAACAGCTTTTATTTAGCCAGAAATCAAGAGTGTAAGTTTTATGCGCTTAAAAGCATTTTCAGGCCGAATGAGCAAATATGCTTGTTTCTGCCAATTGCAGCAAAATACTGAAAGGAAAGTGGGTTTGCCTTCATATTTGACCTAGAACAACTCAGTTCAGCATGGAAATATCATTGCAACAGCTTTTATTTAGCCAGAAATCAAGAGTGTAAGTTTTTATGCGCTTAAAAGCATTTTCAGGCCGAATGAGCAAATATGCTTGTTTCTGCCAATTGCAGCAAAAGACTGAAAGGAAAGTGGGTTTGCCTTCATATTTGACCCAGAACAACTCAGTTCAGCATGGAAATATCATTGCAACAGCTTTTATTTAGCCAGAAATCAAGAGTGTAAGTTTTTATGCGCTTAAAAGCATTTTCAGGCCGAATGAGCAAATATGCTTGTTTCTGCCAATTGCAGCAAAAGACTGAAAGGAAAGTGGGTTTGCCTTCATATTTGACCCAGAACAACTCAGTTCAGCATGGAAATATCATTGCAACAGCTTTTATTTAGCCAGAAATCAAGAGTGTAAGTTTTTATGCGCTTAAAAGCATTTTCAGGCCGAATGAGCAAATATGCTTGTTTCTGCCAATTGCAGCAAAAGACTGAAAGGAAAGTGGGTTTGCCTTCATATTTGACCTAGAACAACTCAGTTCAGCATGAAAATATCATTGCAACAGCTTTTATTTAGCCAGAAATCAAGAGTGTAAGTTTTTATGCGCTTAAAAGCATTTTCAGGCCGAATGAGCAAATATGCTTGTTTCTGCCAATTGCAGCAAAAGACTGAAAGGAAAGTGGGTTTGCCTTCATATTTGACCCAGAACAACTCAGTTCAGCATGGAAATATCATTGCAACAGCTTTTATTTAGCCAGAAATCAAGAGTGTAAGTTTTATGCGCTTAAAAGCATTTTCAGGCCGAATGAGCAAATATGCTTGTTTCTGCCAATTGCAGCAAAATACTGAAAGGAAAGTGGGTTTGCCTTCATATTTGACCTAGAACAACTCAGTTCAGCATGGAAATATCATTGCAACAGCTTTTATTTAGCCAGAAATCAAGAGTGTAAGTTTTTATGCGTTTAAAAGCATTTTCAGGCCGAATGAGCAAATATGCTTGTTTCTGCCAATTGCAGCAAAAGACTGAAAGGAAAGTGGGTTTGCCTTCATATTCGACCTAGAACAACTCAGTTCAGCATGGAAATATCATTGCAACAGCTTTTATTTAGCCAGAAATCAAGAGTGTAAGTTTTTATGCGCTTAAAAGCATTTTCAGGCCGAATGAGCAAATATGCTTGTTTCTGCCAATTGCAGCAAAATACTGAAAGGAAAGTGGGTTTGCCTTCATATTTGACCCAGAACAACTCAGTTCAGCATGGAAATATCATTGCAACAGCTTTTATTTAGCCAGAAATCAAGAGTGTAAGTTTTTATGCGCTTAAAAGCATTTTCAGGCCGAATGAGATGATTTCTGCCAATTGCAGCAAAAGACTGAAAGGAAAGTGGGTTTGCCTTCATATTTGACCTAGAACAACTCAGTTCAGCATGGAAATATCATTGCAACAGCTTTTATTTAGCCAGAAATCAAGAGTGTAAGTTTTTATGCGCTTAAAAGCATTTTCAGGCCGAATGAGCAAATATGCTTGTTTCTGCCAATTGCAGCAAAATACTGAAAGGAAAGTGGGTTTGCCTTCATATTTGACCTAGAACAACTCAGTTCAGCATGGAAATATCATTGCAACAGCTTTTATTTAGCCAGAAATCAAGAGTGTAAGTTTTTATGCGCTTAAAAGCATTTTCAGGCCGAATGAGCAAATATGCTTGTTTCTGCCAATTGCAGCAAAAGACTGAAAGGAAAGTGGGTTTGCCTTCATATTTGACCCAGAACAACTCAGTTCAGCATGGAAATATCATTGCAACAGCTTTTATTTAGCCAGAAATCAAGAGTGTAAGTTTTTATGCGCTTAAAAGCATTTTCAGGCCGAATGAGCAAATATGCTTGTTTCTGCCAATTGCAGCAAAATACTGAAAGGAAAGTGGGTTTGCCTTCATATTTGACCTAGAACAACTCAGTTCAGCATGGAAATATCATTGCAACAGCTTTTATTTAGCCAGAAATCAAGAGTGTAAGTTTTTATGCGCTTAAAAGCATTTTCAGGCCAAATGAGCTGATTTCTGCCAATTGCAGCAAAAGACTGAAAGGAAAGTGTGTTTGCCTTCACATTTGACCCAGAACAACTCAGTTCAGCATGGAAATATCATTGCAACAGCTTTTATTTAGCCAGAAATCAAGAGTGTAAGTTTTTATGCGCTTAAAAGCATTTTCAGGCCGAATGAGCAAATATGCTTGTTTCTGCCAATTGCAGCAAAAGACTGAAAGGAAAGTGGGTTTGCCTTCATATTTGACCTAGAACAACTCAGTTCAGCATGGAAATATCATTGCAACAGCTTTTATTTAGCCAGAAATCAAGAGTGTAAGTTTTATGCGCTTAAAAGCATTTTCAGGCCGAATGAGCAAATATGCTTGTTTCTCCCAATTGCAGCAAAATACTGAAAGGAAAGTGGGTTTGCCTTCATATTTGACCTAGAACAACTCAGTTCAGCATGGAAATATCATTGCAACAGCTTTTATTTAGCCAGAAATCAAAAGTGTAAGTTTTTATGCGCTTAAAAGCATTTTCAGGCCAAATGAGCTGATTTCTGCCAATTGCAGCAAAAGACTGAAAGGAAAGTGTGTTTGCCTTCACATTTGACCCAGAACAACTCAGTTCAGCATGGAAATATCATTGCAACAGCTTTTATTTAGCCAGAAATCAAGAGTGTAAGTTTTTATGCGCTTAAAAGCATTTTCAGGCCGAATGAGCAAATATGCTTGTTTCTGCCAATTGCAGCAAAAGACTGAAAGGAAAGTGGGTTTGCCTTCATATTTGACCTAGAACAACTCAGTTCAGCATGAAAATATCATTGCAACAGCTTTTATTTAGCCAGAAATCAAGAGTGTAAGTTTTTATGCGCTTAAAAGCATTTTCAGGCCGAATGAGCTGATTTCTGCCAATTGCAGCAAAAGACTGAAAGGAAAGTGGGTTTGCCTTCATATTTGACCTAGAACAACTCAGTTCAGCATGGAAATATCATTGCAACAGCTTTTATTTAGCCAGAAATCAAGAGTGTAAGTTTTTATGCGCTTAAAAGCATTTTCAGGCCGAATGAGCAAATATGCTTGTTTCTGCCAATTGCAGCAAAATACTGAAAGGAAAGTGGGTTTGCCTTCATATTTGACCTAGAACAACTCAGTTCAGCATGGAAATATCATTGCAACAGCTTTTATTTAGCCAGAAATCAAGAGTGTAAGTTTTTATGCGCTTAAAAGCATTTTCAGGCCGAATGAGCAAATATGCTTGTTTCTGCCAATTGCAGCAAAAGACTGAAAGGAAAGTGGGTTTGCCTTCATATTTGACCCAGAACAACTCAGTTCAGCATGGAAATATCATTGCAACAGCTTTTATTTAGCCAGAAATCAAGAGTGTAAGTTTTTATGCGCTTAAAAGCATTTTCAGGCCGAATGAGCAAATATGCTTGTTTCTGCCAATTGCAGCAAAATACTGAAAGGAAAGTGGGTTTGCCTTCATATTTGACCTAGAACAACTCAGTTCAGCATGGAAATATCATTGCAACAGCTTTTATTTAGCCAGAAATCAAGAGTGTAAGTTTTTATGCGCTTAAAAGCATTTTCAGGCCAAATGAGCTGATTTCTGCCAATTGCAGCAAAAGACTGAAAGGAAAGTGTGTTTGCCTTCACATTTGACCCAGAACAACTCAGTTCAGCATGGAAATATCATTGCAACAGCTTTTATTTAGCCAGAAATCAAGAGTGTAAGTTTTTATGCGCTTAAAAGCATTTTCAGGCCGAATGAGCAAATATGCTTGTTTCTGCCAATTGCAGCAAAAGACTGAAAGGAAAGTGGGTTTGCCTTCATATTTGACCTAGAACAACTCAGTTCAGCATGGAAATATCATTGCAACAGCTTTTATTTAGCCAGAAATCAAGAGTGTAAGTTTTATGCGCTTAAAAGCATTTTCAGGCCGAATGAGCAAATATGCTTGTTTCTCCCAATTGCAGCAAAATACTGAAAGGAAAGTGGGTTTGCCTTCATATTTGACCTAGAACAACTCAGTTCAGCATGGAAATATCATTGCAACAGCTTTTATTTAGCCAGAAATCAAAAGTGTAAGTTTTTATGCGCTTAAAAGCATTTTCAGGCCAAATGAGCTGATTTCTGCCAATTGCAGCAAAAGACTGAAAGGAAAGTGTGTTTGCCTTCACATTTGACCCAGAACAACTCAGTTCAGCATGGAAATATCATTGCAACAGCTTTTATTTAGCCAGAAATCAAGAGTGTAAGTTTTTATGCGCTTAAAAGCATTTTCAGGCCGAATGAGCAAATATGCTTGTTTCTGCCAATTGCAGCAAAAGACTGAAAGGAAAGTGGGTTTGCCTTCATATTTGACCTAGAACAACTCAGTTCAGCATGAAAATATCATTGCAACAGCTTTTATTTAGCCAGAAATCAAGAGTGTAAGTTTTTATGCGCTTAAAAGCATTTTCAGGCCGAATGAGCAAATATGCTTGTTTCTGCCAATTGCAGCAAAAGACTGAAAGGAAAGTGGGTTTGCCTTCATATTTGACCCAGAACAACTCAGTTCAGCATGGAAATATCATTGCAACAGCTTTTATTTAGCCAGAAATCAAGAGTGTAAGTTTTATGCGCTTAAAAGCATTTTCAGGCCGAATGAGCAAATATGCTTGTTTCTGCCAATTGCAGCAAAATACTGAAAGGAAAGTGGGTTTGCCTTCATATTTGACCTAGAACAACTCAGTTCAGCATGGAAATATCATTGCAACAGCTTTTATTTAGCCAGAAATCAAGAGTGTAAGTTTTTATGCGCTTAAAAGCATTTTCAGGCCGAATGAGCAAATATGCTTGTTTCTGCCAATTGCAGCAAAATACTGAAAGGAAAGTGGGTTTGCCTTCATATTTGACCTAGAACAACTCAGTTCAGCATGGAAATATCATTGCAACAGCTTTTATTTAGCCAGAAATCAAGAGTGTAAGTTTTTATGCGTTTAAAAGTATTTTCAGGCCGAATGAGCAAATATGCTTGTTTCTGCCAATTGCAGCAAAAGACTGAAAGGAAAGTGGGTTTGCCTTCATATTTGACCCAGAACAACTCAGTTCAGCATGGAAATATCATTGCAACAGCTTTTATTTAGCCAGAAATCAAGAGTGTAAGTTTTTATGCGCTTAAAAGCATTTTCAGGCCGAATGAGCAAATATGCTTGTTTCTGCCAATTGCAGCAAAAGACTGAAAGGAAAGTTGGTTTGCCTTCATATTTGACCCAGAACAACTCAGTTCAGCATGGAAATATCATTGCAACAGCTTTTATTTAGCCAGAAATCAAGAGTGTAAGTTTTTATGCGCTTAAAAGCATTTTCAGGCCGAATGAGCAAATATGCTTGTTTCTGCCAATTGCAGCAAAAGACTGAAAGGAAAGTGGGTTTTCCTTCATATTTGACCCAGAACAACTCAGTTCAGCATGGAAATATCATTGCAACAGCTTTTATTTAGCCAGAAATCAAGAGTGTAAGTTTTTATGCGCTTAAAAGCATTTTCAGGCCGAATGAGCAAATATGCTTGTTTCTGCCAATTGCAGCAAAAGACTGAAAGGAAAGTGGGTTTGCCTTCATATTTGACCCAGAACAACTCAGTTCAGCATGGAAATATCATTGCAACAGCTTTTATTTAGCCAGAAATCAAGAGTGTAAGTTTTTATGCGCTTAAAAGCATTTTCAGGCCGAATGAGCTGATTTCTGCCAATTGCAGCAAAAGACTGAAAGGAAAGTGGGTTTGCCTTCATATTTGACCTAGAACAACTCAGTTCAGCATGGAAATATCATTGCAACAGCTTTTATTTAGCCAGAAATCAAGAGTGTAAGTTTTTATGCGCTTAAAAGCATTTTCAGGCCGAATGAGCAAATATGCTTGTTTCTGCCAATTGCAGCAAAATACTGAAAGGAAAGTGGGTTTGCCTTCATATTTGACCTAGAACAACTCAGTTCAGCATGGAAATATCATTGCAACAGCTTTTATTTAGCCAGAAATCAAGAGTGTAAGTTTTTATGCGCTTAAAAGCATTTTCAGGCCGAATGAGCAAATATGCTTGTTTCTCCCAATTGCAGCAAAATACTGAAAGGAAAGTGGGTTTGCCTTCATATTTGACCTAGAACAACTCAGTTCAGCATGGAAATATCATTGCAACAGCTTTTATTTAGCCAGAAATCAAGAGTGTAAGTTTTTATGCGCTTAAAAGCATTTTCAGGCCGAATGAGCAAATATGCTTGTTTCTGCCAATTGCAGCAAAATACTGAAAGGAAAGTGGGTTTGCCTTCATATTTGACCCAGAACAACTCAGTTCAGCATGGAAATATCATTGCAACAGCTTTTATTTAGCCAGAAATCAAGAGTGTAAGTTTTTATGCGCTTAAAAGCATTTTCAGGCCGAATGAGCTGATTTCTGCCAATTGCAGCAAAAGACTGAAAGGAAAGTGGGTTTGCCTTCATATTTGACCTAGAACAACTCAGTTCAGCATGGAAATATCATTGCAACAGCTTTTATTTAGCCAGAAATCAAGAGTGTAAGTTTTTATGCGCTTAAAAGCATTTTCAGGCCGAATGAGCAAATATGCTTGTTTCTGCCAATTGCAGCAAAATACTGAAAGGAAAGTGGGTTTGCCTTCATATTTGACCTAGAACAACTCAGTTCAGCATGGAAATATCATTGCAACAGCTTTTATTTAGCCAGAAATCAAGAGTGTAAGTTTTTATGCGCTTAAAAGCATTTTCAGGCCGAATGAGCAAATATGCTTGTTTCTGCCAATTGCAGCAAAAGACTGAAAGGAAAGTGGGTTTGCCTTCATATTTGACCCAGAACAACTCAGTTCAGCATGGAAATATCATTGCAACAGCTTTTATTTAGCCAGAAATCAAGAGTGTAAGTTTTTATGCGCTTAAAAGCATTTTCAGGCCGAATGAGCAAATATGCTTGTTTCTGCCAATTGCAGCAAAAGACTGAAAGGAAAGTGGGTTTGCCTTCATATTTGACCCAGAACAACTCAGTTCAGCATGGAAATATCATTGCAACAGCTTTTATTTAGCCAGAAATCAAGAGTGTAAGTTTTATGCGCTTAAAAGCATTTTCAGGCCGAATGAGCAAATATGCTTGTTTCTGCCAATTGCAGCAAAATACTGAAAGAAAAGTGGGTTTGCCTTCATATTTGACCTAGAACAACTCAGTTCAGCATGGAAATATCATTGCAACAGCTTTTATTTAGCCAGAAATCAAGAGTGTAAGTTTTTATGCGCTTAAAAGCATTTTCAGGCCGAATGAGCAAATATGCTTGTTTCTGCCAATTGCAGCAAAATACTGAAAGGAAAGTGGGTTTGCCTTCATATTTGACCTAGAACAACTCAGTTCAGCATGGAAATATCATTGCAACAGCTTTTATTTAGCCAGAAATCAAGAGTGTAAGTTTTTATGCGCTTAAAAGCATTTTCAGGCCGAATGAGCAAATATGCTTGTTTCTGCCAATTGCAGCAAAAGACTGAAAGGAAAGTGGGTTTGCCTTCATATTTGACCCAGAACAACTCAGTTCAGCATGGAAATATCATTGCAACAGCTTTTATTTAGCCAGAAATCAAGAGTGTAAGTTTTTATGCGCTTAAAAGCATTTTCAGGCCGAATGAGCAAATATGCTTGTTTCTGCCAATTGCAGCAAAATACTGAAAGGAAAGTGGGTTTGCCTTCATATTTGACCTAGAACAACTCAGTTCAGCATGGAAATATCATTGCAACAGCTTTTATTTAGCCAGAAATCAAGAGTGTAAGTTTTTATGCGCTTAAAAGCATTTTCAGGCCAAATGAGCTGATTTCTGCCAATTGCAGCAAAAGACTGAAAGGAAAGTGTGTTTGCCTTCACATTTGACCCAGAACAACTCAGTTCAGCATGGAAATATCATTGCAACAGCTTTTATTTAGCCAGAAATCAAGAGTGTAAGTTTTTATGCGCTTAAAAGCATTTTCAGGCCGAATGAGCAAATATGCTTGTTTCTGCCAATTGCAGCAAAAGACTGAAAGGAAAGTGGGTTTGCCTTCATATTTGACCTAGAACAACTCAGTTCAGCATGGAAATATCATTGCAACAGCTTTTATTTAGCCAGAAATCAAGAGTGTAAGTTTTATGCGCTTAAAAGCATTTTCAGGCCGAATGAGCAAATATGCTTGTTTCTCCCAATTGCAGCAAAATACTGAAAGGAAAGTGGGTTTGCCTTCATATTTGACCTAGAACAACTCAGTTCAGCATGGAAATATCATTGCAACAGCTTTTATTTAGCCAGAAATCAAAAGTGTAAGTTTTTATGCGCTTAAAAGCATTTTCAGGCCAAATGAGCTGATTTCTGCCAATTGCAGCAAAAGACTGAAAGGAAAGTGTGTTTGCCTTCACATTTGACCCAGAACAACTCAGTTCAGCATGGAAATATCATTGCAACAGCTTTTATTTAGCCAGAAATCAAGAGTGTAAGTTTTTATGCGCTTAAAAGCATTTTCAGGCCGAATGAGCAAATATGCTTGTTTCTGCCAATTGCAGCAAAAGACTGAAAGGAAAGTGGGTTTGCCTTCATATTTGACCTAGAACAACTCAGTTCAGCATGAAAATATCATTGCAACAGCTTTTATTTAGCCAGAAATCAAGAGTGTAAGTTTTTATGCGCTTAAAAGCATTTTCAGGCCGAATGAGCAAATATGCTTGTTTCTGCCAATTGCAGCAAAAGACTGAAAGGAAAGTGGGTTTGCCTTCATATTTGACCCAGAACAACTCAGTTCAGCATGGAAATATCATTGCAACAGCTTTTATTTAGCCAGAAATCAAGAGTGTAAGTTTTATGCGCTTAAAAGCATTTTCAGGCCGAATGAGCAAATATGCTTGTTTCTGCCAATTGCAGCAAAATACTGAAAGGAAAGTGGGTTTGCCTTCATATTTGACCTAGAACAACTCAGTTCAGCATGGAAATATCATTGCAACAGCTTTTATTTAGCCAGAAATCAAGAGTGTAAGTTTTTATGCGCTTAAAAGCATTTTCAGGCCGAATGAGCAAATATGCTTGTTTCTGCCAATTGCAGCAAAATACTGAAAGGAAAGTGGGTTTGCCTTCATATTTGACCTAGAACAACTCAGTTCAGCATGGAAATATCATTGCAACAGCTTTTATTTAGCCAGAAATCAAGAGTGTAAGTTTTTATGCGTTTAAAAGTATTTTCAGGCCGAATGAGCAAATATGCTTGTTTCTGCCAATTGCAGCAAAAGACTGAAAGGAAAGTGGGTTTGCCTTCATATTTGACCCAGAACAACTCAGTTCAGCATGGAAATATCATTGCAACAGCTTTTATTTAGCCAGAAATCAAGAGTGTAAGTTTTTATGCGCTTAAAAGCATTTTCAGGCCGAATGAGCAAATATGCTTGTTTCTGCCAATTGCAGCAAAAGACTGAAAGGAAAGTTGGTTTGCCTTCATATTTGACCCAGAACAACTCAGTTCAGCATGGAAATATCATTGCAACAGCTTTTATTTAGCCAGAAATCAAGAGTGTAAGTTTTTATGCGCTTAAAAGCATTTTCAGGCCGAATGAGCAAATATGCTTGTTTCTGCCAATTGCAGCAAAAGACTGAAAGGAAAGTGGGTTTTCCTTCATATTTGACCCAGAACAACTCAGTTCAGCATGGAAATATCATTGCAACAGCTTTTATTTAGCCAGAAATCAAGAGTGTAAGTTTTTATGCGCTTAAAAGCATTTTCAGGCCGAATGAGCAAATATGCTTGTTTCTGCCAATTGCAGCAAAAGACTGAAAGGAAAGTGGGTTTGCCTTCATATTTGACCCAGAACAACTCAGTTCAGCATGGAAATATCATTGCAACAGCTTTTATTTAGCCAGAAATCAAGAGTGTAAGTTTTTATGCGCTTAAAAGCATTTTCAGGCCGAATGAGCTGATTTCTGCCAATTGCAGCAAAAGACTGAAAGGAAAGTGGGTTTGCCTTCATATTTGACCTAGAACAACTCAGTTCAGCATGGAAATATCATTGCAACAGCTTTTATTTAGCCAGAAATCAAGAGTGTAAGTTTTTATGCGCTTAAAAGCATTTTCAGGCCGAATGAGCAAATATGCTTGTTTCTGCCAATTGCAGCAAAATACTGAAAGGAAAGTGGGTTTGCCTTCATATTTGACCTAGAACAACTCAGTTCAGCATGGAAATATCATTGCAACAGCTTTTATTTAGCCAGAAATCAAGAGTGTAAGTTTTTATGCGCTTAAAAGCATTTTCAGGCCGAATGAGCAAATATGCTTGTTTCTCCCAATTGCAGCAAAATACTGAAAGGAAAGTGGGTTTGCCTTCATATTTGACCTAGAACAACTCAGTTCAGCATGGAAATATCATTGCAACAGCTTTTATTTAGCCAGAAATCAAGAGTGTAAGTTTTTATGCGCTTAAAAGCATTTTCAGGCCGAATGAGCAAATATGCTTGTTTCTGCCAATTGCAGCAAAATACTGAAAGGAAAGTGGGTTTGCCTTCATATTTGACCCAGAACAACTCAGTTCAGCATGGAAATATCATTGCAACAGCTTTTATTTAGCCAGAAATCAAGAGTGTAAGTTTTTATGCGCTTAAAAGCATTTTCAGGCCGAATGAGCTGATTTCTGCCAATTGCAGCAAAAGACTGAAAGGAAAGTGGGTTTGCCTTCATATTTGACCTAGAACAACTCAGTTCAGCATGGAAATATCATTGCAACAGCTTTTATTTAGCCAGAAATCAAGAGTGTAAGTTTTTATGCGCTTAAAAGCATTTTCAGGCCGAATGAGCAAATATGCTTGTTTCTGCCAATTGCAGCAAAATACTGAAAGGAAAGTGGGTTTGCCTTCATATTTGACCTAGAACAACTCAGTTCAGCATGGAAATATCATTGCAACAGCTTTTATTTAGCCAGAAATCAAGAGTGTAAGTTTTTATGCGCTTAAAAGCATTTTCAGGCCGAATGAGCAAATATGCTTGTTTCTGCCAATTGCAGCAAAAGACTGAAAGGAAAGTGGGTTTGCCTTCATATTTGACCCAGAACAACTCAGTTCAGCATGGAAATATCATTGCAACAGCTTTTATTTAGCCAGAAATCAAGAGTGTAAGTTTTTATGCGCTTAAAAGCATTTTCAGGCCGAATGAGCAAATATGCTTGTTTCTGCCAATTGCAGCAAAAGACTGAAAGGAAAGTGGGTTTGCCTTCATATTTGACCCAGAACAACTCAGTTCAGCATGGAAATATCATTGCAACAGCTTTTATTTAGCCAGAAATCAAGAGTGTAAGTTTTATGCGCTTAAAAGCATTTTCAGGCCGAATGAGCAAATATGCTTGTTTCTGCCAATTGCAGCAAAATACTGAAAGAAAAGTGGGTTTGCCTTCATATTTGACCTAGAACAACTCAGTTCAGCATGGAAATATCATTGCAACAGCTTTTATTTAGCCAGAAATCAAGAGTGTAAGTTTTTATGCGCTTAAAAGCATTTTCAGGCCGAATGAGCAAATATGCTTGTTTCTGCCAATTGCAGCAAAATACTGAAAGGAAAGTGGGTTTGCCTTCATATTTGACCTAGAACAACTCAGTTCAGCATGGAAATATCATTGCAACAGCTTTTATTTAGCCAGAAATCAAGAGTGTAAGTTTTTATGCGCTTAAAAGCATTTTCAGGCCGAATGAGCAAATATGCTTGTTTCTGCCAATTGCAGCAAAATACTGAAAGGAAAGTGGGTTTGCCTTCATATTTGACCTAGAACAACTCAGTTCAGCATGGAAATATCATTGCAACAGCTTTTATTTAGCCAGAAATCAAGAGTGTAAGTTTTTATGCGCTTAAAAGCATTTTCAGGCCGAATGAGCAAATATGCTTGTTTCTGCCAATTGCAGCAAAAGACTGAAAGGAAAGTGGGTTTGCCTTCATATTTGACCTAGAACAACTCAGTTCAGCATGGAAATATCATTGCAACAGCTTTTATTTAGCCAGAAATCAAGAGTGTAAGTTTTTATGCGCTTAAAAGCATTTTCAGGCCGAATGAGCTGATTTCTGCCAATTGCAGCAAAAGACTGAAAGGAAAGTGGGTTTGCCTTCATATTTGACCTAGAACAACTCAGTTCAGCATGGAAATATCATTGCAACAGCTTTTATTTAGCCAGAAATCAAGAGTGTAAGTTTTTATGCGCTTAAAAGCATTTTCAGGCCGAATGAGCAAATATGCTTGTTTCTGCCAATTGCAGCAAAATACTGAAAGGAAAGTGGGTTTGCCTTCATATTTGACCTAGAACAACTCAGTTCAGCATGGAAATATCATTGCAACAGCTTTTATTTAGCCAGAAATCAAGAGTGTAAGTTTTTATGCGCTTAAAAGCATTTTCAGGCCGAATGAGCAAATATGCTTGTTTCTGCCAATTGCAGCAAAATACTGAAAGGAAAGTGGGTTTGCCTTCATATTTGACCTAGAACAACTCAGTTCAGCATGGAAATATCATTGCAACAGCTTTTATTTAGCCAGAAATCAAGAGTGTAAGTTTTTATGCGCATAAAAGCATTTTCAGGCCAAATGAGCTGATTTCTGCCAATTGCAGCAAAAGACTGAAAGGAAAGTGGGTTTGCCTTCATATTTGACCCAGAACAACTCAGTTCAGCATGGAAATATCATTGCAACAGCTTTTATTTAGCCAGAAATCAAGAGTGTAAGTTTTTATGCGCTTAAAAGCATTTTCAGGCCGAATGAGCAAATATGCTTGTTTCTGCCAATTGCAGCAAAAGACTGAAAGGAAAGTGGGTTTGCCTTCATATTTGACCCAGAACAACTCAGTTCAGCATGGAAATATCATTGCAACAGCTTTTATTTAGCCAGAAATCAAGAGTGTAAGTTTTTATGCGCTTAAAAGCATTTTCAGGCCGAATGAGCAAATATGCTTGTTTCTGCCAATTGCAGCAAAAGACTGAAAGGAAAGTTGGTTTGCCTTCATATTTGACCCAGAACAACTCAGTTCAGCATAGAAATATCATTGCAACAGCTTTTATTTAGCCAGAAATCAAGAGTGTAAGTTTTTATGCGCTTAAAAGCATTTTCAGGCCGAATGAGCTGATTTCTGCCAATTGCAGCAAAAGACTGAAAGGAAAGTGGGTTTGCCTTCATATTTGACCTAGAACAACTCAGTTCAGCATGGAAATATCATTGCAACAGCTTTTATTTAGCCAGAAATCAAGAGTGTAAGTTTTTATGCGCTTAAAAGCATTTTCAGGCCGAATGAGCAAATATGCTTGTTTCTGCCAATTGCAGCAAAAGACTGAAAGGAAAGTGTGTTTGCCTTCACATTTGACCCAGTACAACTCAGTTCAGCATGGAAATATCATTGCAACAGCTTTTATTTAGCCAGAAATCAAGAGTGTAAGTTTTTATGCGCTTAAAAGCATTTTCAGGCCGAATGAGCAAATATGCTTGTTTCTGCCAATTGCAGCAAAAGACTGAAAGGAAAGTGGGTTTGCCTTCATATTTGACCTAGAACAACTCAGTTCAGCATGAAAATATCATTGCAACAGCTTTTATTTAGCCAGAAATCAAGAGTGTAAGTTTTTATGCGCTTAAAAGCATTTTCAGGCCGAATGAGCAAATATGCTTGTTTCTGCCAATTGCAGCAAAAGACTGAAAGGAAAGTGGGTTTGCCTTCATATTTGACCCAGAACAACTCAGTTCAGCATGGAAATATCATTGCAACAGCTTTTATTTAGCCAGAAATCAAGAGTGTAAGTTTTATGCGCTTAAAAGCATTTTCAGGCCGAATGAGCAAATATGCTTGTTTCTGCCAATTGCAGCAAAATACTGAAAGAAAAGTGGGTTTGCCTTCATATTTGACCTAGAACAACTCAGTTCAGCATGGAAATATCATTGCAACAGCTTTTATTTAGCCAGAAATCAAGAGTGTAAGTTTTTATGCGCTTAAAAGCATTTTCAGGCCGAATGAGCAAATATGCTTGTTTCTGCCAATTGCAGCAAAATACTGAAAGGAAAGTGGGTTTGCCTTCATATTTGACCTAGAACAACTCAGTTCAGCATGGAAATATCATTGCAACAGCTTTTATTTAGCCAGAAATCAAGAGTGTAAGTTTTTATGCGTTTAAAAGTATTTTCAGGCCGAATGAGCAAATATGCTTGTTTCTGCCAATTGCAGCAAAAGACTGAAAGGAAAGTGGGTTTGCCTTCATATTTGACCCAGAACAACTCAGTTCAGCATGGAAATATCATTGCAACAGCTTTTATTTAGCCAGAAATCAAGAGTGTAAGTTTTTATGCGCTTAAAAGCATTTTCAGGCCGAATGAGCAAATATGCTTGTTTCTGCCAATTGCAGCAAAAGACTGAAAGGAAAGTTGGTTTGCCTTCATATTTGACCCAGAACAACTCAGTTCAGCATGGAAATATCATTGCAACAGCTTTTATTTAGCCAGAAATCAAGAGTGTAAGTTTTTATGCGCTTAAAAGCATTTTCAGGCCGAATGAGCAAATATGCTTGTTTCTGCCAATTGCAGCAAAAGACTGAAA
This sequence comes from Channa argus, assembly GCF_033026475.1. Lineage (NCBI taxonomy): Eukaryota > Metazoa > Chordata > Actinopteri > Anabantiformes > Channidae > Channa > Channa argus. The sequence goes on from NW_027125220.1 coordinate 1,764,369, forward strand.
GGAAAGTGGGTTTTCCTTCATATTTGACCCAGAACAACTCAGTTCAGCATGGAAATATCATTGCAACACCTTTTATTTAGCCAGAAATCAAGAGTGTAAGTTTTTATGCGCTTAAAAGCATTTTCAGGCCGAATGAGCAAATATGCTTGTTTCTGCCAATTGCAGCAAAAGACTGAAAGGAAAGTGGGTTTGCCTTCATATTTGACCCAGAACAACTCAGTTCAGCATGGAAATATCATTGCAACAGCTTTTATTTAGCCAGAAATCAAGAGTGTAAGTTTTTATGCGCTTAAAAGCATTTTCAGGCCGAATGAGCTGATTTCTGCCAATTGCAGCAAAAGACTGAAAGGAAAGTGGGTTTGCCTTCATATTTGACCTAGAACAACTCAGTTCAGCATGGAAATATCATTGCAACAGCTTTTATTTAGCCAGAAATCAAGAGTGTAAGTTTTTATGCGCTTAAAAGCATTTTCAGGCCGAATGAGCAAATATGCTTGTTTCTGCCAATTGCAGCAAAATACTGAAAGGAAAGTGGGTTTGCCTTCATATTTGACCTAGAACAACTCAGTTCAGCATGGAAATATCATTGCAACAGCTTTTATTTAGCCAGAAATCAAGAGTGTAAGTTTTTATGCGCTTAAAAGCATTTTCAGGCCGAATGAGCAAATATGCTTGTTTCTCCCAATTGCAGCAAAATACTGAAAGGAAAGTGGGTTTGCCTTCATATTTGACCTAGAACAACTCAGTTCAGCATGGAAATATCATTGCAACAGCTTTTATTTAGCCAGAAATCAAGAGTGTAAGTTTTATGCGCTTAAAAGCATTTTCAGGCCGAATGAGCAAATATGCTTGTTTCTGCCAATTGCAGCAAAAGACTGAAAGGAAAGTGGGTTTGCCTTCATATTTGACCCAGAACAACTCAGTTCAGCATGGAAATATCATTGCAACAGCTTTTATTTAGCCAGAAATCAAGAGTGTAAGTTTTTATGCGCTTAAAAGCATTTTCAGGCCGAATGAGCTGATTTCTGCCAATTGCAGCAAAAGACTGAAAGGAAAGTGGGTTTGCCTTCATATTTGACCTAGAACAACTCAGTTCAGCATGGAAATATCATTGCAACAGCTTTTATTTAGCCAGAAATCAAGAGTGTAAGTTTTTATGCGCTTAAAAGCATTTTCAGGCCGAATGAGCAAATATGCTTGTTTCTGCCAATTGCAGCAAAATACTGAAAGGAAAGTGGGTTTGCCTTCATATTTGACCTAGAACAACTCAGTTCAGCATGGAAATATCATTGCAACAGCTTTTATTTAGCCAGAAATCAAGAGTGTAAGTTTTTATGCGCTTAAAAGCATTTTCAGGCCGAATGAGCAAATATGCTTGTTTCTCCCAATTGCAGCAAAATACTGAAAGGAAAGTGGGTTTGCCTTCATATTTGACCTAGAACAACTCAGTTCAGCATGGAAATATCATTGCAACAGCTTTTATTTAGCCAGAAATCAAGAGTGTAAGTTTTATGCGCTTAAAAGCATTTTCAGGCCGAATGAGCAAATATGCTTGTTTCTCCCAATTGCAGCAAAATACTGAAAGGAAAGTGGGTTTGCCTTCATATTTGACCTAGAACAACTCAGTTCAGCATGGAAATATCATTGCAACAGCTTTTATTTAGCCAGAAATCAAGAGTGTAAGTTTTTATGCGCTTAAAAGCATTTCCAGGCCAAATGAGCTGATTTCTGCCAATTGCAGCAAAAGACTGAAAGGAAAGTGTGTTTGCCTTCACATTTGACCCAGAACAACTCAGTTCAGCATGGAAATATCATTGCAACAGCTTTTATTTAGCCAGAAATGAAGAGTGTAAGTTTTTATGCGCTTAAAAGCATTTTCAGGCCGAATGAGCAAATATGCTTGTTTCTGCCAATTGCAGCAAAAGACTGAAAGGAAAGTGGGTTTGCCTTCATATTTGACCTAGAACAACTCAGTTCAGCATGGAAATATCATTGCAACAGCTTTTATTTAGCCAGAAATCAAGAGTGTAAGTTTTATGCGCTTAAAAGCATTTTCAGGCCGAATGAGCAAATATGCTTGTTTCTCCCAATTGCAGCAAAATACTGAAAGGAAAGTGGGTTTGCCTTCATATTTGACCTAGAACAACTCAGTTCAGCATGGAAATATCATTGCAACAGCTTTTATTTAGCCAGAAATCAAAAGTGTAAGTTTTTATGCGCTTAAAAGCATTTTCAGGCCAAATGAGCTGATTTCTGCCAATTGCAGCAAAAGACTGAAAGGAAAGTGTGTTTGCCTTCACATTTGACCCAGAACAACTCAGTTCAGCATGGAAATATCATTGCAACAGCTTTTATTTAGCCAGAAATCAAGAGTGTAAGTTTTTATGCGCTTAAAAGCATTTTCAGGCCAAATGAGCTGATTTCTGCCAATTGCAGCAAAAGACTGAAAGGAAAGTGTGTTTGCCTTCACATTTGACCCAGAACAACTCAGTTCAGCATGGAAATATCATTGCAACAGCTTTTATTTAGCCAGAAATCAAGAGTGTAAGTTTTTATGCGCTTAAAAGCATTTTCAGGCCGAATGAGCAAATATGCTTGTTTCTGCCAATTGCAGCAAAAGACTGAAAGGAAAGTGGGTTTGCCTTCATATTTGACCTAGAACAACTCAGTTCAGCATGAAAATATCATTGCAACAGCTTTTATTTAGCCAGAAATCAAGAGTGTAAGTTTTTATGCGCTTAAAAGCATTTTCAGGCCGAATGAGCAAATATGCTTGTTTCTGCCAATTGCAGCAAAAGACTGAAAGGAAAGTGGGTTTGCCTTCATATTTGACCCAGAACAACTCAGTTCAGCATGGAAATATCATTGCAACAGCTTTTATTTAGCCAGAAATCAAGAGTGTAAGTTTTATGCGCTTAAAAGCATTTTCAGGCCGAATGAGCAAATATGCTTGTTTCTGCCAATTGCAGCAAAATACTGAAAGGAAAGTGGGTTTGCCTTCATATTTGACCTAGAACAACTCAGTTCAGCATGGAAATATCATTGCAACAGCTTTTATTTAGCCAGAAATCAAGAGTGTAAGTTTTTATGCGTTTAAAAGCATTTTCAGGCCGAATGAGCAAATATGCTTGTTTCTGCCAATTGCAGCAAAAGACTGAAAGGAAAGTGGGTTTGCCTTCATATTCGACCTAGAACAACTCAGTTCAGCATGGAAATATCATTGCAACAGCTTTTATTTAGCCAGAAATCAAGAGTGTAAGTTTTTATGCGCTTAAAAGCATTTTCAGGCCGAATGAGCAAATATGCTTGTTTCTGCCAATTGCAGCAAAATACTGAAAGGAAAGTGGGTTTGCCTTCATATTTGACCCAGAACAACTCAGTTCAGCATGGAAATATCATTGCAACAGCTTTTATTTAGCCAGAAATCAAGAGTGTAAGTTTTTATGCGCTTAAAAGCATTTTCAGGCCGAATGAGATGATTTCTGCCAATTGCAGCAAAAGACTGAAAGGAAAGTGGGTTTGCCTTCATATTTGACCTAGAACAACTCAGTTCAGCATGGAAATATCATTGCAACAGCTTTTATTTAGCCAGAAATCAAGAGTGTAAGTTTTTATGCGCTTAAAAGCATTTTCAGGCCGAATGAGCAAATATGCTTGTTTCTGCCAATTGCAGCAAAATACTGAAAGGAAAGTGGGTTTGCCTTCATATTTGACCTAGAACAACTCAGTTCAGCATGGAAATATCATTGCAACAGCTTTTATTTAGCCAGAAATCAAGAGTGTAAGTTTTTATGCGCTTAAAAGCATTTTCAGGCCGAATGAGCAAATATGCTTGTTTCTGCCAATTGCAGCAAAAGACTGAAAGGAAAGTGGGTTTGCCTTCATATTTGACCCAGAACAACTCAGTTCAGCATGGAAATATCATTGCAACAGCTTTTATTTAGCCAGAAATCAAGAGTGTAAGTTTTTATGCGCTTAAAAGCATTTTCAGGCCGAATGAGCAAATATGCTTGTTTCTGCCAATTGCAGCAAAATACTGAAAGGAAAGTGGGTTTGCCTTCATATTTGACCTAGAACAACTCAGTTCAGCATGGAAATATCATTGCAACAGCTTTTATTTAGCCAGAAATCAAGAGTGTAAGTTTTTATGCGCTTAAAAGCATTTTCAGGCCAAATGAGCTGATTTCTGCCAATTGCAGCAAAAGACTGAAAGGAAAGTGTGTTTGCCTTCACATTTGACCCAGAACAACTCAGTTCAGCATGGAAATATCATTGCAACAGCTTTTATTTAGCCAGAAATCAAGAGTGTAAGTTTTTATGCGCTTAAAAGCATTTTCAGGCCGAATGAGCAAATATGCTTGTTTCTGCCAATTGCAGCAAAAGACTGAAAGGAAAGTGGGTTTGCCTTCATATTTGACCTAGAACAACTCAGTTCAGCATGGAAATATCATTGCAACAGCTTTTATTTAGCCAGAAATCAAGAGTGTAAGTTTTATGCGCTTAAAAGCATTTTCAGGCCGAATGAGCAAATATGCTTGTTTCTCCCAATTGCAGCAAAATACTGAAAGGAAAGTGGGTTTGCCTTCATATTTGACCTAGAACAACTCAGTTCAGCATGGAAATATCATTGCAACAGCTTTTATTTAGCCAGAAATCAAAAGTGTAAGTTTTTATGCGCTTAAAAGCATTTTCAGGCCAAATGAGCTGATTTCTGCCAATTGCAGCAAAAGACTGAAAGGAAAGTGTGTTTGCCTTCACATTTGACCCAGAACAACTCAGTTCAGCATGGAAATATCATTGCAACAGCTTTTATTTAGCCAGAAATCAAGAGTGTAAGTTTTTATGCGCTTAAAAGCATTTTCAGGCCGAATGAGCAAATATGCTTGTTTCTGCCAATTGCAGCAAAAGACTGAAAGGAAAGTGGGTTTGCCTTCATATTTGACCCAGAACAACTCAGTTCAGCATGGAAATATCATTGCAACAGCTTTTATTTAGCCAGAAATCAAGAGTGTAAGTTTTTATGCGCTTAAAAGCATTTTCAGGCCGAATGAGCAAATATGCTTGTTTCTGCCAATTGCAGCAAAATACTGAAAGGAAAGTGGGTTTGCCTTCATATTTGACCTAGAACAACTCAGTTCAGCATGGAAATATCATTGCAACAGCTTTTATTTAGCCAGAAATCAAGAGTGTAAGTTTTTATGCGCTTAAAAGCATTTTCAGGCCAAATGAGCTGATTTCTGCCAATTGCAGCAAAAGACTGAAAGGAAAGTGTGTTTGCCTTCACATTTGACCCAGAACAACTCAGTTCAGCATGGAAATATCATTGCAACAGCTTTTATTTAGCCAGAAATCAAGAGTGTAAGTTTTTATGCGCTTAAAAGCATTTTCAGGCCGAATGAGCAAATATGCTTGTTTCTGCCAATTGCAGCAAAAGACTGAAAGGAAAGTGGGTTTGCCTTCATATTTGACCTAGAACAACTCAGTTCAGCATGGAAATATCATTGCAACAGCTTTTATTTAGCCAGAAATCAAGAGTGTAAGTTTTATGCGCTTAAAAGCATTTTCAGGCCGAATGAGCAAATATGCTTGTTTCTCCCAATTGCAGCAAAATACTGAAAGGAAAGTGGGTTTGCCTTCATATTTGACCTAGAACAACTCAGTTCAGCATGGAAATATCATTGCAACAGCTTTTATTTAGCCAGAAATCAAAAGTGTAAGTTTTTATGCGCTTAAAAGCATTTTCAGGCCAAATGAGCTGATTTCTGCCAATTGCAGCAAAAGACTGAAAGGAAAGTGTGTTTGCCTTCACATTTGACCCAGAACAACTCAGTTCAGCATGGAAATATCATTGCAACAGCTTTTATTTAGCCAGAAATCAAGAGTGTAAGTTTTTATGCGCTTAAAAGCATTTTCAGGCCAAATGAGCTGATTTCTGCCAATTGCAGCAAAAGACTGAAAGGAAAGTGTGTTTGCCTTCACATTTGACCCAGAACAACTCAGTTCAGCATGGAAATATCATTGCAACAGCTTTTATTTAGCCAGAAATCAAGAGTGTAAGTTTTTATGCGCTTAAAAGCATTTTCAGGCCGAATGAGCAAATATGCTTGTTTCTGCCAATTGCAGCAAAAGACTGAAAGGAAAGTGGGTTTGCCTTCATATTTGACCTAGAACAACTCAGTTCAGCATGAAAATATCATTGCAACAGCTTTTATTTAGCCAGAAATCAAGAGTGTAAGTTTTTATGCGCTTAAAAGCATTTTCAGGCCGAATGAGCAAATATGCTTGTTTCTGCCAATTGCAGCAAAAGACTGAAAGGAAAGTGGGTTTGCCTTCATATTTGACCCAGAACAACTCAGTTCAGCATGGAAATATCATTGCAACAGCTTTTATTTAGCCAGAAATCAAGAGTGTAAGTTTTATGCGCTTAAAAGCATTTTCAGGCCGAATGAGCAAATATGCTTGTTTCTGCCAATTGCAGCAAAATACTGAAAGGAAAGTGGGTTTGCCTTCATATTTGACCTAGAACAACTCAGTTCAGCATGGAAATATCATTGCAACAGCTTTTATTTAGCCAGAAATCAAGAGTGTAAGTTTTTATGCGTTTAAAAGCATTTTCAGGCCGAATGAGCAAATATGCTTGTTTCTGCCAATTGCAGCAAAAGACTGAAAGGAAAGTGGGTTTGCCTTCATATTCGACCTAGAACAACTCAGTTCAGCATGGAAATATCATTGCAACAGCTTTTATTTAGCCAGAAATCAAGAGTGTAAGTTTTTATGCGCTTAAAAGCATTTTCAGGCCGAATGAGCAAATATGCTTGTTTCTGCCAATTGCAGCAAAATACTGAAAGGAAAGTGGGTTTGCCTTCATATTTGACCCAGAACAACTCAGTTCAGCATGGAAATATCATTGCAACAGCTTTTATTTAGCCAGAAATCAAGAGTGTAAGTTTTTATGCGCTTAAAAGCATTTTCAGGCCGAATGAGATGATTTCTGCCAATTGCAGCAAAAGACTGAAAGGAAAGTGGGTTTGCCTTCATATTTGACCTAGAACAACTCAGTTCAGCATGGAAATATCATTGCAACAGCTTTTATTTAGCCAGAAATCAAGAGTGTAAGTTTTTATGCGCTTAAAAGCATTTTCAGGCCGAATGAGCAAATATGCTTGTTTCTGCCAATTGCAGCAAAATACTGAAAGGAAAGTGGGTTTGCCTTCATATTTGACCTAGAACAACTCAGTTCAGCATGGAAATATCATTGCAACAGCTTTTATTTAGCCAGAAATCAAGAGTGTAAGTTTTTATGCGCTTAAAAGCATTTTCAGGCCGAATGAGCAAATATGCTTGTTTCTGCCAATTGCAGCAAAAGACTGAAAGGAAAGTGGGTTTGCCTTCATATTTGACCCAGAACAACTCAGTTCAGCATGGAAATATCATTGCAACAGCTTTTATTTAGCCAGAAATCAAGAGTGTAAGTTTTTATGCGCTTAAAAGCATTTTCAGGCCGAATGAGCAAATATGCTTGTTTCTGCCAATTGCAGCAAAATACTGAAAGGAAAGTGGGTTTGCCTTCATATTTGACCTAGAACAACTCAGTTCAGCATGGAAATATCATTGCAACAGCTTTTATTTAGCCAGAAATCAAGAGTGTAAGTTTTTATGCGCTTAAAAGCATTTTCAGGCCAAATGAGCTGATTTCTGCCAATTGCAGCAAAAGACTGAAAGGAAAGTGTGTTTGCCTTCACATTTGACCCAGAACAACTCAGTTCAGCATGGAAATATCATTGCAACAGCTTTTATTTAGCCAGAAATCAAGAGTGTAAGTTTTTATGCGCTTAAAAGCATTTTCAGGCCGAATGAGCAAATATGCTTGTTTCTGCCAATTGCAGCAAAAGACTGAAAGGAAAGTGGGTTTGCCTTCATATTTGACCTAGAACAACTCAGTTCAGCATGGAAATATCATTGCAACAGCTTTTATTTAGCCAGAAATCAAGAGTGTAAGTTTTATGCGCTTAAAAGCATTTTCAGGCCGAATGAGCAAATATGCTTGTTTCTCCCAATTGCAGCAAAATACTGAAAGGAAAGTGGGTTTGCCTTCATATTTGACCTAGAACAACTCAGTTCAGCATGGAAATATCATTGCAACAGCTTTTATTTAGCCAGAAATCAAAAGTGTAAGTTTTTATGCGCTTAAAAGCATTTTCAGGCCAAATGAGCTGATTTCTGCCAATTGCAGCAAAAGACTGAAAGGAAAGTGTGTTTGCCTTCACATTTGACCCAGAACAACTCAGTTCAGCATGGAAATATCATTGCAACAGCTTTTATTTAGCCAGAAATCAAGAGTGTAAGTTTTTATGCGCTTAAAAGCATTTTCAGGCCGAATGAGCAAATATGCTTGTTTCTGCCAATTGCAGCAAAAGACTGAAAGGAAAGTGGGTTTGCCTTCATATTTGACCCAGAACAACTCAGTTCAGCATGGAAATATCATTGCAACAGCTTTTATTTAGCCAGAAATCAAGAGTGTAAGTTTTTATGCGCTTAAAAGCATTTTCAGGCCGAATGAGCAAATATGCTTGTTTCTGCCAATTGCAGCAAAATACTGAAAGGAAAGTGGGTTTGCCTTCATATTTGACCTAGAACAACTCAGTTCAGCATGGAAATATCATTGCAACAGCTTTTATTTAGCCAGAAATCAAGAGTGTAAGTTTTTATGCGCTTAAAAGCATTTTCAGGCCAAATGAGCTGATTTCTGCCAATTGCAGCAAAAGACTGAAAGGAAAGTGTGTTTGCCTTCACATTTGACCCAGAACAACTCAGTTCAGCATGGAAATATCATTGCAACAGCTTTTATTTAGCCAGAAATCAAGAGTGTAAGTTTTTATGCGCTTAAAAGCATTTTCAGGCCGAATGAGCAAATATGCTTGTTTCTGCCAATTGCAGCAAAAGACTGAAAGGAAAGTGGGTTTGCCTTCATATTTGACCTAGAACAACTCAGTTCAGCATGGAAATATCATTGCAACAGCTTTTATTTAGCCAGAAATCAAGAGTGTAAGTTTTATGCGCTTAAAAGCATTTTCAGGCCGAATGAGCAAATATGCTTGTTTCTCCCAATTGCAGCAAAATACTGAAAGGAAAGTGGGTTTGCCTTCATATTTGACCTAGAACAACTCAGTTCAGCATGGAAATATCATTGCAACAGCTTTTATTTAGCCAGAAATCAAAAGTGTAAGTTTTTATGCGCTTAAAAGCATTTTCAGGCCAAATGAGCTGATTTCTGCCAATTGCAGCAAAAGACTGAAAGGAAAGTGTGTTTGCCTTCACATTTGACCCAGAACAACTCAGTTCAGCATGGAAATATCATTGCAACAGCTTTTATTTAGCCAGAAATCAAGAGTGTAAGTTTTTATGCGCTTAAAAGCATTTTCAGGCCAAATGAGCTGATTTCTGCCAATTGCAGCAAAAGACTGAAAGGAAAGTGTGTTTGCCTTCACATTTGACCCAGAACAACTCAGTTCAGCATGGAAATATCATTGCAACAGCTTTTATTTAGCCAGAAATCAAGAGTGTAAGTTTTTATGCGCTTAAAAGCATTTTCAGGCCGAATGAGCAAATATGCTTGTTTCTGCCAATTGCAGCAAAAGACTGAAAGGAAAGTGGGTTTGCCTTCATATTTGACCTAGAACAACTCAGTTCAGCATGAAAATATCATTGCAACAGCTTTTATTTAGCCAGAAATCAAGAGTGTAAGTTTTTATGCGCTTAAAAGCATTTTCAGGCCGAATGAGCAAATATGCTTGTTTCTGCCAATTGCAGCAAAAGACTGAAAGGAAAGTGGGTTTGCCTTCATATTTGACCCAGAACAACTCAGTTCAGCATGGAAATATCATTGCAACAGCTTTTATTTAGCCAGAAATCAAGAGTGTAAGTTTTATGCGCTTAAAAGCATTTTCAGGCCGAATGAGCAAATATGCTTGTTTCTGCCAATTGCAGCAAAATACTGAAAGGAAAGTGGGTTTGCCTTCATATTTGACCTAGAACAACTCAGTTCAGCATGGAAATATCATTGCAACAGCTTTTATTTAGCCAGAAATCAAGAGTGTAAGTTTTTATGCGTTTAAAAGCATTTTCAGGCCGAATGAGCAAATATGCTTGTTTCTGCCAATTGCAGCAAAAGACTGAAAGGAAAGTGGGTTTGCCTTCATATTCGACCTAGAACAACTCAGTTCAGCATGGAAATATCATTGCAACAGCTTTTATTTAGCCAGAAATCAAGAGTGTAAGTTTTTATGCGCTTAAAAGCATTTTCAGGCCGAATGAGCAAATATGCTTGTTTCTGCCAATTGCAGCAAAATACTGAAAGGAAAGTGGGTTTGCCTTCATATTTGACCCAGAACAACTCAGTTCAGCATGGAAATATCATTGCAACAGCTTTTATTTAGCCAGAAATCAAGAGTGTAAGTTTTTATGCGCTTAAAAGCATTTTCAGGCCGAATGAGATGATTTCTGCCAATTGCAGCAAAAGACTGAAAGGAAAGTGGGTTTGCCTTCATATTTGACCTAGAACAACTCAGTTCAGCATGGAAATATCATTGCAACAGCTTTTATTTAGCCAGAAATCAAGAGTGTAAGTTTTTATGCGCTTAAAAGCATTTTCAGGCCGAATGAGCAAATATGCTTGTTTCTGCCAATTGCAGCAAAATACTGAAAGGAAAGTGGGTTTGCCTTCATATTTGACCTAGAACAACTCAGTTCAGCATGGAAATATCATTGCAACAGCTTTTATTTAGCCAGAAATCAAGAGTGTAAGTTTTTATGCGCTTAAAAGCATTTTCAGGCCGAATGAGCAAATATGCTTGTTTCTGCCAATTGCAGCAAAAGACTGAAAGGAAAGTGGGTTTGCCTTCATATTTGACCCAGAACAACTCAGTTCAGCATGGAAATATCATTGCAACAGCTTTTATTTAGCCAGAAATCAAGAGTGTAAGTTTTTATGCGCTTAAAAGCATTTTCAGGCCGAATGAGCAAATATGCTTGTTTCTGCCAATTGCAGCAAAATACTGAAAGGAAAGTGGGTTTGCCTTCATATTTGACCTAGAACAACTCAGTTCAGCATGGAAATATCATTGCAACAGCTTTTATTTAGCCAGAAATCAAGAGTGTAAGTTTTTATGCGCTTAAAAGCATTTTCAGGCCAAATGAGCTGATTTCTGCCAATTGCAGCAAAAGACTGAAAGGAAAGTGTGTTTGCCTTCACATTTGACCCAGAACAACTCAGTTCAGCATGGAAATATCATTGCAACAGCTTTTATTTAGCCAGAAATCAAGAGTGTAAGTTTTTATGCGCTTAAAAGCATTTTCAGGCCGAATGAGCAAATATGCTTGTTTCTGCCAATTGCAGCAAAAGACTGAAAGGAAAGTGGGTTTGCCTTCATATTTGACCTAGAACAACTCAGTTCAGCATGGAAATATCATTGCAACAGCTTTTATTTAGCCAGAAATCAAGAGTGTAAGTTTTATGCGCTTAAAAGCATTTTCAGGCCGAATGAGCAAATATGCTTGTTTCTCCCAATTGCAGCAAAATACTGAAAGGAAAGTGGGTTTGCCTTCATATTTGACCTAGAACAACTCAGTTCAGCATGGAAATATCATTGCAACAGCTTTTATTTAGCCAGAAATCAAAAGTGTAAGTTTTTATGCGCTTAAAAGCATTTTCAGGCCAAATGAGCTGATTTCTGCCAATTGCAGCAAAAGACTGAAAGGAAAGTGTGTTTGCCTTCACATTTGACCCAGAACAACTCAGTTCAGCATGGAAATATCATTGCAACAGCTTTTATTTAGCCAGAAATCAAGAGTGTAAGTTTTTATGCGCTTAAAAGCATTTTCAGGCCGAATGAGCAAATATGCTTGTTTCTGCCAATTGCAGCAAAAGACTGAAAGGAAAGTGGGTTTGCCTTCATATTTGACCCAGAACAACTCAGTTCAGCATGGAAATATCATTGCAACAGCTTTTATTTAGCCAGAAATCAAGAGTGTAAGTTTTTATGCGCTTAAAAGCATTTTCAGGCCGAATGAGCAAATATGCTTGTTTCTGCCAATTGCAGCAAAATACTGAAAGGAAAGTGGGTTTGCCTTCATATTTGACCTAGAACAACTCAGTTCAGCATGGAAATATCATTGCAACAGCTTTTATTTAGCCAGAAATCAAGAGTGTAAGTTTTTATGCGCTTAAAAGCATTTTCAGGCCAAATGAGCTGATTTCTGCCAATTGCAGCAAAAGACTGAAAGGAAAGTGTGTTTGCCTTCACATTTGACCCAGAACAACTCAGTTCAGCATGGAAATATCATTGCAACAGCTTTTATTTAGCCAGAAATCAAGAGTGTAAGTTTTTATGCGCTTAAAAGCATTTTCAGGCCGAATGAGCAAATATGCTTGTTTCTGCCAATTGCAGCAAAAGACTGAAAGGAAAGTGGGTTTGCCTTCATATTTGACCTAGAACAACTCAGTTCAGCATGGAAATATCATTGCAACAGCTTTTATTTAGCCAGAAATCAAGAGTGTAAGTTTTATGCGCTTAAAAGCATTTTCAGGCCGAATGAGCAAATATGCTTGTTTCTCCCAATTGCAGCAAAATACTGAAAGGAAAGTGGGTTTGCCTTCATATTTGACCTAGAACAACTCAGTTCAGCATGGAAATATCATTGCAACAGCTTTTATTTAGCCAGAAATCAAAAGTGTAAGTTGTTATGCGCTTAAAAGCATTTTCAGGCCAAATGAGCTGATTTCTGCCAATTGCAGCAAAAGACTGAAAGGAAAGTGTGTTTGCCTTCACATTTGACCCAGAACAACTCAGTTCAGCATGGAAATATCATTGCAACAGCTTTTATTTAGCCAGAAATCAAGAGTGTAAGTTTTTATGCGCTTAAAAGCATTTTCAGGCCGAATGAGCAAATATGCTTGTTTCTGCCAATTGCAGCAAAAGACTGAAAGGAAAGTGGGTTTGCCTTCATATTTGACCTAGAACAACTCAGTTCAGCATGAAAATATCATTGCAACAGCTTTTATTTAGCCAGAAATCAAGAGTGTAAGTTTTTATGCGCTTAAAAGCATTTTCAGGCCGAATGAGCAAATATGCTTGTTTCTGCCAATTGCAGCAAAAGACTGAAAGGAAAGTGGGTTTGCCTTCATATTTGACCCAGAACAACTCAGTTCAGCATGGAAATATCATTGCAACAGCTTTTATTTAGCCAGAAATCAAGAGTGTAAGTTTTATGCGCTTAAAAGCATTTTCAGGCCGAATGAGCAAATATGCTTGTTTCTGCCAATTGCAGCAAAATACTGAAAGGAAAGTGGGTTTGCCTTCATATTTGACCTAGAACAACTCAGTTCAGCATGGAAATATCATTGCAACAGCTTTTATTTAGCCAGAAATCAAGAGTGTAAGTTTTTATGCGCTTAAAAGCATTTTCAGGCCGAATGAGCAAATATGCTTGTTTCTGCCAATTGCAGCAAAATACTGAAAGGAAAGTGGGTTTGCCTTCATATTTGACCTAGAACAACTCAGTTCAGCATGGAAATATCATTGCAACAGCTTTTATTTAGCCAGAAATCAAGAGTGTAAGTTTTTATGCGTTTAAAAGTATTTTCAGGCCGAATGAGCAAATATGCTTGTTTCTGCCAATTGCAGCAAAACACTGAAAGGAAAGTGGGTTTGCCTTCATATTTGACCCAGAACAACTCAGTTCAGCATGGAAATATCATTGCAACAGCTTTTATTTAGCCAGAAATCAAGAGTGTAAGTTTTTATGCGCTTAAAAGCATTTTCAGGCCGAATGAGCAAATATGCTTGTTTCTGCCAATTGCAGCAAAAGACTGAAAGGAAAGTTGGTTTGCCTTCATATTTGACCCAGAACAACTCAGTTCAGCATGGAAATATCATTGCAACAGCTTTTATTTAGCCAGAAATCAAGAGTGTAAGTTTTTATGCGCTTAAAAGCATTTTCAGGCCGAATGAGCAAATATGCTTGTTTCTGCCAATTGCAGCAAAAGACTGAAAGGAAAGTGGGTTTTCCTTCATATTTGACCCAGAACAACTCAGTTCAGCATGGAAATATCATTGCAACAGCTTTTATTTAGCCAGAAATCAAGAGTGTAAGTTTTTATGCGCTTAAAAGCATTTTCAGGCCGAATGAGCAAATATGCTTGTTTCTGCCAATTGCAGCAAAAGACTGAAAGGAAAGTGGGTTTGCCTTCATATTTGACCCAGAACAACTCAGTTCAGCATGGAAATATCATTGCAACAGCTTTTATTTAGCCAGAAATCAAGAGTGTAAGTTTTTATGCGCTTAAAAGCATTTTCAGGCCGAATGAGCTGATTTCTGCCAATTGCAGCAAAAGACTGAAAGGAAAGTGGGTTTGCCTTCATATTTGACCTAGAACAACTCAGTTCAGCATGGAAATATCATTGCAACAGCTTTTATTTAGCCAGAAATCAAGAGTGTAAGTTTTTATGCGCTTAAAAGCATTTTCAGGCCGAATGAGCAAATATGCTTGTTTCTGCCAATTGCAGCAAAATACTGAAAGGAAAGTGGGTTTGCCTTCATATTTGACCTAGAACAACTCAGTTCAGCATGGAAATATCATTGCAACAGCTTTTATTTAGCCAGAAATCAAGAGTGTAAGTTTTTATGCGCTTAAAAGCATTTTCAGGCCGAATGAGCAAATATGCTTGTTTCTCCCAATTGCAGCAAAATACTGAAAGGAAAGTGGGTTTGCCTTCATATTTGACCTAGAACAACTCAGTTCAGCATGGAAATATCATTGCAACAGCTTTTATTTAGCCAGAAATCAAGAGTGTAAGTTTTATGCGCTTAAAAGCATTTTCAGGCCGAATGAGCAAATATGCTTGTTTCTCCCAATTGCAGCAAAATACTGAAAGGAAAGTGGGTTTGCCTTCATATTTGACCTAGAACAACTCAGTTCAGCATGGAAATATCATTGCAACAGCTTTTATTTAGCCAGAAATCAAGAGTGTAAGTTTTTATGCGCTTAAAAGCATTTTCAGGCCAAATGAGCTGATTTCTGCCAATTGCAGCAAAAGACTGAAAGGAAAGTGT
This sequence comes from Channa argus, assembly GCF_033026475.1. NCBI lineage: Eukaryota > Metazoa > Chordata > Actinopteri > Anabantiformes > Channidae > Channa > Channa argus. Next base: position 1,779,480 of record NW_027125220.1, read on the forward strand.
GTTTGCCTTCACATTTGACCCAGAACAACTCAGTTCAGCATGGAAATATCATTGCAACAGCTTTTATTTAGCCAGAAATCAAGAGTGTAAGTTTTTATGCGCTTAAAAGCATTTTAGGGCCGAATGAGCAAATATGCTTGTTTCTGCCAATTGCAGCAAAAGACTGAAAGGAAAGTGGGTTTGCCTTCATATTTGACCTAGAACAACTCAGTTCAGCATGGAAATATCATTGCAACAGCTTTTATTTAGCCAGAAATCAAGAGTGTAAGTTTTATGCGCTTAAAAGCATTTTCAGGCCGAATGAGCAAATATGCTTGTTTCTCCCAATTGCAGCAAAATACTGAAAGGAAAGTGGGTTTGCCTTCATATTTGACCTAGAACAACTCAGTTCAGCATGGAAATATCATTGCAACAGCTTTTATTTAGCCAGAAATCAAAAGTGTAAGTTTTTATGCGCTTAAAAGCATTTTCAGGCCAAATGAGCTGATTTCTGCCAATTGCAGCAAAAGACTGAAAGGAAAGTGTGTTTGCCTTCACATTTGACCCAGAACAACTCAGTTCAGCATGGAAATATCATTGCAACAGCTTTTATTTAGCCAGAAATCAAGAGTGTAAGTTTTTATGCGCTTAAAAGCATTTTCAGGCCGAATGAGCAAATATGCTTGTTTCTGCCAATTGCAGCAAAAGACTGAAAGGAAAGTGGGTTTGCCTTCATATTTGACCTAGAACAACTCAGTTCAGCATGAAAATATCATTGCAACAGCTTTTATTTAGCCAGAAATCAAGAGTGTAAGTTTTTATGCGCTTAAAAGCATTTTCAGGCCGAATGAGCAAATATGCTTGTTTCTGCCAATTGCAGCAAAAGACTGAAAGGAAAGTGGGTTTGCCTTCATATTTGACCCAGAACAACTCAGTTCAGCATGGAAATATCATTGCAACAGCTTTTATTTAGCCAGAAATCAAGAGTGTAAGTTTTTATGCGTTTAAAAGCATTTTCAGGCCGAATGAGCAAATATGCTTGTTTCTGCCAATTGCAGCAAAAGACTGAAAGGAAAGTGGGTTTGCCTTCATATTTGACCTAGAACAACTCAGTTCAGCATGGAAATATCATTGCAACAGCTTTTATTTAGCCAGAAATCAAGAGTGTAAGTTTTTATGCGCTTAAAAGCATTTTCAGGCCGAATGAGCAAATATGCTTGTTTCTGCCAATTGCAGCAAAATACTGAAAGGAAAGTGGGTTTGCCTTCATATTTGACCCAGAACAACTCAGTTCAGCATGGAAATATCATTGCAACAGCTTTTATTTAGCCAGAAATCAAGAGTGTAAGTTTTTATGCGCTTAAAAGCATTTTCAGGCCGAATGAGCTGATTTCTGCCAATTGCAGCAAAAGACTGAAAGGAAAGTGGGTTTGCCTTCATATTTGACCTAGAACAACTCAGTTCAGCATGGAAATATCATTGCAAAAGCTTTTATTTAGCCAGAAATCAAGAGTGTAAGTTTTTATGCGCTTAAAAGCATTTTCAGGCCGAATGAGCAAATATGCTTGTTTCTGCCAATTGCAGCAAAATACTGAAAGGAAAGTGGGTTTGCCTTCATATTTGACCTAGAACAACTCAGTTCAGCATGGAAATATCATTGCAACAGCTTTTATTTAGCCAGAAATCAAGAGTGTAAGTTTTTATGCGCTTAAAAGCATGTTCAGGCCGAATGAGCAAATATGCTTGTTTCTGCCAATTGCAGCAAAAGACTGAAAGGAAAGTGGGTTTGCCTTCATATTTGACCCAGAACAACTCAGTTCAGCATGGAAATATCATTGCAACAGCTTTTATTTAGCCAGAAATCAAGAGTGTAAGTTTTTATGCGTTTAAAAGCATTTTCAGGCCGAATGAGCAAATATGCTTGTTTCTGCCAATTGCAGCAAAAGACTGAAAGGAAAGTGGGTTTGCCTTCATATTTGACCCAGAACAACTCAGTTCAGCATGGAAATATCATTGCAACAGCTTTTATTTAGCCAGAAATCAAGAGTGTAAGTTTTATGCGCTTAAAAGCATTTTCAGGCCGAATGAGCAAATATGCTTGTTTCTGCCAATTGCAGCAAAATACTGAAAGGAAAGTGGGTTTGCCTTCATATTTGACCTAGAACAACTCAGTTCAGCATGGAAATATCATTGCAACAGCTTTTATTTAGCCAGAAATCAAGAGTGTAAGTTTTTATGCGCTTAAAAGCATTTTCAGGCCGAATGAGCAAATATGCTTGTTTCTGCCAATTGCAGCAAAATACTGAAAGGAAAGTGGGTTTGCCTTCATATTTGACCTAGAACAACTCAGTTCAGCATGGAAATATCATTGCAACAGCTTTTATTTAGCCAGAAATCAAGAGTGTAAGTTTTTATGCGTTTAAAAGCATTTTCAGGCCGAATGAGCAAATATGCTTGTTTCTGCCAATTGCAGCAAAAGACTGAAAGGAAAGTGGGTTTGCCTTCATATTTGACCTAGAACAACTCAGTTCAGCATGGAAATATCATTGCAACAGCTTTTATTTAGCCAGAAATCAAGAGTGTAAGTTTTTATGCGCTTAAAAGCATTTTCAGGCCGAATGAGCAAATATGCTTGTTTCTGCCAATTGCAGCAAAATACTGAAAGGAAAGTGGGTTTGCCTTCATATTTGACCTAGAACAACTCAGTTCAGCATGGAAATATCATTGCAACAGCTTTTATTTAGCCAGAAATCAAGAGTGTAAGTTTTTATGCGCTTAAAAGCATTTTCAGGCCGAATGAGCAAATATGCTTGTTTCTGCCATTTGCAGCAAAATACTGAAAGGAAAGTGGGTTTGCCTTCATATTTGACCTAGAACAACTCAGTTCAGCATGGAAATATCATTGCAACAGCTTTTATTTAGCCAGAAATCAAGAGTGTAAGTTTTTATGCGTTTAAAAGCATTTTCAGGCCGAATGAGCAAATATGCTTGTTTCTGCCAATTGCAGCAAAAGACTGAAAGGAAAGTGGGTTTGCCTTCATATTTGACCTAGAACAACTCAGTTCAGCATGGAAATATTATTGCAACAGCTTTTATTTAGCCAGAAATCAAGAGTGTAAGTTTTTATGCGTTTAAAAGCATTTTCAGGCCGAATGAGCAAATATGCTTGTTTCTGCCAATTGCAGCAAAAGACTGAAAGGAAAGTGGGTTTGCCTTCATATTTGACCCAGAACAACTCAGTTCAGCATGGAAATATCATTGCAACAGCTTTTATTTAGCCAGAAATCAAGAGTGTAAGTTTTTATGCGCTTAAAAGCATTTTCAGGCCGAATGAGCTGATTTCTGCCAATTGCAGCAAAAGACTGAAAGGAAAGTGGGTTTGCCTTCATATTTGACCTAGAACAACTCAGTTCAGCATGGAAATATCATTGCAACAGCTTTTATTTAGCCAGAAATCAAGAGTGTAAGTTTTTATGCGCTTAAAAGCATTTTCAGGCCGAATGAGCAAATATGCTTGTTTCTGCCAATTGCAGCAAAATACTGAAAGGAAAGTGGGTTTGCCTTCATATTTGACCTAGAACAACTCAGTTCAGCATGGAAATATCATTGCAACAGCTTTTATTTAGCCAGAAATCAAGAGTGTAAGTTTTTATGCGCTTAAAAGCATTTTCAGGCCGAATGAGCAAATATGCTTGTTTCTGCCAATTGCAGCAAAATACTGAAAGGAAAGTGGGTTTGCCTTCATATTTGACCTAGAACAACTCAGTTCAGCATGGAAATATCATTGCAACAGCTTTTATTTAGCCAGAAATCAAGAGTGTAAGTTTTTATGCGCATAAAAGCATTTTCAGGCCAAATGAGCTGATTTCTGCCAATTGCAGCAAAAGACTGAAAGGAAAGTGGGTTTGCCTTCATATTTGACCCAGAACAACTCAGTTCAGCATGGAAATATCATTGCAACAGCTTTTATTTAGCCAGAAATCAAGAGTGTAAGTTTTTATGCGCTTAAAAGCATTTTCAGGCCGAATGAGCAAATATGCGTGTTTCTGCCAATTGCAGCAAAAGACTGAAAGGAAAGTGGGTTTGCCTTCATATTTGACCCAGAACAACTCAGTTCAGCATGGAAATATCATTGCAACAGCTTTTATTTAGCCAGAAATCAAGAGTGTAAGTTTTTATGCGCTTAAAAGCATTTTCAGGCCGAATGAGCAAATATGCTTGTTTCTGCCAATTGCAGCAAAAGACTGAAAGGAAAGTTGGTTTGCCTTCATATTTGACCCAGAACAACTCAGTTCAGCATGGAAATATCATTGCAACAGCTTTTATTTAGCCAGAAATCAAGAGTGTAAGTTTTTATGCGCTTAAAAGCATTTTCAGGCCGAATGAGCAAATATGCTTGTTTCTGCCAATTGCAGCAAAAGACTGAAAGGAAAGTGGGTTTTCCTTCATATTTGACTCAGAACAACTCAGTTCAGCATGGAAATATCATTGCAACAGCTTTTATTTAGCCAGAAATCAAGAGTGTAAGTTTTTATGCGCTTAAAAGCATTTTCAGGCCGAATGAGCAAATATGCTTGTTTCTGCCAATTGCAGCAAAATACTGAAAGGAAAGTGGGTTTGCCTTCATATTTGACCTAGAACAACTCAGTTCAGCATGGAAATATCATTGCAACAGCTTTTATTTAGCCAGAAATCAAGAGTGTAAGTTTTTATGCGCTTAAAAGCATTTTCAGGCCGAATGAGCTGATTTCTGCCAATTGCAGCAAAAGACTGAAAGGAAAGTGGGTTTGCCTTCATATTTGACCTAGAACAACTCAGTTCAGCATGGAAATATCATTGCAACAGCTTTTATTTAGCCAGAAATCAAGAGTGTAAGTTTTTATGCGCTTAAAAGCATTTTCAGGCCGAATGAGCAAATATGCTTGTTTCTGCCAATTGCAGCAAAATACTGAAAGGAAAGTGGGTTTGCCTTCATATTTGACCTAGAACAACTCAGTTCAGCATGGAAATATCATTGCAACAGCTTTTATTTAGCCAGAAATCAAGAGTGTAAGTTTTTATGCACTTAAAAGCATTTTCAGGCCGAATGAGCAAATATGCTTGTTTCTCCCAATTGCAGCAAAATACTGAAAGGAAAGTGGGTTTGCCTTCATATTTGACCTAGAACAACTCAGTTCAGCATGGAAATATCATTGCAACAGCTTTTATTTAGCCAGAAATCAAGAGTGTAAGTTTTATGCGCTTAAAAGCATTTTCAGGCCGAATGAGCAAATATGCTTGTTTCTCCCAATTGCAGCAAAATACTGAAAGGAAAGTGGGTTTGCCTTCATATTTGACCTAGAACAACTCAGTTCAGCATGGAAATATCATTGCAACAGCTTTTATTTAGCCAGAAATCAAGAGTGTAAGTTTTTATGCGCTTAAAAGCATTTTCAGGCCAAATGAGCTGATTTCTGCCAATTGCAGCAAAAGACTGAAAGGAAAGTGTGTTTGCCTTCACATTTGACCCAGAACAACTCAGTTCAGCATGGAAATATCATTGCAACAGCTTTTATTTAGCCAGAAATCAAGAGTGTAAGTTTTTATGCGCTTAAAAGCATTTTCAGGCCGAATGAGCAAATATGCTTGTTTCTGCCAATTGCAGCAAAAGACTGAAAGGAAAGTTGGTTTGCCTTCATATTTGACCCAGAACAACTCAGTTCAGCATGGAAATATCATTGCAACAGCTTTTATTTAGCCAGAAATCAAGAGTGTAAGTTTTTATGCGCTTAAAAGCATTTTCAGGCCGAATGAGCAAATATGCTTGTTTCTGCCAATTGCAGCAAAAGACTGAAAGGAAAGTGGGTTTTCCTTCATATTTGACTCAGAACAACTCAGTTCAGCATGGAAATATCATTGCAACAGCTTTTATTTAGCCAGAAATCAAGAGTGTAAGTTTTTATGCGCTTAAAAGCATTTTCAGGCCGAATGAGCAAATATGCTTGTTTCTGCCAATTGCAGCAAAAGACTGAAAGGAAAGTGGGTTTGCCTTCATATTTGACCCAGAACAACTCAGTTCAGCATGGAAATATCATTGCAACAGCTTTTATTTAGCCAGAAATCAAGAGTGTAAGTTTTTATGCGCTTAAAAGCATTTTCAGGCCGAATGAGCTGATTTCTGCCAATTGCAGCAAAAGACTGAAAGGAAAGTGGGTTTGCCTTCATATTTGACCTAGAACAACTCAGTTCAGCATGGAAATATCATTGCAACAGCTTTTATTTAGCCAGAAATCAAGAGTGTAAGTTTTTATGCGCTTAAAAGCATTTTCAGGCCGAATGAGCAAATATGCTTGTTTCTGCCAATTGCAGCAAAAGACTGAAAGGAAAGTGTGTTTGCCTTCACATTTGACCCAGTACAACTCAGTTCAGCATGGAAATATCATTGCAACAGCTTTTATTTAGCCAGAAATCAAGAGTGTAAGTTTTTATGCGCTTAAAAGCATTTTCAGGCCGAATGAGCAAATATGCTTGTTTCTGCCAATTGCAGCAAAATACTGAAAGGAAAGTGGGTTTGCCTTCATATTTGACCTAGAACAACTCAGTTCAGCATGGAAATATCATTGCAACAGCTTTTATTTAGCCAGAAATCAAGAGTGTAAGTTTTTATGCGCTTAAAAGCATTTTCAGGCCGAATGAGCTGATTTCTGCCAATTGCAGCAAAAGACTGAAAGGAAAGTGGGTTTGCCTTCATATTTGACCTAGAACAACTCAGTTCAGCATGGAAATATCATTGCAACAGCTTTTATTTAGCCAGAAATCAAGAGTGTAAGTTTTTATGCGCTTAAAAGCATTTTCAGGCCGAATGAGCAAATATGCTTGTTTCTGCCAATTGCAGCAAAATACTGAAAGGAAAGTGGGTTTGCCTTCATATTTGACCTAGAACAACTCAGTTCAGCATGGAAATATCATTGCAACAGCTTTTATTTAGCCAGAAATCAAGAGTGTAAGTTTTTATGCGCTTAAAAGCATTTTCAGGCCGAATGAGCAAATATGCTTGTTTCTCCCAATTGCAGCAAAATACTGAAAGGAAAGTGGGTTTGCCTTCATATTTGACCTAGAACAACTCAGTTCAGCATGGAAATATCATTGCAACAGCTTTTATTTAGCCAGAAATCAAGAGTGTAAGTTTTATGCGCTTAAAAGCATTTTCAGGCCGAATGAGCAAATATGCTTGTTTCTCCCAATTGCAGCAAAAGACTGAAAGGAAAGTGGGTTTGCCTTCATATTTGACCTAGAACAACTCAGTTCAGCATGGAAATATCATTGCAACAGCTTTTATTTAGCCAGAAATCAAGAGTGTAAGTTTTTATGCGCTTAAAAGCATTTTCAGGCCAAATGAGCTGATTTCTGCCAATTGCAGCAAAAGACTGAAAGGAAAGTGTGTTTGCCTTCACATTTGACCCAGAACAACTCAGTTCAGCATGGAAATATCATTGCAACAGCTTTTATTTAGCCAGAAATCAAGAGTGTAAGTTTTTATGCGCTTAAAAGCATTTTCAGGCCGAATGAGCAAATATGCTTGTTTCTGCCAATTGCAGCAAAAGACTGAAAGTAAAGTGGGTTTGCCTTCATATTTGACCTAGAACAACTCAGTTCAGCATGGAAATATCATTGCAACAGCTTTTATTTAGCCAGAAATCAAGAGTGTAAGTTTTATGCGCTTAAAAGCATTTTCAGGCCGAATGAGCAAATATGCTTGTTTCTCCCAATTGCAGCAAAATACTGAAAGGAAAGTGGGTTTGCCTTCATATTTGACCTAGAACAACTCAGTTCAGCATGGAAATATCATTGCAACAGCTTTTATTTAGCCAGAAATCAAAAGTGTAAGTTTTTATGCGCTTAAAAGCATTTTCAGGCCAAATGAGCTGATTTCTGCCAATTGCAGCAAAAGACTGAAAGGAAAGTGTGTTTGCCTTCACATTTGACCCAGAACAACTCAGTTCAGCATGGAAATATCATTGCAACAGCTTTTATTTAGCCAGAAATCAAGAGTGTAAGTTTTTATGCGCTTAAAAGCATTTTCAGGCCGAATGAGCAAATATGCTTGTTTCTGCCAATTGCAGCAAAAGACTGAAAGGAAAGTGGGTTTGCCTTCATATTTGACCTAGAACAACTCAGTTCAGCATGAAAATATCATTGCAACAGCTTTTATTTAGCCAGAAATCAAGAGTGTAAGTTTTTATGCGCTTAAAAGCATTTTCAGGCCGAATGAGCAAATATGCTTGTTTCTGCCAATTGCAGCAAAAGACTGAAAGGAAAGTGGGTTTGCCTTCATATTTGACCCAGAACAACTCAGTTCAGCATGGAAATATCATTGCAACAGCTTTTATTTAGCCAGAAATCAAGAGTGTAAGTTTTATGCGCTTAAAAGCATTTTCAGGCCGAATGAGCAAATATGCTTGTTTCTGCCAATTGCAGCAAAATACTGAAAGGAAAGTGGGTTTGCCTTCATATTTGACCTAGAACAACTCAGTTCAGCATGGAAATATCATTGCAACAGCTTTTATTTAGCCAGAAATCAAGAGTGTAAGTTTTTATGCGTTTAAAAGCATTTTCAGGCCGAATGAGCAAATATGCTTGTTTCTGCCAATTGCAGCAAAAGACTGAAAGGAAAGTGGGTTGGCTTCATATTTGACCTAGAACAACTCAGTTCAGCATGGAAATATCATTGCAACAGCTTTTATTTAGCCAGAAATCAAGAGTGTAAGTTTTTATGCGCTTAAATGCATTTTCAGGCCGAATGAGCAAATATGCTTGTTTCTGCCAATTGCAGCAAAATACTGAAAGGAAAGTGGGTTTGCCTTCATATTTGACCTAGAACAACTCAGTTCAGCATGGAAATATCATTGCAACAGCTTTTATTTAGCCAGAAATCAAGAGTGTAAGTTTTTATGCGCTTAAAAGCATTTTCAGGCCGAATGAGCAAATATGCTTGTTTCTGCCAATTGCAGCAAAATACTGAAAGGAAAGTGGGTTTGCCTTCATATTTGACCTAGAACAACTCAGTTCAGCATGGAAATATCATTGCAACAGCTTTTATTTAGCCAGAAATCAAGAGTGTAAGTTTTTATGCGTTTAAAAGCATTTTCAGGCCGAATGAGCAAATATGCTTGTTTCTGCCAATTGCAGCAAAAGACTGAAAGGAAAGTGGGTTTGCCTTCATATTTGACCCAGAACAACTCAGTTCAGCATGGAAATATCATTGCAACAGCTTTTATTTAGCCAGAAATCAAGAGTGTAAGTTTTTATGCGCTTAAAAGCATTTTCAGGCCGAATGAGCTGATTTCTGCCAATTGCAGCAAAAGACTGAAAGGAAAGTGGGTTTGCCTTCATATTTGACCTAGAACAACTCAGTTCAGCATGGAAATATCATTGCAACAGCTTTTATTTAGCCAGAAATCAAGAGTGTAAGTTTTTATGCGCTTAAAAGCATTTTCAGGCCGAATGAGCAAATATGCTTGTTTCTGCCAATTGCAGCAAAAGACTGAAAGGAAAGTGGGTTTGCCTTCATATTTGACCTAGAACAACTCAGTTCAGCATGGAAATATCATTGCAACAGCTTTTATTTAGCCAGAAATCAAGAGTGTAAGTTTTTATGCGCTTAAAAGCATTTTCAGGCCGAATGAGCAAATATCCTTGTTTCTGCCAATTGCAGCAAAATACTGAAAGGAAAGTGGGTTTGCCTTCATATTTGACCTAGAACAACTCAGTTCAGCATGGAAATATCATTGCAACAGCTTTTATTTAGCCAGAAATCAAGAGTGTAAGTTTTTATGCGCTTAAAAGCATTTTCAGGCCGAATGAGCAAATATGCTTGTTTCTGCCAATTGCAGCAAAATACTGAAAGGAAAGTGGGTTTGCCTTCATATTTGACCTAGAACAACTCAGTTCAGCATGGAAATATCATTGCAACAGCTTTTATTTAGCCAGAAATCAAGAGTGTAAGTTTTTATGGGCATAAAAGCATTTTCAGGCCAAATGAGCTGATTTCTGCCAATTGCAGCAAAAGACTGAAAGGAAAGTGGGTTTGCCTTCATATTTGACCCAGAACAACTCAGTTCAGCATGGAAATATCATTGCAACAGCTTTTATTTAGCCAGAAATCAAGAGTGTAAGTTTTTATGCGCTTAAAAGCATTTTCAGGCCGAATGAGCAAATATGCGTGTTTCTGCCAATTGCAGCAAAAGACTGAAAGGAAAGTGGGTTTGCCTTCATATTTGACCCAGAACAACTCAGTTCAGCATGGAAATATCATTGCAACAGCTTTTATTTAGCCAGAAATCAAGAGTGTAAGTTTTTATGCGCTTAAAAGCATTTTCAGGCCGAATGAGCAAATATGCTTGTTTCTGCCAATTGCAGCAAAAGACTGAAAGGAAAGTTGGTTTGCCTTCATATTTGACCCAGAACAACTCAGTTCAGCATGGAAATATCATTGCAACAGCTTTTATTTAGCCAGAAATCAAGAGTGTAAGTTTTTATGCGCTTAAAAGCATTTTCAGGCCGAATGAGCAAATATGCTTGTTTCTGCCAATTGCAGCAAAAGACTGAAAGGAAAGTGGGTTTTCCTTCATATTTGACTCAGAACAACTCAGTTCAGCATGGAAATATCATTGCAACAGCTTTAATTTAGCCAGAAATCAAGAGTGTAAGTTTTTATGCGCTTAAAAGCATTTTCAGGCCGAATGAGCAAATATGCTTGTTTCTGCCAATTGCAGCAAAAGACTGAAAGGAAAGTGGGTTTGCCTTCATATTTGACCCAGAACAACTCAGTTCAGCATGGAAATATCATTGCAACAGCTTTTATTTAGCCAGAAATCAAGAGTGTAAGTTTTTATGCGCTTAAAAGCATTTTCAGGCCGAATGAGCTGATTTCTGCCAATTGCAGCAAAAGACTGAAAGGAAAGTGGGTTTGCCTTCATATTTGTCCTAGAACAACTCAGTTCAGCATGGAAATATCATTGCAACAGCTTTTATTTAGCCAGAAATCAAGAGTGTAAGTTTTTATGCGCTTAAAAGCATTTTCAGGCCGAATGAGCAAATATGCTTGTTTCTGCCAATTGCAGCAAAATACTGAAAGGAAAGTGGGTTTGCCTTCATATTTGACCTAGAACAACTCAGTTCAGCATGGAAATATCATTGCAACAGCTTTTATTTAGCCAGAAATCAAGAGTGTAAGTTTTTATGCGCTTAAAAGCATTTTCAGGCCGAATGAGCAAATATGCTTGTTTCTGCCAATTGCAGCAAAATACTGAAAGGAAAGTGGGTTTGCCTTCATATTTGACCTAGAACAACTCAGTTCAGCATGGAAATATCATTGCAACAGCTTTTATTTAGCCAGAAATCAAGAGTGTAAGTTTTTATGCGTTTAAAAGCATTTTCAGGCCGAATGAGCAAATATGCTTGTTTCTGCCAATTGCAGCAAAAGACTGAAAGGAAAGTGGGTTTGCCTTCATATTTGACCCAGAACAACTCAGTTCAGCATGGAAATATCATTGCAACAGCTTTTATTTAGCCAGAAATCAAGAGTGTAAGTTTTTATGCGCTTAAAAGCATTTTCAGGCCGAATGAGCAAATATGCTTGTTTCTGCCAATTGCAGCAAAAGACTGAAAGGAAAGTGGGTTTGCCTTCATATTTGACCCAGAACAACTCAGTTCAGCATGGAAATATCATTGCAACAGCTTTTATTTAGCCAGAAATCAAGAGTGTAAGTTTTTATGCGCTTAAAAGCATTTTCAGGCCGAATGAGCAAATATGCTTGTTTCTGCCAATTGCAGCAAAAGACTGAAAGGAAAGTGGGTTTGCCTTCATATTTGACCAAGAACAACTCAGTTCAGCATGGAAATATCATTGCAACAGCTTTTATTTAGCCAGAAATCAAGAGTGTAAGTTTTTATGCGCTTAAAAGCATTTTCAGGCCGAATGAGCTGATTTCTGCCAATTGCAGCAAAAGACTGAAAGGAAAGTGGGTTTGCCTTCATATTTGACCTAGAACAACTCAGTTCAGCATGGAAATATCATTGCAACAGCTTTTATTTAGCCAGAAATCAAGAGTGTAAGTTTTTATGCGCTTAAAAGCATTTTCAGGCCGAATGAGCAAATATGCTTGTTTCTGCCAATTGCAGCAAAATACTGAAAGGAAAGTGGGTTTGCCTTCATATTTGACCTAGAACAACTCAGTTCAGCATGGAAATATCATTGCAACAGCTTTTATTTAGCCAGAAATCAAGAGTGTAAGTTTTTATGCGCTTAAAAGCATTTTCAGGCCGAATGAGCAAATATGCTTGTTTCTCCAAATTGCAGCAAAATACTGAAAGGAAAGTGGGTTTGCCTTCATATTTGACCTAGAACAACTCAGTTCAGCATGGAAATATCATTGCAACAGCTTTTATTTAGCCAGAAATCAAGAGTGTAAGTTTTATGCGCTTAAAAGCATTTTCAGGCCGAATGAGCAAATATGCTTGTTTCTCCCAATTGCAGCAAAATACTGAAAGGAAAGTGGGTTTGCCTTCATATTTGACCTAGAACAACTCAGTTCAGCATGGAAATATCATTGCAACAGCTTTTATTTAGCCAGAAATCAAGAGTGTAAGTTTTTATGCGCTTAAAAGCATTTTCAGGCCGAATGAGCAAATATGCTTGTTTCTGCCAATTGCAGCAAAAGACTGAAAGGAAAGTGGGTTTGCCTTCATATTTGACCTAGAACAACTCAGTTCAGCATGGAAATATCATTGCAACAGCTTTTATTTAGCCAGAAATCAAGAGTGTAAGTTTTATGCGCTTAAAAGCATTTTCAGGCCGAATGAGCAAATATGCTTGTTTCTCCCAATTGCAGCAAAATACTGAAAGGAAAGTGGGTTTGCCTTCATATTTGACCTAGAACAACTCAGTTCAGCATGGAAATATCATTGCAACAGCTTTTATTTAGCCAGAAATCAAGAGTGTAAGTTTTTATGCGCTTAAAAGCATTTTCAGGCCGAATGAGCAAATATGCTTGTTTCTGCCAATTGCAGCAAAAGACTGAAAGGAAAGTGGGTTTGCCTTCATATTTGACCTAGAACAACTCAGTTCAGCATGAAAATATCATTGCAACAGCTTTTATTTAGCCAGAAATCAAGAGTGTAAGTTTTTATGCGCTTAAAAGCATTTTCAGGCCGAATGAGCAAATATGCTTGTTTCTGCCAATTGCAGCAAAATACTGAAAGGAAAGTGGGTTTGCCTTCATATTTGACCCAGAACAACTCAGTTCAGCATGGAAATATCATTGCAACAGCTTTTATTTAGCCAGAAATCAAGAGTGTAAGTTTTATGCGCTTAAAAGCATTTTCAGGCCGAATGAGCAAATATGCTTGTTTCTGCCAATTGCAGCAAAATACTGAAAGGAAAGTGGGTTTGCCTTCATATTTGACCTAGAACAACTCAGTTCAGCATGGAAATATCATTGCAACAGCTTTTATTTAGCCAGAAATCAAGAGTGTAAGTTTTTATGCGCTTAAAAGCATTTTCAGGCCGAATGAGCAAATATGCTTGTTTCTGCCAATTGCAGCAAAATACTGAAAGGAAAGTGGGTTTGCCTTCATATTTGACCTAGAACAACTCAGTTCAGCATGGAAATATCATTGCAACAGCTTTTATTTAGCCAGAAATCAAGAGTGTAAGTTTTTATGCGCTTAAAAGCATTTTCAGGCCGAATGAGCAAATATGCTTGTTTCTGCCAATTGCAGCAAAAGACTGAAAGGAAAGTGGGTTTGCCTTCATATTTGACCCAGAACAACTCAGTTCAGCATGGAAATATCATTGCAACAGCTTTTATTTAGCCAGAAATCAAGAGTGTAAGTTTTTATGCGCTTAAAAGCATTTTCAGGCCGAATGAGCAAATATGCTTGTTTCTGCCAATTGCAGCAAAATACTGAAAGGAAAGTGGGTTTGCCTTCATATTTGACCCAGAACAACTCAGTTCAGCATGGAAATATCATTGCAACAGCTTTTATTTAGCCAGAAATCAAGAGTGTAAGTTTTATGCGCTTAAAAGCATTTTCAGGCCGAATGAGCAAATATGCTTGTTTCTGCCAATTGCAGCAAAATACTGAAAGGAAAGTGGGTTTGCCTTCATATTTGACCTAGAACAACTCAGTTCAGCATGGAAATATCATTGCAACAGCTTTTATTTAGCCAGAAATCAAGAGTGTAAGTTTTTATGCGCTTAAAAGCATTTTCAGGCCGAATGAGCAAATATGCTTGTTTCTGCCAATTGCAGCAAAATACTGAAAGGAAAGTGGGTTTGCCTTCATATTTGACCTAGAACAACTCAGTTCAGCATGGAAATATCATTGCAACAGCTTTTATTTAGCCAGAAATCAAGAGTGTAAGTTTTTATGCGTTTAAAAGCATTTTCAGGCCGAATGAGCAAATATGCTTGTTTCTGCCAATTGCAGCAAAAGACTGAAAGGAAAGTGGGTTTGCCTTCATATTTGACCTAGAACAACTCAGTTCAGCATGGAAATATCATTGCAACAGCTTTTATTTAGCCAGAAATCAAGAGTGTAAGTTTTTATGCGCTTAAAAGCATTTTCAGGCCGAATGAGCAAATATGCTTGTTTCTGCCAATTGCAGCAAAATACTGAAAGGAAAGTGGGTTTGCCTTCATATTTGACCTAGAACAACTCAGTTCAGCATGGAAATATCATTGCAACAGCTTTTATTTAGCCAGAAATCAAGAGTGTAAGTTTTTATGCGCTTAAAAGCATTTTCAGGCCGAATGAGCAAATATGCTTGTTTCTGCCAATTGCAGCAAAATACTGAAAGGAAAGTGGGTTTGCCTTCATATTTGACCTAGAACAACTCAGTTCAGCATGGAAATATCATTGCAACAGCTTTTATTTAGCCAGAAATCAAGACTGTAAGTTTTTATGCGTTTAAAAGCATTTTCAGGCCGAATGAGCAAATATGCTTGTTTCTGCCAATTGCAGCAAAAGACTGAAAGGAAAGTGGGTTTGCCTTCATATTTGACCCAGAACAACTCAGTTCAGCATGGAAATATCATTGCAACAGCTTTTATTTAGCCAGAAATCAAGAGTGTAAGTTTTTATGCGCTTAAAAGCATTTTCAGGCCGAATGAGCAAATATGCTTGTTTCTGCCAATTGCAGCAAAAGACTGAAAGGAAAGTGGGTTTGCCTTCATATTTGACCCAGAACAACTCAGTTCAGCATGGAAATATCATTGCAACAGCTTTTATTTAGCCAGAAATCAAGAGTGTAAGTTTTTATGCGCTTAAAAGCATTTTCAGGCCGAATGAGCAAATATGCTTGTTTCTGCCAATTGCAGCAAAAGACTGAAAGGAAAGTGGGTTTTCCTTCATATTTGACTCAGAACAACTCAGTTCAGCATGGAAATATCATTGCAACAGCTTTTATTTAGCCAGAAATCAAGAGTGTAAGTTTTTATGCGCTTAAAAGCATTTTCAGGCCGAATGAGCAAATATGCTTGTTTCTGCCAATTGCAGCAAAAGACTGAAAGGAAAGTGGGTTTGCCTTCATATTTGACCAAGAACAACTCAGTTCAGCATGGAAATATCATTGCAACAGCTTTTATTTAGCCAGAAATCAAGAGTGTAAGTTTTTATGCGCTTAAAAGCATTTTCAGGCCGAATGAGCTGATTTCTGCCAATTGCAGCAAAAGACTGAAAGGAAAGTGGGTTTGCCTTCATATTTGACCTAGAACAACTCAGTTCAGCATGGAAATATCATTGCAACAGCTTTTATTTAGCCAGAAATCAAGAGTGTAAGTTTTTATGCGCTTAAAAGCATTTTCAGGCCGAATGAGCAAATATGCTTGTTTCTGCCAATTGCAGCAAAATACTGAAAGGAAAGTGGGTTTGCCTTCATATTTGACCTAGAACAACTCAGTTCAGCATGGAAATATCATTGCAACAGCTTTTATTTAGCCAGAAATCAAGAGTGTAAGTTTTTATGCGCTTAAAAGCATTTTCAGGCCGAATGAGCAAATATGCTTGTTTCTCCCAATTGCAGCAAAATACTGAAAGGAAAGTGGGTTTGCCTTCATATTTGACCTAGAACAACTCAGTTCAGCATGGAAATATCATTGCAACAGCTTTTATTTAGCCAGAAATCAAGAGTGTAAGTTTTATGCGCTTAAAAGCATTTTCAGGCCGAATGAGCAAATATGCTTGTTTCTCCCAATTGCAGCAAAATACTGAAAGGAAAGTGGGTTTGCCTTCATATTTGACCTAGAACAACTCAGTTCAGCATGGAAATATCATTGCAACAGCTTTTATTTAGCCAGAAATCAAGAGTGTAAGTTTTTATGCGCTTAAAAGCATTTTCAGGCCGAATGAGCAAATATGCTTGTTTCTGCCAATTGCAGCAAAAGACTGAAAGGAAAGTGGGTTTGCCTTCATATTTGACCTAGAACAACTCAGTTCAGCATGGAAATATCATTGCAACAGCTTTTATTTAGCCAGAAATCAAGAGTGTAAGTTTTATGCGCTTAAAAGCATTTTCAGGCCGAATGAGCAAATATGCTTGTTTCTCCCAATTGCAGCAAAATACTGAAAGGAAAGTGGGTTTGCCTTCATATTTGACCTAGAACAACTCAGTTCAGCATGGAAATATCATTGCAACAGCTTTTATTTAGCCAGAAATCAAGAGTGTAAGTTTTTATGCGCTTAAAAGCATTTTCAGGCCAAATGAGCTGATTTCTGCCAATTGCAGCAAAAGACTGAAAGGAAAGTGTGTTTGCCTTCACATTTGACCCAGAACAACTCAGTTCAGCATGGAAATATCATTGCAACAGCTTTTATTTAGCCAGAAATCAAGAGTGTAAGTTTTTATGCGCTTAAAAGCATTTTCAGGCCGAATGAGCAAATATGCTTGTTTCTGCCAATTGCAGCAAAAGACTGAAAGGAAAGTGGGTTTGCCTTCATATTTGACCTAGAACAACTCAGTTCAGCATGAAAATATCATTGCAACAGCTTTTATTTAGCCAGAAATCAAGAGTGTAAGTTTTTATGCGCTTAAAAGCATTTTCAGGCCGAATGAGCAAATATGCTTGTTTCTGCCAATTGCAGCAAAAGACTGAAAGGAAAGTGGGTTTGCCTTCATATTTGACCCAGAACAACTCAGTTCAGCATGGAAATATCATTGCAACAGCTTTTATTTAGCCAGAAATCAAGAGTGTAAGTTTTATGCGCTT
Organism: Channa argus; assembly: GCF_033026475.1. Classification (NCBI taxonomy): domain Eukaryota; kingdom Metazoa; phylum Chordata; class Actinopteri; order Anabantiformes; family Channidae; genus Channa; species Channa argus. The sequence continues at coordinate 1,796,708 of NW_027125220.1, forward strand.
AAAAGCATTTTCAGGCCGAATGAGCAAATATGCTTGTTTCTGCCAATTGCAGCAAAATACTGAAAGGAAAGTGGGTTTGCCTTCATATTTGACCTAGAACAACTCAGTTCAGCATGGAAATATCATTGCAACAGCTTTTATTTAGCCAGAAATCAAGAGTGTAAGTTTTTATGCCTTTAAAAGCATTTTCAGGCCGAATGAGCAAATATGCTTGTTTCTGCCAATTGCAGCAAAAGACTGAAAGGAAAGTGGGTTTGCCTTCATATTTGACCTAGAACAACTCAGTTCAGCATGGAAATATCATTGCAACAGCTTTTATTTAGCCAGAAATCAAGAGTGTAAGTTGTTATGCGCTTAAAAGCATTTTCAGGCCGAATGAGCAAATATGCTTGTTTCTGCCAATTGCAGCAAAATACTGAAAGGAAAGTGGGTTTGCCTTCATATTTGACCTAGAACAACTCAGTTCAGCATGGAAATATCATTGCAACAGCTTTTATTTAGCCAGAAATCAAGAGTGTAAGTTTTTATGCGCTTAAAAGCATTTTCAGGCCGAATGAGCAAATATGCTTGTTTCTGCCAATTGCAGCAAAATACTGAAAGGAAAGTGGGTTTGCCTTCATATTTGACCCAGAACAACTCAGTTCAGCATGGAAATATCATTGCAACAGCTTTTATTTAGCCAGAAATCAAGAGTGTAAGTTTTTATGCGTTTAAAAGCATTTTCAGGCCGAATGAGCAAATATGCTTGTTTCTGCCAATTGCAGCAAAAGACTGAAAGGAAAGTGGGTTTGCCTTCATATTTGACCCAGAACAACTCAGTTCAGCATGGAAATATCATTGCAACAGCTTTTATTTAGCCAGAAATCAAGAGTGTAAGTTTTTATGCGCTTAAAAGCATTTTCAGGCCGAATGAGCTGATTTCTGCCAATTGCAGCAAAAGACTGAAAGGAAAGTGGGTTTGCCTTCATATTTGACCTAGAACAACTCAGTTCAGCATGGAAATATCATTGCAACAGCTTTTATTTAGCCAGAAATCAAGAGTGTAAGTTTTTATGCGCTTAAAAGCATTTTCAGGCCGAATGAGCAAATATGCTTGTTTCTGCCAATTGCAGCAAAATACTGAAAGGAAAGTGGGTTTGCCTTCATATTTGACCTAGAACAACTCAGTTCAGCATGGAAATATCATTGCAACAGCTTTTATTTAGCCAGAAATCAAGAGTGTAAGTTTTTATGCGCTTAAAAGCATTTTCAGGCCGAATGAGCAAATATGCTTGTTTCTGCCAATTGCAGCAAAAGACTGAAAGGAAAGTGGGTTTGCCTTCATATTTGACCCAGAACAACTCAGTTCAGCATGGAAATATCATTGCAACAGCTTTTATTTAGCCAGAAATCAAGAGTGTAAGTTTTATGCGCTTAAAAGCATTTTCAGGCCGAATGAGCAAATATGCTTGTTTCTCCCAATTGCAGCAAAATACTGAAAGGAAAGTGGGTTTGCCTTCATATTTGACCTAGAACAACTCAGTTCAGCATGGAAATATCATTGCAACAGCTTTTATTTAGCCAGAAATCAAGAGTGTAAGTTTTTATGCGCTTAAAAGCATTTTCAGGCCAAATGAGCTGATTTCTGCCAATTGCAGCAAAAGACTGAAAGGAAAGTGTGTTTGCCTTCACATTTGACCCAGAACAACTCAGTTCAGCATGGAAATATCATTGCAACAGCTTTTATTTAGCCAGAAATCAAGAGTGTAAGTTTTTATGCGCTTAAAAGCATTTTCAGGCCGAATGAGCAAATATGCTTGTTTCTGCCAATTGCAGCAAAAGACTGAAAGGAAAGTGGGTTTGCCTTCATATTTGACCTAGAACAACTCAGTTCAGCATGAAAATATCATTGCAACAGCTTTTATTTAGCCAGAAATCAAGAGTGTAAGTTTTTATGCGCTTAAAAGCATTTTCAGGCCGAATGAGCAAATATGCTTGTTTCTGCCAATTGCAGCAAAAGACTGAAAGGAAAGTGGGTTTGCCTTCATATTTGACCCAGAACAACTCAGTTCAGCATGGAAATATCATTGCAACAGCTTTTATTTAGCCAGAAATCAAGAGTGTAAGTTTTATGCGCTTAAAAGCATTTTCAGGCCGAATGAGCAAATATGCTTGTTTCTGCCAATTGCAGCAAAATACTGAAAGGAAAGTGGGTTTGCCTTCATATTTGACCTAGAACAACTCAGTTCAGCATGGAAATATCATTGCAACAGCTTTTATTTAGCCAGAAATCAAGAGTGTAAGTTTTTATGCCTTTAAAAGCATTTTCAGGCCGAATGAGCAAATATGCTTGTTTCTGCCAATTGCAGCAAAAGACTGAAAGGAAAGTGGGTTTGCCTTCATATTTGACCTAGAACAACTCAGTTCAGCATGGAAATATCATTGCAACAGCTTTTATTTAGCCAGAAATCAAGAGTGTAAGTTGTTATGCGCTTAAAAGCATTTTCAGGCCGAATGAGCAAATATGCTTGTTTCTGCCAATTGCAGCAAAATACTGAAAGGAAAGTGGGTTTGCCTTCATATTTGACCTAGAACAACTCAGTTCAGCATGGAAATATCATTGCAACAGCTTTTATTTAGCCAGAAATCAAGAGTGTAAGTTTTTATGCGCTTAAAAGCATTTTCAGGCCGAATGAGCAAATATGCTTGTTTCTGCCAATTGCAGCAAAATACTGAAAGGAAAGTGGGTTTGCCTTCATATTTGACCCAGAACAACTCAGTTCAGCATGGAAATATCATTGCAACAGCTTTTATTTAGCCAGAAATCAAGAGTGTAAGTTTTTATGCGTTTAAAAGCATTTTCAGGCCGAATGAGCAAATATGCTTGTTTCTGCCAATTGCAGCAAAAGACTGAAAGGAAAGTGGGTTTGCCTTCATATTTGACCCAGAACAACTCAGTTCAGCATGGAAATATCATTGCAACAGCTTTTATTTAGCCAGAAATCAAGAGTGTAAGTTTTTATGCGCTTAAAAGCATTTTCAGGCCGAATGAGCTGATTTCTGCCAATTGCAGCAAAAGACTGAAAGGAAAGTGGGTTTGCCTTCATATTTGACCTAGAACAACTCAGTTCAGCATGGAAATATCATTGCAACAGCTTTTATTTAGCCAGAAATCAAGAGTGTAAGTTTTTATGCGCTTAAAAGCATTTTCAGGCCGAATGAGCAAATATGCTTGTTTCTGCCAATTGCAGCAAAATACTGAAAGGAAAGTGGGTTTGCCTTCATATTTGACCTAGAACAACTCAGTTCAGCATGGAAATATCATTGCAACAGCTTTTATTTAGCCAGAAATCAAGAGTGTAAGTTTTTATGCGCTTAAAAGCATTTTCAGGCCGAATGAGCAAATATGCTTGTTTCTGCCAATTGCAGCAAAAGACTGAAAGGAAAGTGGGTTTGCCTTCATATTTGACCCAGAACAACTCAGTTCAGCATGGAAATATCATTGCAACAGCTTTTATTTAGCCAGAAATCAAGAGTGTAAGTTTTTATGCGCTTAAAAGCATTTTCAGGCCGAATGAGCAAATATGCTTGTTTCTGCCAATTGCAGCAAAAGACTGAAAGGAAAGTGGGTTTGCCTTCATATTTGACCCAGAACAACTCAGTTCAGCATGGAAATATCATTGCAACAGCTTTTATTTAGCCAGAAATCAAGAGTGTAAGTTTTATGCGCTTAAAAGCATTTTCAGGCCGAATGAGCAAATATGCTTGTTTCTGCCAATTGCAGCAAAATACTGAAAGGAAAGTGGGTTTGCCTTCATATTTGACCTAGAACAACTCAGTTCAGCATGGAAATATCATTGCAACAGCTTTTATTTAGCCAGAAATCAAGAGTGTAAGTTTTTATGCGCTTAAAAGCATTTTCAGGCCGAATGAGCAAATATGCTTGTTTCTGCCAATTGCAGCAAAATACTGAAAGGAAAGTGGGTTTGCCTTCATATTTGACCTAGAACAACTCAGTTCAGCATGGAAATATCATTGCAACAGCTTTTATTTAGCCAGAAATCAAGAGTGTAAGTTTTTATGCGTTTAAAAGCATTTTCAGGCCGAATGAGCAAATATGCTTGTTTCTGCCAATTGCAGCAAAAGACTGAAAGGAAAGTGGGTTTGCCTTCATATTTGACCTAGAACAACTCAGTTCAGCATGGAAATATCATTGCAACAGCTTTTATTTAGCCAGAAATCAAGAGTGTAAGTTTTTATGCGCTTAAAAGCATTTTCAGGCCGAATGAGCAAATATGCTTGTTTCTGCCAATTGCAGCAAAATACTGAAAGGAAAGTGGGTTTGCCTTCATATTTGACCTAGAACAACTCAGTTCAGCATGGAAATATCATTGCAACAGCTTTTATTTAGCCAGAAATCAAGAGTGTAAGTTTTTATGCGCTTAAAAGCATTTTCAGGCCGAATGAGCAAATATGCTTGTTTCTGCCAATTGCAGCAAAATACTGAAAGGAAAGTGGGTTTGCCTTCATATTTGACCTAGAACAACTCAGTTCAGCATGGAAATATCATTGCAACAGCTTTTATTTAGCCAGAAATCAAGAGTGTAAGTTTTTATGCGTTTAAAAGCATTTTCAGGCCGAATGAGCAAATATGCTTGTTTCTGCCAATTGCAGCAAAAGACTGAAAGGAAAGTGGGTTTGCCTTCATATTTGACCCAGAACAACTCAGTTCAGCATGGAAATATCATTGCAACAGCTTTTATTTAGCCAGAAATCAAGAGTGTAAGTTTTTATGCGCTTAAAAGCATTTTCAGGCCGAATGAGCAAATATGCTTGTTTCTGCCAATTGCAGCAAAAGACTGAAAGGAAAGTGGGTTTGCCTTCATATTTGACCCAGAACAACTAAGTTCAGCATGGAAATATCATTGCAACAGCTTTTATTTAGCCAGAAATCAAGAGTGTAAGTTTTTATGCGCTTAAAAGCATTTTCAGGCCGAATGAGCAAATATGCTTGTTTCTGCCAATTGCAGCAAAAGACTGAAAGGAAAGTGGGTTTTCCTTCATATTTGACTCAGAACAACTCAGTTCAGCATGGAAATATCATTGCAACAGCTTTTATTTAGCCAGAAATCAAGAGTGTAAGTTTTTATGCGCTTAAAAGCATTTTCAGGCCGAATGAGCAAATATGCTTGTTTCTGCCAATTGCAGCAAAAGACTGAAAGGAAAGTGGGTTTGCCTTCATATTTGACCCAGAACAACTCAGTTCAGCATGGAAATATCATTGCAACAGCTTTTATTTAGCCAGAAATCAAGAGTGTAAGTTTTTATGCGCTTAAAAGCATTTTCAGGCCGAATGAGCTGCCAATTGCAGCAAAAGACTGAAAGGAAAGTGGGTTTGCCTTCATATTTGACCTAGAACAACTCAGTTCAGCATGGAAATATCATTGCAACAGCTTTTATTTAGCCAGAAATCAAGAGTGTAAGTTTTTATGCGCTTAAAAGCATTTTCAGGCCGAATGAGCAAATATGCTTGTTTCTGCCAATTGCAGCAAAAGACTGAAAGGAAAGTGTGTTTGCCTTCACATTTGACCCAGTACAACTCAGTTCAGCATGGAAATATCATTGCAACAGCTTTTATTTAGCCAGAAATCAAGAGTGTAAGTTTTTATGCGCTTAAAAGCATTTTCAGGCCGAATGAGCAAATATGCTTGTTTCTGCCAATTGCAGCAAAATACTGAAAGGAAAGTGGGTTTGCCTTCATATTTGACCTAGAACAACTCAGTTCAGCATGGAAATATCATTGCAACAGCTTTTATTTAGCCAGAAATCAAGAGTGTAAGTTTTTATGCGCTTAAAAGCATTTTCAGGCCGAATGAGCAAATATGCTTGTTTCTCCCAATTGCAGCAAAATACTGAAAGGAAAGTGGGTTTGCCTTCATATTTGACCTAGAACAACTCAGTTCAGCATGGAAATATCATTGCAACAGCTTTTATTTAGCCAGAAATCAAGAGTGTAAGTTTTATGCGCTTAAAAGCATTTTCAGGCCGAATGAGCAAATATGCTTGTTTCTCCCAATTGCAGCAAAATACTGAAAGGAAAGTGGGTTTGCCTTCATATTTGACCTAGAACAACTCAGTTCAGCATGGAAATATCATTGCAACAGCTTTTATTTAGCCAGAAATCAAGAGTGTAAGTTTTATGCGCTTAAAAGCATTTTCAGGCCGAATGAGCAAATATGCTTGTTTCTGCCAATTGCAGCAAAAGACTGAAAGGAAAGTGGGTTTGCCTTCATATTTGACCTAGAACAACTCAGTTCAGCATGGAAATATCATTGCAACAGCTTTTATTTAGCCAGAAATCAAGAGTGTAAGTTTTTATGCGCTTAAAAGCATTTTCAGGCCAAATGAGCTGATTTCTGCCAATTGCAGCAAAAGACTGAAAGGAAAGTGTGTTTGCCTTCACATTTGACCCAGAACAACTCAGTTCAGCATGGAAATATCATTGCAACAGCTTTTATTTAGCCAGAAATCAAGAGTGTAAGTTTTTATGCGCTTAAAAGCATTTTCAGGCCGAATGAGCAAATATGCTTGTTTCTGCCAATTGCAGCAAAAGACTGAAAGGAAAGTGGGTTTGCCTTCATATTTGACCTAGAACAACTCAGTTCAGCATGAAAATATCATTGCAACAGCTTTTATTTAGCCAGAAATCAAGAGTGTAAGTTTTTATGCGCTTAAAAGCATTTTCAGGCCGAATGAGCAAATATGCTTGTTTCTGCCAATTGCAGCAAAAGACTGAAAGGAAAGTGGGTTTGCCTTCATATTTGACCCAGAACAACTCAGTTCAGCATGGAAATATCATTGCAACAGCTTTTATTTAGCCAGAAATCAAGAGTGTAAGTTTTATGCGCTTAAAAGCATTTTCAGGCCGAATGAGCAAATATGCTTGTTTCTGCCAATTGCAGCAAAATACTGAAAGGAAAGTGGGTTTGCCTTCATATTTGACCTAGAACAACTCAGTTCAGCATGGAAATATCATTGCAACAGCTTTTATTTAGCCAGAAATCAAGAGTGTAAGTTTTTATGCGCTTAAAAGCATTTTCAGGCCGAATGAGCAAATATGCTTGTTTCTGCCAATTGCAGCAAAATACTGAAAGGAAAGTGGGTTTGCCTTCATATTTGACCCAGAACAACTCAGTTCAGCATGGAAATATCATTGCAACAGCTTTTATTTAGCCAGAAATCAAGAGTGTAAGTTTTTATGCGCTTAAAAGCATTTTCAGGCTGAATGAGCAAATATGCTTGTTTCTGCCAATTGCAGCAAAATACTGAAAGGAAAGTGGGTTTGCCTTCATATTTGACCTAGAACAACTCAGTTCAGCATGGAAATATCATTGCAACAGCTTTTATTTAGCCAGAAATCAAGAGTGTAAGTTTTTATGCGCTTAAAAGCATTTTCAGGCCGAATGAGCAAATATGCTTGTTTCTGCCAATTGCAGCAAAAGACTGAAAGGAAAGTGGGTTTGCCTTCATATTTGACCTAGAACAAATCAGTTCAGCATGGAAATATCATTGCAACAGCTTTTATTTAGCCAGAAATCAAGAGTGTAAGTTTTTATGCGCTTAAAAGCATTTTCAGGCCAAATGAGCTGATTTCTGCCAATTGCAGCAAAAGACTGAAAGGAAAGTGTGTTTGCCTTCACATTTGACCCAGAACAACTCAGTTCAGCATGGAAATATCATTGCAACAGCTTTTATTTAGCCAGAAATCAAGAGTGTAAGTTTTTATGCGCTTAAAAGCATTTTCAGGCCGAATGAGCAAATATGCTTGTTTCTGCCAATTGCAGCAAAAGACTGAAAGGAAAGTGGGTTTGCCTTCATATTTGACCCAGAACAACTCAGTTCAGCATGGAAATATCATTGCAACAGCTTTTATTTAGCCAGAAATCAAGAGTGTAAGTTTTATGCGCTTAAAAGCATTTTCAGGCCGAATGAGCAAATATGCTTGTTTCTGCCAATTGCAGCAAAATACTGAAAGGAAAGTGGGTTTGCCTTCATATTTGACCTAGAACAACTCAGTTCAGCATGGAAATATCATTGCAACAGCTTTTATTTAGCCAGAAATCAAGAGTGTAAGTTTTTATGCGCTTAAAAGCATTTTCAGGCCGAATGAGCAAATATGCTTGTTTCTGCCAATTGCAGCAAAAGACTGAAAGGAAAGTGGGTTTGCCTTCATATTTGACCCAGAACAACTCAGTTCAGCATGGAAATATCATTGCAACAGCTTTTATTTAGCCAGAAATCAAGAGTGTAAGTTTTTATGCGCTTAAAAGCATTTTCAGGCCGAATGAGCAAATATGCTTGTTTCTGCCAATTGCAGCAAAAGACTGAAAGGAAAGTGGGTTTGCCTTCATATTTGACCCAGAACAACTCAGTTCAGCATGGAAATATCATTGCAACAGCTTTTATTTAGCCAGAAATCAAGAGTGTAAGTTTTTATGCGCTTAAAAGCATTTTGAGGCCGAATGAGCTGATTTCTGCCAATTGCAGCAAAAGACTGAAAGGAAAGTGGGTTTGCCTTCATATTTGACCTAGAACAACTCAGTTCAGCATGGAAATATCATTGCAACAGCTTTTATTTAGCCAGAAATCAAGAGTGTAAGTTTTTATGCGCTTAAAAGCATTTTCAGGCCGAATGAGCAAATATGCTTGTTTCTGCCAATTGCAGCAAAATACTGAAAGGAAAGTGGGTTTGCCTTCATATTTGACCTAGAACAACTCAGTTCAGCATGGAAATATCATTGCAACAGCTTTTATTTAGCCAGAAATCAAGAGTGTAAGTTTTTATGCGCTTAAAAGCATTTTCAGGCCAAATGAGCTGATTTCTGCCAATTGCAGCAAAAGACTGAAAGGAAAGTGTGTTTGCCTTCACATTTGACCCAGAACAACTCAGTTCAGCATGGAAATATCATTGCAACAGCTTTTATTTAGCCAGAAATCAAGAGTGTAAGTTTTTATGCGCTTAAAAGCATTTTCAGGCCGAATGAGCAAATATGCTTGTTTCTGCCAATTGCAGCAAAAGACTGAAAGGAAAGTGGGTTTGCCTTCATATTTGACCTAGAACAACTCAGTTCAGCATGGAAATATCATTGCAACAGCTTTTATTTAGCCAGAAATCAAGAGTGTAAGTTTTATGCGCTTAAAAGCATTTTCAGGCCGAATGAGCAAATATGCTTGTTTCTCCCAATTGCAGCAAAATACTGAAAGGAAAGTGGGTTTGCCTTCATATTTGACCTAGAACAACTCAGTTCAGCATGGAAATATCATTGCAACAGCTTTTATTTAGCCAGAAATCAAGAGTGTAAGTTTTTATGCGCTTAAAAGCATTTTCAGGCCAAATGAGCTGATTTCTGCCAATTGCAGCAAAAGACTGAAAGGAAAGTGTGTTTGCCTTCACATTTGACCCAGAACAACTCAGTTCAGCATGGAAATATCATTGCAACAGCTTTTATTTAGCCAGAAATCAAGAGTGTAAGTTTTTATGCGCTTAAAAGCATTTTCAGGCCGAATGAGCAAATATGCTTGTTTCTGCCAATTGCAGCAAAATACTGAAAGGAAAGTGGGTTTGCCTTCATATTTGACCTAGAACAACTCAGTTCAGCATGGAAATATCATTGCAACAGCTTTTATTTAGCCAGAAATCAAGAGTGTAAGTTTTTATGCGCTTAAAAGCATTTTCAGGCCGAATGAGCAAATATGCTTGTTTCTGCCAATTGCAGCAAAAGACTGAAAGGAAAGTGGGTTTGCCTTCATATTTGACCCAGAACAACTCAGTTCAGCATGGAAATATCATTGCAACAGCTTTTATTTAGCCAGAAATCAAGAGTGTAAGTTTTATGCGCTTAAAAGCATTTTCAGGCCGAATGAGCAAATATGCTTGTTTCTGCCAATTGCAGCAAAATACTGAAAGGAAAGTGGGTTTGCCTTCATATTTGACCTAGAACAACTCAGTTCAGCATGGAAATATCATTGCAACAGCTTTTATTTAGCCAGAAATCAAGAGTGTAAGTTTTTATGCGTTTAAAAGCATTTTCAGGCCGAATGAGCAAATATGCTTGTTTCTGCCAATTGCAGCAAAAGACTGAAAGGAAAGTGGGTTTGCCTTCATATTTGACCTAGAACAACTCAGTTCAGCATGGAAATATCATTGCAACAGCTTTTATTTAGCCAGAAATCAAGAGTGTAAGTTTTTATGCGTTTAAAAGCATTTTCAGGCCGAATGAGCAAATATGCTTGTTTCTGCCAATTGCAGCAAAAGACTGAAAGGAAAGTGGGTTTGCCTTCATATTTGACCCAGAACAACTCAGTTCAGCATGGAAATATCATTGCAACAGCTTTTATTTAGCCAGAAATCAAGAGTGTAAGTTTTTATGCGCTTAAAAGCATTTTCAGGCCGAATGAGCTGATTTCTGCCAATTGCAGCAAAAGACTGAAAGAAAAGTGGGTTTGCCTTCATATTTGACCTAGAACAACTCAGTTCAGCATGGAAATATCATTGCAACAGCTTTTATTTAGCCAGAAATCAAGAGTGTAAGTTTTTATGCGCTTAAAAGCATTTTCAGGCCGAATGAGCAAATATGCTTGTTTCTGCCAATTGCAGCAAAATACTGAAAGGAAAGTGGGTTTGCCTTCATATTTGACCTAGAACAACTCAGTTCAGCATGGAAATATCATTGCAACAGCTTTTATTTAGCCAGAAATCAGGAGTGTAAGTTTTTATGCGCTTAAAAGCATTTTCAGGCCGAATGAGCAAATATGCTTGTTTCTGCCAATTGCAGCAAAAGACTGAAAGGAAAGTGGGTTTGCCTTCATATTTGACCCAGAACAACTCAGTTCAGCATGGAAATATCATTGCAACAGCTTTTATTTAGCCAGAAATCAAGAGTGTAAGTTTTTATGCGCTTAAAAGCATTTTCAGGCCGAATGAGCAAATATGCTTGTTTCTGCCAATTGCAGCAAAAGACTGAAAGGAAAGTGGGTTTGCCTTCATATTTGACCCAGAACAACTCAGTTCAGCATGGAAATATCATTGCAACAGCTTTTATTTAGCCAGAAATCAAGAGTGTAAGTTTTATGCGCTTAAAAGCATTTTCAGGCCGAATGAGCAAATATGCTTGTTTCTGCCAATTGCAGCAAAATACTGAAAGGAAAGTGGGTTTGCCTTCATATTTGACCTAGAACAACTCAGTTCAGCATGGAAATATCATTGCAACAGCTTTTATTTAGCCAGAAATCAAGAGTGTAAGTTTTTATGCGCTTAAAAGCATTTTCAGGCCGAATGAGCAAATATGCTTGTTTCTGCCAATTGCAGCAAAATACTGAAAGGAAAGTGGGTTTGCCTTCATATTTGACCTAGAACAACTCAGTTCAGCATGGAAATATCATTGCAACAGCTTTTATTTAGCCAGAAATCAAGAGTGTAAGTTTTTATGCGTTTAAAAGCATTTTCAGGCCGAATGAGCAAATATGCTTGTTTCTGCCAATTGCAGCAAAAGACTGAAAGGAAAGTGGGTTTGCCTTCATATTTGACCCAGAACAACTCAGTTCAGCATGGAAATATCATTGCAACAACTTTTATTTAGCCAGAAATCAAGAGTGTAAGTTTTTATGCGCTTAAAAGCATTTTCAGGCCGAATGAGCTGATTTCTGCCAATTGCAGCAAAAGACTGAAAGGAAAGTGGGTTTGCCTTCATATTTGACCTAGAACAACTCAGTTCAGCATGGAAATATCATTGCAACAGCTTTTATTTAGCCAGAAATCAAGAGTGTAAGTTTTTATGCGCTTAAAAGCATTTTCAGGCCGAATGACCAAATATGCTTGTTTCTGCCAATTGCAGCAAAATACTGAAAGGAAAGTGGGTTTGCCTTCATATTTGACCTAGAACAACTCAGTTCAGCATGGAAATATCATTGCAACAGCTTTTATTTAGCCAGAAATCAAGAGTGTAAGTTTTTATGCGCTTAAAAGCATTTTCAGGCCGAATGAGCAAATATGCTTGTTTCTGCCAATTGCAGCAAAAGACTGAAAGGAAAGTTGGTTTGCCTTCATATTTGACCCAGAACAACTCAGTTCAGCATGGAAATATCATTGCAACAGCTTTTATTTAGCCAGAAATCAAGAGTGTAAGTTTTTATGCGCTTAAAAGCATTTTCAGGCCGAATGAGCAAATATGCTTGTTTCTGCCAATTGCAGCAAAAGACTGAAAGGAAAGTGGGTTTTCCTTCATATTTGACTCAGAACAACTCAGTTCAGCATGGAAATATCATTGCAACAGCTTTTATTTAGCCAGAAATCAAGAGTGTAAGTTTTTATGCGCTTAAAAGCATTTTCAGGCCGAATGAGCAAATATGCTTGTTTCTGCCAATTGCAGCAAAAGACTGAAAGGAAAGTGGGTTTGCCTTCATATTTGACCCAGAACAACTCAGTTCAGCATGGAAATATCATTGCAACAGCTTTTATTTAGCCAGAAATCAAGAGTGTAAGTTTTTATGCGCTTAAAAGCATTTTCAGGCCGAATGAGCTGATTTCTGCCAATTGCAGCAAAAGACTGAAAGGAAAGTGGGTTTGCCTTCATATTTGACCCAGAACAACTCAGTTCAGCATGGAAATATCATTGCAACAGCTTTTATTTAGCCAGAAATCAAGAGTGTAAGTTTTTATGCGCTTAAAAGCATTTTCAGGCCGAATGAGCAAATATGCTTGTTTCTGCCAATTGCAGCAAAAGACTGAAAGGAAAGTGTGTTTGCCTTCACATTTGACCCAGTACAACTCAGTTCAGCATGGAAATATCATTGCAACAGCTTTTATTTAGCCAGAAATCAAGAGTGTAAGTTTTTATGCGCTTAAAAGCATTTTCAGGCCGAATGAGCAAATATCCTTGTTTCTGCCAATTGCAGCAAAATACTGAAAGGAAAGTGGGTTTGCCTTCATATTTGACCTAGAACAACTCAGTTCAGCATGGAAATATCATTGCAACAGCTTTTATTTAGCCAGAAATCAAGAGTGTAAGTTTTTATGCGCTTAAAAGCATTTTCAGGCCGAATGAGCAAATATGCTTGTTTCTCCCAATTGCAGCAAAATACTGAAAGGAAAGTGGGTTTGCCTTCATATTTGACCTAGAACAACTCAGTTCAGCATGGAAATATCATTGCAACAGCTTTTATTTAGCCAGAAATCAAGAGTGTAAGTTTTATGCGCTTAAAAGCATTTTCAGGCCGAATGAGCAAATATGCTTGTTTCTCCCAATTGCAGCAAAATACTGAAAGGAAAGTGGGTTTGCCTTCATATTTGACCTAGAACAACTCAGTTCAGCATGGAAATATCATTGCAACAGCTTTTATTTAGCCAGAAATCAAGAGTGTAAGTTTTTATGCGCTTAAAAGCATTTTCAGGCCGAATGAGCAAATATGCTTGTTTCTCCCAATTGCAGCAAAATACTGAAAGGAAAGTGGGTTTGCCTTCATATTTGACCTAGAACAACTCAGTTCAGCATGGAAATATCATTGCAACAGCTTTTATTTAGCCAGAAATCAAGAGTGTAAGTTTTATGCGCTTAAAAGCATTTTCAGGCCGAATGAGCAAATATGCTTGTTTCTGCCAATTGCAGCAAAAGACTGAAAGGAAAGTGGGTTTGCCTTCATATTTGACCTAGAACAACTCAGTTCAGCATGGAAATATCATTGCAACAGCTTTTATTTAGCCAGAAATCAAGAGTGTAAGTTTTTATGCGCTTAAAAGCATTTTCAGGCCAAATGAGCTGATTTCTGCCAATTGCAGCAAAAGACTGAAAGGAAAGTGTGTTTGCCTTCACATTTGACCCAGAACAACTCAGTTCAGCATGGAAATATCATTGCAACAGCTTTTATTTAGCCAGAAATCAAGAGTGTAAGTTTTTATGCGCTTAAAAGCATTTTCAGGCCGAATGAGCAAATATGCTTGTTTCTGCCAATTGCAGCAAAAGACTGAAAGGAAAGTGGGTTTGCCTTCATATTTGACCTAGAACAACTCAGTTCAGCATGAAAATATCATTGCAACAGCTTTTATTTAGCCAGAAATCAAGAGTGTAAGTTTTTATGCGCTTAAAAGCATTTTCAGGCCGAATGAGCAAATATGCTTGTTTCTGCCAATTGCAGCAAAAGACTGAAAGGAAAGTGGGTTTGCATTCATATTTGACCCAGAACAACTCAGTTCAGCATGGAAATATCATTGCAACAGCTTTTATTTAGCCAGAAATCAAGAGTGTAAGTTTTTATGCGCTTAAAAGCATTTTCAGGCCGAATGAGCAAATATGCTTGTTTAAGCCAATTGCAGCAAAATACTGAAAGGAAAGTGGGTTTGCCTTCATATTTGACCTAGAACAACTCAGTTCAGCATGGAAATATCATTGCAACAGCTTTTATTTAGCCAGAAATCAAGAGTGTAAGTTTTTATGCGCTTAAAAGCATTTTCAGGCCGAATGAGCAAATATGCTTGTTTCTGCCAATTGCAGCAAAATACTGAAAGGAAAGTGGGTTTGCCTTCATATTTGACCTAGAACAACTCAGTTCAGCATGGAAATATCATTGCAACAGCTTTTATTTAGCCAGAAATCAAGAGTGTAAGTTTTTATGCGCATAAAAGCATTTTCAGGCCAAATGAGCTGATTTCTGCCAATTGCAGCAAAAGACTGAAAGGAAAGTGGGTTTGCCTTCATATTTGACCCAGAACAACTCAGTTCAGCATGGAAATATCATTGCAACAGCTTTTATTTAGCCAGAAATCAAGAGTGTAAGTTTTTATGCGCTTAAAAGCATTTTCAGGCCGAATGAGCAAATATGCTTGTTTCTGCCAATTGCAGCAAAAGACTGAAAGGAAAGTGGGTTTGCCTTCATATTTGACCTAGAACAACTCAGTTCAGCATGGAAATATCATTGCAACAGCTTTTATTTAGCCAGAAATCAAGAGTGTAAGTTTTATGCGCTTAAAAGCATTTTCAGGCCGAATGAGCAAATATGCTTGTTTCTCCCAATTGCAGCAAAATACTGAAAGGAAAGTGGGTTTGCCTTCATATTTGACCTAGAACAACTCAGTTCAGCATGGAAATATCATTGCAACAGCTTTTATTTAGCCAGAAATCAAGAGTGTAAGTTTTTATGCGCTTAAAAGCATTTTCAGGCCAAATGAGCTGATTTCTGCCAATTGCAGCAAAAGACTGAAAGGAAAGTGTGTTTGCCTTCACATTTGACCCAGAACAACTCAGTTCAGCATGGAAATATCATTGCAACAGCTTTTATTTAGCCAGAAATCAAGAGTGTAAGTTTTTATGCGCTTAAAAGCATTTTCAGGCCGAATGAGCAAATATGCTTGTTTCTGCCAATTGCAGCAAAATACTGAAAGGAAAGTGGGTTTGCCTTCATATTTGACCTAGAACAACTCAGTTCAGCATGGAAATATCATTGCAACAGCTTTTATTTAGCCAGAAATCAAGAGTGTAAGTTTTTATGCGCTTAAAAGCATTTTCAGGCCGAATGAGCAAATATGCTTGTTTCTGCCAATTGCAGCAAAAGACTGAAAGGAAAGTGGGTTTGCCTTCATATTTGACCCAGAACAACTCAGTTCAGCATGGAAATATCATTGCAACAGCTTTTATTTAGCCAGAAATCAAGAGTGTAAGTTTTATGCGCTTAAAAGCATTTTCAGGCCGAATGAGCAAATATGCTTGTTTCTGCCAATTGCAGCAAAATACTGAAAGGAAAGTGGGTTTGCCTTCATATTTGACCTAGAACAACTCAGTTCAGCATGGAAATATCATTGCAACAGCTTTTATTTAGCCAGAAATCAAGAGTGTAAGTTTTTATGCGTTTAAAAGCATTTTCAGGCCGAATGAGCAAATATGCTTGTTTCTGCCAATTGCAGCAAAAGACTGAAAGGAAAGTGGGTTTGCCTTCATATTTGACCTAGAACAACTCAGTTCAGCATGGAAATATCATTGCAACAGCTTTTATTTAGCCAGAAATCAAGAGTGTAAGTTTTTATGCGTTTAAAAGCATTTTCAGGCCGAATGAGCAAATATGCTTGTTTCTGCCAATTGCAGCAAAAGACTGAAAGGAAAGTGGGTTTGCCTTCATATTTGACCCAGAACAACTCAGTTCAGCATGGAAATATCATTGCAACAGCTTTTATTTAGCCAGAAATCAAGAGTGTAAGTTTTTATGCGCTTAAAAGCATTTTCAGGCCGAATGAGCTGATTTCTGCCAATTGCAGCAAAAGACTGAAAGAAAAGTGGGTTTGCCTTCATATTTGACCTAGAACAACTCAGTTCAGCATGGAAATATCATTGCAACAGCTTTTATTTAGCCAGAAATCAAGAGTGTAAGTTTTTATGCGCTTAAAAGCATTTTCAGGCCGAATGAGCAAATATGCTTGTTTCTGCCAATTGCAGCAAAATACTGAAAGGAAAGTGGGTTTGCCTTCATATTTGACCTAGAACAACTCAGTTCAGCATGGAAATATCATTGCAACAGCTTTTATTTAGCCAGAAATCAGGAGTGTAAGTTTTTATGCGCTTAAAAGCATTTTCAGGCCGAATGAGCAAATATGCTTGTTTCTGCCAATTGCAGCAAAAGACTGAAAGGAAAGTGGGTTTGCCTTCATATTTGACCCAGAACAACTCAGTTCAGCATGGAAATATCATTGCAACAGCTTTTATTTAGCCAGAAATCAAGAGTGTAAGTTTTTATGCGCTTAAAAGCATTTTCAGGCCGAATGAGCAAATATGCTTGTTTCTGCCAATTGCAGCAAAAGACTGAAAGGAAAGTGGGTTTGCCTTCATATTTGACCCAGAACAACTCAGTTCAGCATGGAAATATCATTGCAACAGCTTTTATTTAGCCAGAAATCAAGAGTGTAAGTTTTATGCGCTTAAAAGCATTTTCAGGCCGAATGAGCAAATATGCTTGTTTCTGCCAATTGCAGCAAAATACTGAAAGGAAAGTGGGTTTGCCTTCATATTTGACCTAGAACAACTCAGTTCAGCATGGAAATATCATTGCAACAGCTTTTATTTAGCCAGAAATCAAGAGTGTAAGTTTTTATGCGCTTAAAAGCATTTTCAGGCCGAATGAGCAAATATGCTTGTTTCTGCCAATTGCAGCAAAATACTGAAAGGAAAGTGGGTTTGCCTTCATATTTGACCTAGAACAACTCAGTTCAGCATGGAAATATCATTGCAACAGCTTTTATTTAGCCAGAAATCAAGAGTGTAAGTTTTTATGCGTTTAAAAGCATTTTCAGGCCGAATGAGCAAATATGCTTGTTTCTGCCAATTGCAGCAAAAGACTGAAAGGAAAGTGGGTTTGCCTTCATATTTGACCCAGAACAACTCAGTTCAGCATGGAAATATCATTGCAACAACTTTTATTTAGCCAGAAATCAAGAGTGTAAGTTTTTATGCGCTTAAAAGCATTTTCAGGCCGAATGAGCTGATTTCTGCCAATTGCAGCAAAAGACTGAAAGGAAAGTGGGTTTGCCTTCATATTTGACCTAGAACAACTCAGTTCAGCATGGAAATATCATTGCAACAGCTTTTATTTAGCCAGAAATCAAGAGTGTAAGTTTTTATGCGCTTAAAAGCATTTTCAGGCCGAATGACCAAATATGCTTGTTTCTGCCAATTGCAGCAAAATACTGAAAGGAAAGTGGGTTTGCCTTCATATTTGACCTAGAACAACTCAGTTCAGCATGGAAATATCATTGCAACAGCTTTTATTTAGCCAGAAATCAAGAGTGTAAGTTTTTATGCGCTTAAAAGCATTTTCAGGCCGAATGAGCAAATATGCTTGTTTCTGCCAATTGCAGCAAAAGACTGAAAGGAAAGTTGGTTTGCCTTCATATTTGACCCAGAACAACTCAGTTCAGCATGGAAATATCATTGCAACAGCTTTTATTTAGCCAGAAATCAAGAGTGTAAGTTTTTATGCGCTTAAAAGCATTTTCAGGCCGAATGAGCAAATATGCTTGTTTCTGCCAATTGCAGCAAAAGACTGAAAGGAAAGTGGGTTTTCCTTCATATTTGACTCAGAACAACTCAGTTCAGCATGGAAATATCATTGCAACAGCTTTTATTTAGCCAGAAATCAAGAGTGTAAGTTTTTATGCGCTTAAAAGCATTTTCAGGCCGAATGAGCAAATATGCTTGTTTCTGCCAATTGCAGCAAAAGACTGAAAGGAAAGTGGGTTTGCCTTCATATTTGACCCAGAACAACTCAGTTCAGCATGGAAATATCATTGCAACAGCTTTTATTTAGCCAGAAATCAAGAGTGTAAGTTTTTATGCGCTTAAAAGCATTTTCAGGCCGAATGAGCTGATTTCTGCCAATTGCAGCAAAAGACTGAAAGGAAAGTGGGTTTGCCTTCATATTTGACCCAGAACAACTCAGTTCAGCATGGAAATATCATTGCAACAGCTTTTATTTA
The DNA here is from genome assembly GCF_033026475.1 of Channa argus. Lineage (NCBI taxonomy): Eukaryota > Metazoa > Chordata > Actinopteri > Anabantiformes > Channidae > Channa > Channa argus. Next base: position 1,815,198 of record NW_027125220.1, read on the forward strand.
GCCAGAAATCAAGAGTGTAAGTTTTTATGCGCTTAAAAGCATTTTCAGGCCGAATGAGCAAATATGCTTGTTTCTGCCAATTGCAGCAAAAGACTGAAAGGAAAGTGTGTTTGCCTTCACATTTGACCCAGTACAACTCAGTTCAGCATGGAAATATCATTGCAACAGCTTTTATTTAGCCAGAAATCAAGAGTGTAAGTTTTTATGCGCTTAAAAGCATTTTCAGGCCGAATGAGCAAATATCCTTGTTTCTGCCAATTGCAGCAAAATACTGAAAGGAAAGTGGGTTTGCCTTCATATTTGACCTAGAACAACTCAGTTCAGCATGGAAATATCATTGCAACAGCTTTTATTTAGCCAGAAATCAAGAGTGTAAGTTTTTATGCGCTTAAAAGCATTTTCAGGCCGAATGAGCAAATATGCTTGTTTCTCCCAATTGCAGCAAAATACTGAAAGGAAAGTGGGTTTGCCTTCATATTTGACCTAGAACAACTCAGTTCAGCATGGAAATATCATTGCAACAGCTTTTATTTAGCCAGAAATCAAGAGTGTAAGTTTTATGCGCTTAAAAGCATTTTCAGGCCGAATGAGCAAATATGCTTGTTTCTCCCAATTGCAGCAAAATACTGAAAGGAAAGTGGGTTTGCCTTCATATTTGACCTAGAACAACTCAGTTCAGCATGGAAATATCATTGCAACAGCTTTTATTTAGCCAGAAATCAAGAGTGTAAGTTTTTATGCGCTTAAAAGCATTTTCAGGCCGAATGAGCAAATATGCTTGTTTCTCCCAATTGCAGCAAAATACTGAAAGGAAAGTGGGTTTGCCTTCATATTTGACCTAGAACAACTCAGTTCAGCATGGAAATATCATTGCAACAGCTTTTATTTAGCCAGAAATCAAGAGTGTAAGTTTTATGCGCTTAAAAGCATTTTCAGGCCGAATGAGCAAATATGCTTGTTTCTGCCAATTGCAGCAAAAGACTGAAAGGAAAGTGGGTTTGCCTTCATATTTGACCTAGAACAACTCAGTTCAGCATGGAAATATCATTGCAACAGCTTTTATTTAGCCAGAAATCAAGAGTGTAAGTTTTTATGCGCTTAAAAGCATTTTCAGGCCAAATGAGCTGATTTCTGCCAATTGCAGCAAAAGACTGAAAGGAAAGTGTGTTTGCCTTCACATTTGACCCAGAACAACTCAGTTCAGCATGGAAATATCATTGCAACAGCTTTTATTTAGCCAGAAATCAAGAGTGTAAGTTTTTATGCGCTTAAAAGCATTTTCAGGCCGAATGAGCAAATATGCTTGTTTCTGCCAATTGCAGCAAAAGACTGAAAGGAAAGTGGGTTTGCCTTCATATTTGACCTAGAACAACTCAGTTCAGCATGAAAATATCATTGCAACAGCTTTTATTTAGCCAGAAATCAAGAGTGTAAGTTTTTATGCGCTTAAAAGCATTTTCAGGCCGAATGAGCAAATATGCTTGTTTCTGCCAATTGCAGCAAAAGACTGAAAGGAAAGTGGGTTTGCCTTCATATTTGACCCAGAACAACTCAGTTCAGCATGGAAATATCATTGCAACAGCTTTTATTTAGCCAGAAATCAAGAGTGTAAGTTTTTATGCGCTTAAAAGCATTTTCAGGCCGAATGAGCAAATATGCTTGTTTAAGCCAATTGCAGCAAAATACTGAAAGGAAAGTGGGTTTGCCTTCATATTTGACCTAGAACAACTCAGTTCAGCATGGAAATATCATTGCAACAGCTTTTATTTAGCCAGAAATCAAGAGTGTAAGTTTTTATGCGCTTAAAAGCATTTTCAGGCCGAATGAGCAAATATGCTTGTTTCTGCCAATTGCAGCAAAATACTGAAAGGAAAGTGGGTTTGCCTTCATATTTGACCTAGAACAACTCAGTTCAGCATGGAAATATCATTGCAACAGCTTTTATTTAGCCAGAAATCAAGAGTGTAAGTTTTTATGCGCATAAAAGCATTTTCAGGCCAAATGAGCTGATTTCTGCCAATTGCAGCAAAAGACTGAAAGGAAAGTGGGTTTGCCTTCATATTTGACCCAGAACAACTCAGTTCAGCATGGAAATATCATTGCAACAGCTTTTATTTAGCCAGAAATCAAGAGTGTAAGTTTTTATGCGCTTAAAAGCATTTTCAGGCCGAATGAGCAAATATGCTTGTTTCTGCCAATTGCAGCAAAATACTGAAAGGAAAGTGGGTTTGCCTTCATATTTGACCTAGAACAACTCAGTTCAGCATGGAAATATCATTGCAACAGCTTTTATTTAGCCAGAAATCAAGAGTGTAAGTTTTTATGCGCTTAAAAGCATTTTCAGGCCGAATGAGCAAATATGCTTGTTTCTGCCAATTGCAGCAAAAGACTGAAAGGAAAGTGGGTTTTCCTTCATATTTGACTCAGAACAACTCAGTTCAGCATGGAAATATCATGCAACAGCTTTTATTTAGCCAGAAATCAAGAGTGTAAGTTTTTATGCGCTTAAAAGCATTTTCAGGCCGAATGAGCAAATATGCTTGTTTCTGCCAATTGCAGCAAAAGACTGAAAGGAAAGTGGGTTTGCCTTCATATTTGACCCAGAACAACTCAGTTCAGCATGGAAATATCATTGCAACAGCTTTTATTTAGCCAGAAATCAAGAGTGTAAGTTTTTATGCGCTTAAAAGCATTTTCAGGCCGAATGAGCTGATTTCTGCCAATTGCAGCAAAAGACTGAAAGGAAAGTGGGTTTGCCTTCATATTTGACCTAGAACAACTCAGTTCAGCATGGAAATATCATTGCAACAGCTTTTATTTAGCCAGAAATCAAGAGTGTAAGTTTTTATGCGCTTAAAAGCATTTTCAGGCCGAATGAGCAAATATGCTTGTTTCTGCCAATTGCAGCAAAATACTGAAAGGAAAGTGGGTTTGCCTTCATATTTGACCTAGAACAACTCAGTTCAGCATGGAAATATCATTGCAACAGCTTTTATTTAGCCAGAAATCAAGAGTGTAAGTTTTTATGCGCTTAAAAGCATTTTCAGGCCGAATGAGCAAATATGCTTGTTTCTCCCAATTGCAGCAAAATACTGAAAGGAAAGTGGGTTTGCCTTCATATTTGACCTAGAACAACTCAGTTCAGCATGGAAATATCATTGCAACAGCTTTTATTTAGCCAGAAATCAAGAGTGTAAGTTTTATGCGCTTAAAAGCATTTTCAGGCCGAATGAGCAAATATGCTTGTTTCTCCCAATTGCAGCAAAATACTGAAAGGAAAGTGGGTTTGCCTTCATATTTGACCTAGAACAACTCAGTTCAGCATGGAAATATCATTGCAACAGCTTTTATTTAGCCAGAAATCAAGAGTGTAAGTTTTTATGCGCTTAAAAGCATTTTCAGGCCGAATGAGCAAATATGCTTGTTTCTGCCAATTGCAGCAAAAGACTGAAAGGAAAGTGGGTTTGCCTTCATATTTGACCTAGAACAACTCAGTTCAGCATGGAAATATCATTGCAACAGCTTTTATTTAGCCAGAAATCAAGAGTGTAAGTTTTTATGCGCTTAAAAGCATTTTCAGGCCAAATGAGCTGATTTCTGCCAATTGCAGCAAAAGACTGAAAGGAAAGTGTGTTTGCCTTCACATTTGACCCAGAACAACTCAGTTCAGCATGGAAATATCATTGCAACAGCTTTTATTTAGCCAGAAATCAAGAGTGTAAGTTTTTATGCGCTTAAAAGCATTTTCAGGCCGAATGAGCAAATATGCTTGTTTCTGCCAATTGCAGCAAAAGACTGAAAGGAAAGTGGGTTTGCCTTCATATTTGACCTAGAACAACTCAGTTCAGCATGAAAATATCATTGCAACAGCTTTTATTTAGCCAGAAATCAAGAGTGTAAGTTTTTATGCGCTTAAAAGCATTTTCAGGCCGAATGAGCAAATATGCTTGTTTCTGCCAATTGCAGCAAAAGACTGAAAGGAAAGTGGGTTTGCCTTCATATTTGACCCAGAACAACTCAGTTCAGCATGGAAATATCATTGCAACAGCTTTTATTTAGCCAGAAATCAAGAGTGTAAGTTTTTATGCGCTTAAAAGCATTTTCAGGCCGAATGAGCAAATATGCTTGTTTCTGCCAATTGCAGCAAAATACTGAAAGGAAAGTGGGTTTGCCTTCATATTTGACCTAGAACAACTCAGTTCAGCATGGAAATATCATTGCAACAGCTTTTATTTAGCCAGAAATCAAGAGTGTAAGTTTTTATGCGCTTAAAAGCATTTTCAGGCCGAATGAGCAAATATGCTTGTTTCTGCCAATTGCAGCAAAATACTGAAAGGAAAGTGGGTTTGCCTTCATATTTGACCTAGAACAACTCAGTTCAGCATGGAAATATCATTGCAACAGCTTTTATTTAGCCAGAAATCAAGAGTGTAAGTTTTTATGCGCTTTAAAGCATTTTCAGGCCGAATGAGCAAATATGCTTGTTTCTGCCAATTGCAGCAAAAGACTGAAAGGAAAGTGGGTTTTCCTTCATATTTGACCCAGAACAACTCAGTTCAGCATGGAAATATCATTGCAACAGCTTTTATTTAGCCAGAAATCAAGAGTGTAAGTTTTTATGCGCTTAAAAGCATTTTCAGGCCGAATGAGCAAATATGCTTGTTTCTGCCAATTGCAGCAAAAGACTGAAAGGAAAGTGGGTTTGCCTTCATATTTGACCCAGAACAACTCAGTTCAGCATGGAAATATCATTGCAACAGCTTTTATTTAGCCAGAAATCAAGAGTGTAAGTTTTTATGCGCTTAAAAGCATTTTCAGGCCGAATGAGCTGATTTCTGCCAATTGCAGCAAAAGACTGAAAGGAAAGTGGGTTTGCCTTCATATTTGACCCAGAACAACTCAGTTCAGCATGGAAATATCATTGCAACAGCTTTTATTTAGCCAGAAATCAAGAGTGTAAGTTTTTATGCGCTTAAAAGCATTTTCAGGCCGAATGAGCAAATATGCTTGTTTCTGCCAATTGCAGCAAAAGACTGAAAGGAAAGTTGGTTTGCCTTCATATTTGACCCAGAACAACTCAGTTCAGCATGGAAATATCATTGCAACAGCTTTTATTTAGCCAGAAATCAAGAGTGTAAGTTTTTATGCGCTTAAAAGCATTTTCAGGCCGAATGAGCAAATATGCTTGTTTCTGCCAATTGCAGCAAAAGACTGAAAGGAAAGTGGGTTTTCCTTCATATTTGACTCAGAACAACTCAGTTCAGCATGGAAATATCATTGCAACAGCTTTTATTTAGCCAGAAATCAAGAGTGTAAGTTTTTATGCGCTTAAAAGCATTTTCAGGCCGAATGAGCAAATATGCTTGTTTCTGCCAATTGCAGCAAAAGACTGAAAGGAAAGTGGGTTTGCCTTCATATTTGACCCAGAACAACTCAGTTCAGCATGGAAATATCATTGCAACAGCTTTTATTTAGCCAGAAATCAAGAGTGTAAGTTTTTATGCGCTTAAAAGCATTTTCAGGCCGAATGAGCTGATTTCTGCCAATTGCAGCAAAAGACTGAAAGGAAAGTGGGTTTGCCTTCATATTTGACCTAGAACAACTCAGTTCAGCATGGAAATATCATTGCAACAGCTTTTATTTAGCCAGAAATCAAGAGTGTAAGTTTTTATGCGCTTAAAAGCATTTTCAGGCCGAATGAGCAAATATGCTTGTTTCTGCCAATTGCAGCAAAAGACTGAAAGGAAAGTGTGTTTGCCTTCACATTTGACCCAGTACAACTCAGTTCAGCATGGAAATATCATTGCAACAGCTTTTATTTAGCCAGAAATCAAGAGTGTAAGTTTTTATGCGCTTAAAAGCATTTTCAGGCCGAATGAGCAAATATGCTTGTTTCTGCCAATTGCAGCAAAATACTGAAAGGAAAGTGGGTTTGCCTTCATATTTGACCTAGAACAACTCAGTTCAGCATGGAAATATCATTGCAACAGCTTTTATTTAGCCAGAAATCAAGAGTGTAAGTTTTTATGCGCTTAAAAGCATTTTCAGGCCGAATGAGCAAATATGCTTGTTTCTCCCAATTGCAGCAAAATACTGAAAGGAAAGTGGGTTTGCCTTCATATTTGACCTAGAACAACTCAGTTCAGCATGGAAATATCATTGCAACAGCTTTTATTTAGCCAGAAATCAAGAGTGTAAGTTTTATGCGCTTAAAAGCATTTTCAGGCCGAATGAGCAAATATGCTTGTTTCTCCCAATTGCAGCAAAATACTGAAAGGAAAGTGGGTTTGCCTTCATATTTGACCTAGAACAACTCAGTTCAGCATGGAAATATCATTGCAACAGCTTTTATTTAGCCAGAAATCAAGAGTGTAAGTTTTATGCGCTTAAAAGCATTTTCAGGCCGAATGAGCAAATATGCTTGTTTCTCCCAATTGCAGCAAAATACTGAAAGGAAAGTGGGTTTGCCTTCATATTTGACCTAGAACAACTCAGTTCAGCATGGAAATATCATTGCAACAGCTTTTATTTAGCCAGAAATCAAGAGTGTAAGTTTTATGCGCTTAAAAGCATTTTCAGGCCGAATGAGCAAATATGCTTGTTTCTGCCAATTGCAGCAAAAGACTGAAAGGAAAGTGGGTTTGCCTTCATATTTGACCTAGAACAACTCAGTTCAGCATGGAAATATCATTGCAACAGCTTTTATTTAGCCAGAAATCAAGAGTGTAAGTTTTTATGCGCTTAAAAGCATTTTCAGGCCAAATGAGCTGATTTCTGCCAATTGCAGCAAAAGACTGAAAGGAAAGTGTGTTTGCCTTCACATTTGACCCAGAACAACTCAGTTCAGCATGGAAATATCATTGCAACAGCTTTTATTTAGCCAGAAATCAAGAGTGTAAGTTTTATGCGCTTAAAAGCATTTTCAGGCCGAATGAGCAAATATGCTTGTTTAAGCCAATTGCAGCAAAATACTGAAAGGAAAGTGGGTTTGCCTTCATATTTGACCTAGAACAACTCAGTTCAGCATGGAAATATCATTGCAACAGCTTTTATTTAGCCAGAAATCAAGAGTGTAAGTTTTATGCGCTTAAAAGCATTTTCAGGCCGAATGAGCAAATATGCTTGTTTCTCCCAATTGCAGCAAAATACTGAAAGGAAAGTGGGTTTGCCTTCATATTTGACCTAGAACAACTCAGTTCAGCATGGAAATATCATTGCAACAGCTTTTATTTAGCCAGAAATCAAGAGTGTAAGTTTTTATGCGCTTAAAAGCATTTTCAGGCCGAATGAGCAAATATGCTTGTTTCTGCCAATTGCAGCAAAAGACTGAAAGGAAAGTGGGTTTGCCTTCATATTTGACCTAGAACAACTCAGTTCAGCATGGAAATATCATTGCAACAGCTTTTATTTAGCCAGAAATCAAGAGTGTAAGTTTTTATGCGCTTAAAAGCATTTTCAGGCCAAATGAGCTGATTTCTGCCAATTGCAGCAAAAGACTGAAAGGAAAGTGGGTTTGCCTTCATATTTGACCTAGAACAACTCAGTTCAGCATGGAAATATCATTGCAACAGCTTTTATTTAGCCAGAAATCAAGAGTGTAAGTTTTTATGCGCTTAAAAGCATTTTCAGGCCGAATGAGCAAATATGCTTGTTTCTGCCAATTGCAGCAAAAGACTGAAAGGAAAGTGGGTTTGCCTTCATATTTGACCTAGAACAACTCAGTTCAGCATGAAAATATCATTGCAACAGCTTTTATTTAGCCAGAAATCAAGAGTGTAAGTTTTTATGCGCTTAAAAGCATTTTCAGGCCGAATGAGCAAATATGCTTGTTTCTGCCAATTGCAGCAAAAGACTGAAAGGAAAGTGGGTTTGCCTTCATATTTGACCCAGAACAACTCAGTTCAGCATGGAAATATCATTGCAACAGCTTTTATTTAGCCAGAAATCAAGAGTGTAAGTTTTTATGCGCTTAAAAGCATTTTCAGGCCGAATGAGCAAATATGCTTGTTTCTGCCAATTGCAGCAAAATACTGAAAGGAAAGTGGGTTTGCCTTCATATTTGACCTAGAACAACTCAGTTCAGCATGGAAATATCATTGCAACAGCTTTTATTTAGCCAGAAATCAAGAGTGTAAGTTTTTATGCGCTTAAAAGCATTTTCAGGCCGAATGAGCAAATATGCTTGTTTCTGCCAATTGCAGCAAAATACTGAAAGGAAAGTGGGTTTGCCTTCATATTTGACCTAGAACAACTCAGTTCAGCATGGAAATATCATTGCAACAGCTTTTATTTAGCCAGAAATCAAGAGTGTAAGTTTTTATGCGCTTAAAAGCATTTTCAGGCCGAATGAGCTGATTTCTGCCAATTGCAGCAAAAGACTGAAAGGAAAGTGGGTTTGCCTTCATATTTGACCCAGAACAACTCAGTTCAGCATGGAAATATCATTGCAACAGCTTTTATTTAGCCAGAAATCAAGAGTGTAAGTTTTTATGCGCTTAAAAGCATTTTCAGGCCGAATGAGCAAATATGCTTGTTTCTGCCAATTGCAGCAAAAGACTGAAAGGAAAGTGGGTTTGCCTTCATATTTGACCCAGAACAACTCAGTTCAGCATGGAAATATCATTGCAACAGCTTTTATTTAGCCAGAAATCAAGAGTGTAAGTTTTTATGCGCTTAAAAGCATTTTCAGGCCGAATGAGCAAATATGCTTGTTTCTGCCAATTGCAGCAAAATACTGAAAGGAAAGTGGGTTTGCCTTCATATTTGACCTAGAACAACTCAGTTCAGCATGGAAATATCATTGCAACAGCTTTTATTTAGCCAGAAATCAAGAGTGTAAGTTTTTATGCGCTTAAAAGCATTTTCAGGCCGAATGAGCAAATATGCTTGTTTCTGCCAATTGCAGCAAAATACTGAAAGGAAAGTGGGTTTGCCTTCATATTTGACCTAGAACAACTCAGTTCAGCATGGAAATATCATTGCAACAGCTTTTATTTAGCCAGAAATCAAGAGTGTAAGTTTTTATGCGCTTTAAAGCATTTTCAGGCCGAATGAGCAAATATGCTTGTTTCTGCCAATTGCAGCAAAAGACTGAAAGGAAAGTGGGTTTTCCTTCATATTTGACCCAGAACAACTCAGTTCAGCATGGAAATATCATTGCAACAGCTTTTATTTAGCCAGAAATCAAGAGTGTAAGTTTTTATGCGCTTAAAAGCATTTTCAGGCCGAATGAGCTGATTTCTGCCAATTGCAGCAAAAGACTGAAAGGAAAGTGGGTTTGCCTTCATATTTGACCCAGAACAACTCAGTTCAGCATGGAAATATCATTGCAACAGCTTTTATTTAGCCAGAAATCAAGAGTGTAAGTTTTTATGCGCTTAAAAGCATTTTCAGGCCGAATGAGCAAATATGCTTGTTTCTGCCAATTGCAGCAAAAGACTGAAAGGAAAGTTGGTTTGCCTTCATATTTGACCCAGAACAACTCAGTTCAGCATGGAAATATCATTGCAACAGCTTTTATTTAGCCAGAAATCAAGAGTGTAAGTTTTTATGCGCTTAAAAGCATTTTCAGGCCGAATGAGCAAATATGCTTGTTTCTGCCAATTGCAGCAAAAGACTGAAAGGAAAGTGGGTTTTCCTTCATATTTGACTCAGAACAACTCAGTTCAGCATGGAAATATCATTGCAACAGCTTTTATTTAGCCAGAAATCAAGAGTGTAAGTTTTTATGCGCTTAAAAGCATTTTCAGGCCGAATGAGCAAATATGCTTGTTTCTGCCAATTGCAGCAAAAGACTGAAAGGAAAGTGGGTTTGCCTTCATATTTGACCCAGAACAACTCAGTTCAGCATGGAAATATCATTGCAACAGCTTTTATTTAGCCAGAAATCAAGAGTGTAAGTTTTTATGCGCTTAAAAGCATTTTCAGGCCGAATGAGCTGATTTCTGCCAATTGCAGCAAAAGACTGAAAGGAAAGTGGGTTTGCCTTCATATTTGACCTAGAACAACTCAGTTCAGCATGGAAATATCATTGCAACAGCTTTTATTTAGCCAGAAATCAAGAGTGTAAGTTTTTATGCGCTTAAAAGCATTTTCAGGCCGAATGAGCAAATATGCTTGTTTCTGCCAATTGCAGCAAAAGACTGAAAGGAAAGTGTGTTTGCCTTCACATTTGACCCAGTACAACTCAGTTCAGCATGGAAATATCATTGCAACAGCTTTTATTTAGCCAGAAATCAAGAGTGTAAGTTTTTATGCGCTTAAAAGCATTTTCAGGCCGAATGAGCAAATATGCTTGTTTCTGCCAATTGCAGCAAAATACTGAAAGGAAAGTGGGTTTGCCTTCATATTTGACCTAGAACAACTCAGTTCAGCATGGAAATATCATTGCAACAGCTTTTATTTAGCCAGAAATCAAGAGTGTAAGTTTTTATGCGCTTAAAAGCATTTTCAGGCCGAATGAGCAAATATGCTTGTTTCTCCCAATTGCAGCAAAATACTGAAAGGAAAGTGGGTTTGCCTTCATATTTGACCTAGAACAACTCAGTTCAGCATGGAAATATCATTGCAACAGCTTTTATTTAGCCAGAAATCAAGAGTGTAAGTTTTATGCGCTTAAAAGCATTTTCAGGCCGAATGAGCAAATATGCTTGTTTCTGCCAATTGCAGCAAAAGACTGAAAGGAAAGTGGGTTTGCCTTCATATTTGACCTAGAACAACTCAGTTCAGCATGGAAATATCATTGCAACAGCTTTTATTTAGCCAGAAATCAAGAGTGTAAGTTTTTATGCGCTTAAAAGCATTTTCAGGCCAAATGAGCTGATTTCTGCCAATTGCAGCAAAAGACTGAAAGGAAAGTGTGTTTGCCTTCACATTTGACCCAGAACAACTCAGTTCAGCATGGAAATATCATTGCAACAGCTTTTATTTAGCCAGAAATCAAGAGTGTAAGTTTTTATGCGCTTAAAAGCATTTTCAGGCCGAATGAGCAAATATGCTTGTTTCTGCCAATTGCAGCAAAAGACTGAAAGGAAAGTGGGTTTTCCTTCATATTTGACTCAGAACAACTCAGTTCAGCATGGAAATATCATTGCAACAGCTTTTATTTAGCCAGAAATCAAGAGTGTAAGTTTTTATGCGCTTAAAAGCATTTTCAGGCCGAATGAGCAAATATGCTTGTTTCTGCCAATTGCAGCAAAAGACTGAAAGGAAAGTGGGTTTGCCTTCATATTTGACCCAGAACAACTCAGTTCAGCATGGAAATATCATTGCAACAGCTTTTATTTAGCCAGAAATCAAGAGTGTAAGTTTTTATGCGCTTAAAAGCATTTTCAGGCCGAATGAGCAAATATGCTTGTTTCTGCCAATTGCAGCAAAATACTGAAAGGAAAGTGGGTTTGCCTTCATATTTGACCTAGAACAACTCAGTTCAGCATGGAAATATCATTGCAACAGCTTTTATTTAGCCAGAAATCAAGAGTGTAAGTTTTTATGCGTTTAAAAGCATTTTCAGGCCGAATGAGCAAATATGCTTGTTTCTGCCAATTGCAGCAAAAGACTGAAAGGAAAGTGGGTTTGCCTTCATATTTGACCCAGAACAACTCAGTTCAGCATGGAAATATCATTGCAACAGCTTTTATTTAGCCAGAAATCAAGAGTGTAAGTTTTTATGCGCTTAAAAGCATTTTCAGGCCGAATGAGCAAATATGCTTGTTTCTGCCAATTGCAGCAAAATACTGAAAGGAAAGTGGGTTTGCCTTCATATTTGACCTAGAACAACTCAGTTCAGCATGGAAATATCATTGCAACAGCTTTTATTTAGCCAGAAATCAAGAGTGTAAGTTTTTATGCGCTTAAAAGCATTTTCAGGCCAAATGAGCTGATTTCTGCCAATTGCAGCAAAAGACTGAAAGGAAAGTGTGTTTGCCTTCACATTTGACCCAGAACAACTCAGTTCAGCATGGAAATATCATTGCAACAGCTTTTATTTAGCCAGAAATCAAGAGTGTAAGTTTTTATGCGCTTAAAAGCATTTTCAGGCCGAATGAGCAAATATGCTTGTTTCTGCCAATTGCAGCAAAAGACTGAAAGGAAAGTGGGTTTGCCTTCATATTTGACCTAGAACAACTCAGTTCAGCATGAAAATATCATTGCAACAGCTTTTATTTAGCCAGAAATCAAGAGTGTAAGTTTTTATGCGCTTAAAAGCATTTTCAGGCCGAATGAGCAAATATGCTTGTTTCTGCCAATTGCAGCAAAAGACTGAAAGGAAAGTGGGTTTGCCTTCATATTTGACCCAGAACAACTCAGTTCAGCATGGAAATATCATTGCAACAGCTTTTATTTAGCCAGAAATCAAGAGTGTAAGTTTTTATGCGCTTAAAAGCATTTTCAGGCCGAATGAGCAAATATGCTTGTTTCTGCCAATTGCAGCAAAATACTGAAAGGAAAGTGGGTTTGCCTTCATATTTGACCTAGAACAACTCAGTTCAGCATGGAAATATCATTGCAACAGCTTTTATTTAGCCAGAAATCAAGAGTGTAAGTTTTTATGCGCTTAAAAGCATTTTCAGGCCGAATGAGCAAATATGCTTGTTTCTGCCAATTGCAGCAAAATACTGAAAGGAAAGTGGGTTTGCCTTCATATTTGACCTAGAACAACTCAGTTCAGCATGGAAATATCATTGCAACAGCTTTTATTTAGCCAGAAATCAAGAGTGTAAGTTTTTATGCGCTTTAAAGCATTTTCAGGCCGAATGAGCAAATATGCTTGTTTCTGCCAATTGCAGCAAAAGACTGAAAGGAAAGTGGGTTTTCCTTCATATTTGACCCAGAACAACTCAGTTCAGCATGGAAATATCATTGCAACAGCTTTTATTTAGCCAGAAATCAAGAGTGTAAGTTTTTATGCGCTTAAAAGCATTTTCAGGCCGAATGAGCAAATATGCTTGTTTCTGCCAATTGCAGCAAAAGACTGAAAGGAAAGTGGGTTTGCCTTCATATTTGACCCAGAACAACTCAGTTCAGCATGGAAATATCATTGCAACAGCTTTTATTTAGCCAGAAATCAAGAGTGTAAGTTTTATGCGCTTAAAAGCATTTTCAGGCCGAATGAGCAAATATGCTTGTTTAAGCCAATTGCAGCAAAATACTGAAAGGAAAGTGGGTTTGCCTTCATATTTGACCTAGAACAACTCAGTTCAGCATGGAAATATCATTGCAACAGCTTTTATTTAGCCAGAAATCAAGAGTGTAAGTTTTTATGCGCTTAAAAGCATTTTCAGGCCGAATGAGCAAATATGCTTGTTTCTGCCAATTGCAGCAAAATACTGAAAGGAAAGTGGGTTTGCCTTCATATTTGACCTAGAACAACTCAGTTCAGCATGGAAATATCATTGCAACAGCTTTTATTTAGCCAGAAATCAAGAGTGTAAGTTTTTATGCGTTTAAAAGCATTTTCAGGCCGAATGAGCAAATATGCTTGTTTCTGCCAATTGCAGCAAAAGACTGAAAGGAAAGTGGGTTTGCCTTCATATTTGACCCAGAACAACTCAGTTCAGCATGGAAATATCATTGCAACAGCTTTTATTTAGCCAGAAATCAAGAGTGTAAGTTTTTATGCGCTTAAAAGCATTTTCAGGCCGAATGAGCAAATATGCTTGTTTCTGCCAATTGCAGCAAAATACTGAAAGGAAAGTGGGTTTGCCTTCATATTTGACCTAGAACAACTCAGTTCAGCATGGAAATATCATTGCAACAGCTTTTATTTAGCCAGAAATCAAGAGTGTAAGTTTTTATGCGCTTAAAAGCATTTTCAGGCCAAATGAGCTGATTTCTGCCAATTGCAGCAAAAGACTGAAAGGAAAGTGTGTTTGCCTTCACATTTGACCCAGAACAACTCAGTTCAGCATGGAAATATCATTGCAACAGCTTTTATTTAGCCAGAAATCAAGAGTGTAAGTTTTTATGCGCTTAAAAGCATTTTCAGGCCGAATGAGCAAATATGCTTGTTTCTGCCAATTGCAGCAAAAGACTGAAAGGAAAGTGGGTTTGCCTTCATATTTGACCTAGAACAACTCAGTTCAGCATGAAAATATCATTGCAACAGCTTTTATTTAGCCAGAAATCAAGAGTGTAAGTTTTTATGCGCTTAAAAGCATTTTCAGGCCGAATGAGCAAATATGCTTGTTTCTGCCAATTGCAGCAAAAGACTGAAAGGAAAGTGGGTTTGCCTTCATATTTGACCCAGAACAACTCAGTTCAGCATGGAAATATCATTGCAACAGCTTTTATTTAGCCAGAAATCAAGAGTGTAAGTTTTTATGCGCTTAAAAGCATTTTCAGGCCGAATGAGCAAATATGCTTGTTTCTGCCAATTGCAGCAAAATACTGAAAGGAAAGTGGGTTTGCCTTCATATTTGACCTAGAACAACTCAGTTCAGCATGGAAATATCATTGCAACAGCTTTTATTTAGCCAGAAATCAAGAGTGTAAGTTTTTATGCGCTTAAAAGCATTTTCAGGCCGAATGAGCAAATATGCTTGTTTCTGCCAATTGCAGCAAAATACTGAAAGGAAAGTGGGTTTGCCTTCATATTTGACCTAGAACAACTCAGTTCAGCATGGAAATATCATTGCAACAGCTTTTATTTAGCCAGAAATCAAGAGTGTAAGTTTTTATGCGCTTTAAAGCATTTTCAGGCCGAATGAGCAAATATGCTTGTTTCTGCCAATTGCAGCAAAAGACTGAAAGGAAAGTGGGTTTTCCTTCATATTTGACCCAGAACAACTCAGTTCAGCATGGAAATATCATTGCAACAGCTTTTATTTAGCCAGAAATCAAGAGTGTAAGTTTTTATGCGCTTAAAAGCATTTTCAGGCCGAATGAGCAAATATGCTTGTTTCTGCCAATTGCAGCAAAAGACTGAAAGGAAAGTGGGTTTGCCTTCATATTTGACCCAGAACAACTCAGTTCAGCATGGAAATATCATTGCAACAGCTTTTATTTAGCCAGAAATCAAGAGTGTAAGTTTTTATGCGCTTAAAAGCATTTTCAGGCCGAATGAGCTGATTTCTGCCAATTGCAGCAAAAGACTGAAAGGAAAGTGGGTTTGCCTTCATATTTGACCTAGAACAACTCAGTTCAGCATGGAAATATCATTGCAACAGCTTTTATTTAGCCAGAAATCAAGAGTGTAAGTTTTTATGCGCTTAAAAGCATTTTCAGGCCGAATGAGCAAATATGCTTGTTTCTGCCAATTGCAGCAAAATACTGAAAGGAAAGTGGGTTTGCCTTCATATTTGACCCAGAACAACTCAGTTCAGCATGGAAATATCATTGCAACAGCTTTTATTTAGCCAGAAATCAAGAGTGTAAGTTTTTATGCGCTTAAAAGCATTTTCAGGCCGAATGAGCAAATATGCTTGTTTCTGCCAATTGCAGCAAAATACTGAAAGGAAAGTGGGTTTGCCTTCATATTTGACCTAGAACAACTCAGTTCAGCATGGAAATATCATTGCAACAGCTTTTATTTAGCCAGAAATCAAGAGTGTAAGTTTTTATGCGCTTAAAAGCATTTTCAGGCCGAATGAGCAAATATGCTTGTTTCTGCCAATTGCAGCAAAATACTGAAAGGAAAGTGGGTTTGCCTTCATATTTGACCTAGAACAACTCAGTTCAGCATGGAAATATCATTGCAACAGCTTTTATTTAGCCAGAAATCAAGAGTGTAAGTTTTTATGCGCTTTAAAGCATTTTCAGGCCGAATGAGCAAATATGCTTGTTTCTGCCAATTGCAGCAAAAGACTGAAAGGAAAGTGGGTTTTCCTTCATATTTGACCCAGAACAACTCAGTTCAGCATGGAAATATCATTGCAACAGCTTTTATTTAGCCAGAAATCAAGAGTGTAAGTTTTTATGCGCTTAAAAGCATTTTCAGGCCGAATGAGCAAATATGCTTGTTTCTGCCAATTGCAGCAAAAGACTGAAAGGAAAGTGGGTTTGCCTTCATATTTGACCCAGAACAACTCAGTTCAGCATGGAAATATCATTGCAACAGCTTTTATTTAGCCAGAAATCAAGAGTGTAAGTTTTTATGCGCTTAAAAGCATTTTCAGGCCGAATGAGCTGATTTCTGCCAATTGCAGCAAAAGACTGAAAGGAAAGTGGGTTTGCCTTCATATTTGACCTAGAACAACTCAGTTCAGCATGGAAATATCATTGCAACAGCTTTTATTTAGCCAGAAATCAAGAGTGTAAGTTTTTATGCGCTTAAAAGCATTTTCAGGCCGAATGAGCAAATATGCTTGTTTCTGCCAATTGCAGCAAAATACTGAAAGGAAAGTGGGTTTGCCTTCATATTTGACCCAGAACAACTCAGTTCAGCATGGAAATATCATTGCAACAGCTTTTATTTAGCCAGAAATGAAGAGTGTAAGTTTTTATGCGCTTAAAAGCATTTTCAGGCCGAATGAGCAAATATGCTTGTTTCTGCCAATTGCAGCAAAAGACTGAAAGGAAAGTGGGTTTGCCTTCATATTTGACCCAGAACAACTCAGTTCAGCATGGAAATATCATTGCAACAGCTTTTATTTAGCCAGAAATCAAGAGTGTAAGTTTTTATGCGCTTAAAAGCATTTTCAGGCCGAATGAGCTGATTTCTGCCAATTGCAGCAAAAGACTGAAAGGAAAGTGGGTTTGCCTTCATATTTGACCTAGAACAACTCAGTTCAGCATGGAAATATCATTGCAACAGCTTTTATTTAGCCAGAAATCAAGAGTGTAAGTTTTTATGCGCTTAAAAGCATTTTCAGGCCGAATGAGCAAATATGCTTGTTTCTGCCAATTGCAGCAAAAGACTGAAAGGAAAGTGTGTTTGCCTTCACATTTGACCCAGTACAACTCAGTTCAGCATGGAAATATCATTGCAACAGCTTTTATTTAGCCAGAAATCAAGAGTGTAAGTTTTTATGCGCTTAAAAGCATTTTCAGGCCGAATGAGCAAATATGCTTGTTTCTGCCAATTGCAGCAAAATACTGAAAGGAAAGTGGGTTTGCCTTCATATTTGACCTAGAACAACTCAGTTCAGCATGGAAATATCATTGCAACAGCTTTTATTTAGCCAGAAATCAAGAGTGTAAGTTTTTATGCGCTTAAAAGCATTTTCAGGCCGAATGAGCAAATATGCTTGTTTCTCCCAATTGCAGCAAAATACTGAAAGGAAAGTGGGTTTGCCTTCATATTTGACCTAGAACAACTCAGTTCAGCATGGAAATATCATTGCAACAGCTTTTATTTAGCCAGAAATCAAGAGTGTAAGTTTTATGCGCTTAAAAGCATTTTCAGGCCGAATGAGCAAATATGCTTGTTTCTCCCAATTGCAGCAAAATACTGAAAGGAAAGTGGGTTTGCCTTCATATTTGACCTAGAACAACTCAGTTCAGCATGGAAATATCATTGCAACAGCTTTTATTTAGCCAGAAATCAAGAGTGTAAGTTTTTATGCGCTTAAAAGCATTTTCAGGCCGAATGAGCAAATATGCTTGTTTCTCCCAATTGCAGCAAAATACTGAAAGGAAAGTGGGTTTGCCTTCATATTTGACCTAGAACAACTCAGTTCAGCATGGAAATATCATTGCAACAGCTTTTATTTAGCCAGAAATCAAGAGTGTAAGTTTTATGCGCTTAAAAGCATTTTCAGGCCGAATGAGCAAATATGCTTGTTTCTGCCAATTGCAGCAAAAGACTGAAAGGAAAGTGGGTTTGCCTTCATATTTGACCTAGAACAACTCAGTTCAGCATGGAAATATCATTGCAACAGCTTTTATTTAGCCAGAAATCAAGAGTGTAAGTTTTTATGCGCTTAAAAGCATTTTCAGGCCAAATGAGCTGATTTCTGCCAATTGCAGCAAAAGACTGAAAGGAAAGTGTGTTTGCCTTCACATTTGACCCAGAACAACTCAGTTCAGCATGGAAATATCATTGCAACAGCTTTTATTTAGCCAGAAATCAAGAGTGTAAGTTTTTATGCGCTTAAAAGCATTTTCAGGCCGAATGAGCAAATATGCTTGTTTCTGCCAATTGCAGCAAAAGACTGAAAGGAAAGTGGGTTTGCCTTCATATTTGACCTAGAACAACTCAGTTCAGCATGAAAATATCATTGCAACAGCTTTTATTTAGCCAGAAATCAAGAGTGTAAGTTTTTATGCGCTTAAAAGCATTTTCAGGCCGAATGAGCAAATATGCTTGTTTCTGCCAATTGCAGCAAAAGACTGAAAGGAAAGTGGGTTTGCCTTCATATTTGACCCAGAACAACTCAGTTCAGCATGGAAATATCATTGCAACAGCTTTTATTTAGCCAGAAATCAAGAGTGTAAGTTTTATGCGCTTAAAAGCATTTTCAGGCCGAATGAGCAAATATGCTTGTTTAAGCCAATTGCAGCAAAATACTGAAAGGAAAGTGGGTTTGCCTTCATATTTGACCTAGAACAACTCAGTTCAGCATGGAAATATCATTGCAACAGCTTTTATTTAGCCAGAAATCAAGAGTGTAAGTTTTTATGCGCTTAAAAGCATTTTCAGGCCGAATGAGCAAATATGCTTGTTTCTGCCAATTGCAGCAAAATACTGAAAGGAAAGTGGGTTTGCCTTCATATTTGACCTAGAACAACTCAGTTCAGCATGGAAATATCATTGCAACAGCTTTTATTTAGCCAGAAATCAAGAGTGTAAGTTTTTATGCGCATAAAAGCATTTTCAGGCCAAATGAGCTGATTTCTGCCAATTGCAGCAAAAGACTGAAAGGAAAGTGGGTTTGCCTTCATATTTGACCCAGAACAACTCAGTTCAGCATGGAAATATCATTGCAACAGCTTTTATTTAGCCAGAAATCAAGAGTGTAAGTTTTTATGCGCTTAAAAGCATTTTCAGGCCGAATGAGCAAATATGCTTGTTTCTGCCAATTGCAGCAAAATACTGAAAGGAAAGTGGGTTTGCCTTCATATTTGACCCAGAACAACTCAGTTCAGCATGGAAATATCATTGCAACAGCTTTTATTTAGCCAGAAATCAAGAGTGTAAGTTTTTATGCGCTTAAAAGCATTTTTAGGCCGAATGATCAAATATGCTTGTTTCTGCCAATTGCAGCAAAATACTGAAAGGAAAGTGGGTTTGCCTTCATATTTGACCCAGAACAACTCAGTTCAGCATGGAAATATCATTGCAACAGCTTTTATTTAGCCAGAAATCAAGAGTGGAAGTTTTTATGCGCATATAAGCATTTTCAGGCCGAATGAGCAAATATGCTTGTTTCTGCCAATTGCAGCAAAATACTGAAAGGAAAGTGGGTTTGCCTTCATATTTGACCTAGAACAACTCAGTTCAGCATGGAAATATCATTGCAAAAGCTTTTATTTAGCCAGAAATCAAGAGTGTAAGTTTTTATGCGCTTAAAAGCATTTTCAGGCCGAATGAGCTGATTTCTGCCAATTGCAGCAAAAGACTGAAAGGAAAGTGGGTTTGCCTTCATATTTCACCCAGAACAACTCAGTTCAGCATGGAAATATCATTGCAACAGCTTTTATTTAGCCAGAAATCAAGAGTGTAAGTTTTTATGCGCTTAAAAGCATTTTCAGGCCGAATGAGCAAATATGCTTGTTTCTGCCAATTGCAGCAAAAGACTGAAAGGAAAGTGGGTTTGCCTTCATATTTGACCCAGAACAACTCAGTTCAGCATGGAAATATCATTGCAACAGCTTTTATTTAGCCAGAAATCAAGTGTGTAAGTTTTTATGCGCTTAAAAGCATTTTCAGGCCGAATGAGCAAATATGCTTGTTTCTGCCAATTGCAGCAAAAGACTGAAAGGAAAGTGGGTTTGCCTTCATATTTGTTCTAGAACAACTCAGTTCAGCATGGAAATATCATTGCAACAGCTTTTATTTAGCCAGAAATCAAGAGTGTAAGTTTTTATGCGCTTAAAAGCATTTTCAGGCCGAATGAGCAAATATGCTTGTTTCTGCCAATTGCAGCAAAATACTGAAAGGAAAGTGGGTTTGCCTTCATATTTGACCTAGAACAACTCAGTTCAGCATGGAAATATCATTGCAACAGCTTTTATTTAGCCAGAAATCAAGAGTGTAAGTTTTATGCGCTTAAAAGCATTTTCAGGCCGAATGAGCAAATATGCTTGTTTAAGCCAATTGCAGCAAAATACTGAAAGGAAAGTGGGTTTGCCTTCATATTTGACCTAGAACAACTCAGTTCAGCATGGAAATATCATTGCAACAGCTTTTATTTAGCCAGAAATCAAGAGTGTAAGTTTTTATGCGCTTAAAAGCATTTTCAGGCCGAATGAGCAAATATGCTTGTTTCTGCCAATTGCAGCAAAATACTGAAAGGAAAGTGGGTTTGCCTTCATATTTGACCTAGAACAACTCAGTTCAGCATGGAAATATCATTGCAACAGCTTTTATTTAGCCAGAAATCAAGAGTGTAAGTTTTTATGCGCATAAAAGCATTTTCAGGCCAAATGAGCTGATTTCTGCCAATTGCAGCAAAAGACTGAAAGGAAAGTGGGTTTGCCTTCATATTTGACCCAGAACAACTCAGTTCAGCATGGAAATATCATTGCAACAGCTTTTATTTAGCCAGAAATCAAGAGTGTAAGTTTTTATGCGCTTAAAAGCATTTTTAGGCTGAATGACCAAATATGCTTGTTTCTGCCAATTGCAGCAAAAGACTGAAAGGAAAGTGGGTTTGCCTTCTTATTTGACCCAGAACAACTCAGTTCAGCATGGAAATAACATTGCAACAGCTTTTATTTAGCCAGAAATCAAGAGTGTAAGTTTTTATGCGCTTAAAAGCATTTTCAGGCCGAATGAGCAAATATGCTTGTTTCTGCCAATGGCAGCAAAATACTGAAAGGAAAGTGGGTTTGCCTTCTTATTTGACCCAGAACAACTCAGTTCAGCATGGAAATATCATTGCAACAGCTTTTATTTAGCCAGAAATCAAGAGTGTAAGTTTTTATGCGCTTAAAAGCATTTTCAGGCCGAATGAGCAAATATGCTTGTTTCTGCCAATTGCAGCAAAATACTGAAAGGAAAGTGGGTTTGCCTTCATATTTGACCTAGAACAACTCAGTTCAGCATGGAAATATCATTGCAACAGCTTTTATTTAGCCAGAAATCAAGAGTGTAAGTTTTTATGCGCTTAAAAGCATTTTCAGGCCGAATGAGCAAATATGCTTGTTTCTGCCAATTGCAGCAAAAGACTGAAAGGAAAGTGGGTTTGCCTTCATATTTGACCCAGAACAACTCAGTTCAGCATGGAAATATCATTGCAACAGCTTTTATTTAGCCAGAAATCAAGAGTGTTAGTTTTTATGCGCTTAAAAGCATTTTCAGGCCGAATGACCAAATATGCTTGTTTCTGCCAATTGCAGCAAAAGACTGAAAGGAAAGTGGGTTTGCCTTCTTATTTGACCCAGAACAACTCAGTTCAGCATGGAAATATCATTGCAACAGCTTTTATTTAGCCAGAAATCAAGAGTGTAAGTTTTTATGCGCTTAAAAGCATTTTCAGGCCGAATGAGCAAATATGCTTGTTTCTGCCAATTGCAGCAAAATACTGAAAGGAAAGTGGGTTTGCCTTCTTATTTGACCCAGAACAACTCAGTTCAGCATGGAAATATCATTGCAACAGCTTTTATTTAGCCAGAAATCAAGAGTGTAAGTTTTTATGCGCTTAAAAGCATTTTCAGGCCGAATGAGCAATTATGCTTGTTTCTGCCAATTGCAGCAAAATACTGAAAGGAAAGTGGGTTTGCCTTCATATTTGACCCAGAACAACTCAGTTCAGCATGGAAATATCATTGCAACAGCTTTTATTTAGCCAGAAATCAAGAGTGTTAGTTTTTATGCGCTTAAAAGCATTTTCAGGCCGAATGACCAAATATGCTTGTTTCTGCCAATTGCAGCAAAAGACTGAAAGGAAAGTGGGTTTGCCTTCTTATTTGACCCAGAACAACTCAGTTCAGCATGGAAATATCATTGCAACAGCTTTTATTTAGCCAGAAATCAAGAGTGTAAGTTTTTATGCGCTTAAAAGCATTTTCAGGCCGAATGAGCTGATTTCTGCCAATTGCAGCAAAAGACTGAAAGGAAAGTGTGTTTGCCTTCATATTTGACCCAGAACAACTCAGTTCAGCATGGAAATATCATTGCAACAGCTTTTATTTAGCCAGAAATCAAGAGTGTAAGTTTTTATGCGCTTAAAAGCATTTTCAGGCCGAATGAGCAAATATGCTTGTTTCTGCCAATTTCAGCAAAATACTGAAAGGAAAGTGGGTTTGCCTTCATATTTGACCTAGAACAACTCAGTTCGGCATGGAAATATCATTGCAACAGCTTTTATTTAGCCAGAAATCAAGAGTGTAAGTTTTTATGCGCTTAAAAGCATTTTCAGGCCGAATGAGCAAATATGCTTGTTTCTGCCAATTGCAGCAAAAGACTGAAAGGAAAGTGGGTTTGCCTTCATATTTGACCCAGAACAACTCAGTTCAGCATGGAAATATCATTGCAACAGCTTTTATTTAGCCAGAAATCAAGAGTGTAAGTTTTTATGCGCTTAAAAGCATTTTCAGGCCGAATGACCAAATATGCTTGTTTCTGCCAATTGCAGCAAAAGACTGAAAGGAAAGTTGGTTTGCCTTCATATTTGACCCAGAACAACTCAGTTCAGCATGGAAATATCATTGCAACAGCTTTTATTTAGCCAGAAATCAAGAGTGTAAGTTTTTATGCGCTTATAAGCATTTTCAGGCCGAATGAGCAAATATGCTTGTTTCTGCCAATTGCAGCAAAATACTGAAAGGAAAGTGGGTTTGCCTTCATATTTGACCTAGAACAACTCAGTTCAGCATGGAAATATCATTGCAACAGCTTTTATTTAGCCAGAAATCAAGAGTGTAAGTTTTTATGCGCTTAAAAGCATTTTCAGGCCGAATGAGCAAATATGCTTGTTTCTGCCAATTGCAGCAAAATACTGAAAGGAAAGTGGGTTTGCCTTCATATTTGACCTAGAACAACTCAGTTCAGCATGGAAATATCATTGCAACAGCTTTTATTTAGCCAGAAATCAAGAGTGTAAGTTTTTATGCGCTTAAAAGCATTTTCAGGCCGAATGAGCAAATATGCTTGTTTCTGCCAATTGCAGCAAAATACTGAAAGGAAAGTGGGTTTGCCTTCATATTTGACCCAGAACAACTCAGTTCAGCATGGAAATATCATTGCAACAGCTTTTATTTAGCCAGAAATCAAGAGTGTTAGTTTTAATGCGCTTAAAAGCATTTTCAGGCCGAATGAGCAAATATGCTTGTTTCTGCCAATTGCAGCAAAATACTGAAAGGAAAGTGGGTTTGCCTTCTTATTTGACCCAGAACAACTCAGTTCAGCATGGAAATATCATTGCAACAGCTTTTATTTAGCCAGAAATCAAGAGTGTAAGTTTTTATGCGCTTAAAAGCATTTTCAGGCCGAATGAGCAAATATGCTTGTTTCTGCCAATTGCAGCAAAATACTGAAAGGAAAGTGGGTTTGCCTTCATATTTGACCTAGAACAACTCTTTTCAGCATGGAAATATCATTGCAACAGCTTTTATTTAGCCAGAAATCAAGAGTGTAAGTTTTTATGCGCTTAAAAGCATTTTCAGGCCGAATGAGCAAATATGCTTGTTTCTGCCAATTGCAGCAAAAGACTGAAAGGAAAGTGGGTTTGCCTTCATATTTGACCCAGAACAACTCAGTTCAGCATGGAAATATCATTGCAACAGCTTTTATTTAGCCAGAAATCAAGAGTGTTAGTTTTTATGCGCTTAAAAGCATTTTCAGGCCGAATGACCAAATATGCTTGTTTCTGCCAATTGCAGCAAAAGACTGAAAGGAAAGTGGGTTTGCCTTCTTATTTGACCCAGAACAACTCAGTTCAGCATGGAAATATCATTGCAACAGCTTTTATTTAGCCAGAAATCAAGAGTGTAAGTTTTTATGCGCTTAAAAGCATTTTCAGGCCGAATGAGCAAATATGCTTGTTTCTGCCAATTGCAGCAAAATACTGAAAGGAAAGTGGGTTTGCCTTCTTATTTGACCCAGAACAACTCAGTTCAGCATGGAAATATCATTGCAACAGCTTTTATTTAGCCAGAAATCAAGAGTGTAAGTTTTTATGCGCTTAAAAGCATTTTCAGGCCGAATGAGCAATTATGCTTGTTTCTGCCAATTGCAGCAAAATACTGAAAGGAAAGTGGGTTTGCCTTCATATTTGACCCAGAACAACTCAGTTCAGCATGGAAATATCATTGCAACAGCTTTTATTTAGCCAGAAATCAAGAGTGTTAGGTTTTATGCGCTTAAAAGCATTTTCAGGCCGAATGACCAAATATGCTTGTTTCTGCCAATTGCAGCAAAAGACTGAAAGGAAAGTGGGTTTGCCTTCTTATTTGACCCAGAACAACTCAGTTCAGCATGGAAATATCATTGCAACAGCTTTTATTTAGCCAGAAATCAAGAGTATAAGTTTTTATGCGCTTAAAAGCATTTTCAGGCCGAATGAGCAAATATGCTTGTTTCTGCCAATTGCAGCAAAAGACTGAAAGGAAAGTGGGTTTGCCTTCATATTTGACCCAGAACAACTCAGTTCAGCATGGAAATATCATTGCAACAGCTTTTATTTAGCCAGAAATCAAGAGTGTAAGTTTTTATGCGCTTAAAAGCATTTTCAGGCCGAATGACCAAATATGCTTGTTTCTGCCAATTGCAGCAAAAGACTGAAAGGAAAGTGGGTTTGCCTTCATATTTGACCCAGAACAACTCAGTTCAGCATGGAAATATCATTGCAACAGCTTTTATTTAGCCAGAAATCAAGAGTGTAAGTTTTTATGCGCTTAAAAGCATTTTCAGGCCGAATGAGCAAATATGCTTGTTTCTGCCAATTGCAGCAAAAGACTGAAAGGAAAGTGGGTTTGCCTTCATATTTGACCCAGAACAACTCAGTTCAGCATGGAAATATCATTGCAACAGCTTTTATTTAGCCAGAAATCAAGAGTGTTAGTTTTTATGCGCTTAAAAGCATTTTCAGGCCGAATGACCAAATATGCTTGTTTCTGCCAATTGCAGCAAAAGACTGAAAGGAAAGTGGGTTTGCCTTCTTATTTGACCCAGAACAACTCAGTTCAGCATGGAAATATCATTGCAACAGCTTTTATTTAGCCAGAAATCAAGAGTGTAAGTTTTTATGCGCTTAAAAGCATTTTCAGGCCGAATGAGCAAATATGCTTGTTTCTGCCAATTGCAGCAAAAGACTGAAAGGAAAGTGGGTTTGCCTTTATATTTGACCCAGAACAACTCAGTTCAGCATGGAAATATCATTGCAACAGCTTTTATTTAGCCAGAAATCAAGAGTGTAAGTTTTTATGCGCTTAAAAGCATTTTCAGGCCGAATGAGCAAATATGCTTGTTTCTGCCAATTGCAGCAAAATACTGAAAGGAAAGTGGGTTTGCCTTCATATTTGACCCAGAACAACTCAGTTCAGCATGGAAATATCATTGCAACAGCTTTTATTTAGCCAGAAATCAAGAGTGTAAGTTTTTATGCGCTTAAAAGCATTTTCAGGCCGAATGAGCTGATTTCTGCCAATTGCAGCAAAACACTGAAAGGAAAGTGGGTTTGCCTTCATATTTGACCTAGAACAACTCAGTTCAGCATGGAAATATCATTGCAACAGCTTTTATTTAGCCAGAAATCAAGAGTGTAAGTTTTTATGCGCTTAAAAGCATTTTCAGGCCGAATGAGCAAATATGCTTGTTTCTGCCAATTGCAGCAAAATACTGAAAGGAAAGTGGGTTTGCCTTCATATTTGACCCAGAACAACTCAGTTCAGCATGGAAATATCATTGCAACAGCTTTTATTTAGCCAGAAATCAAAAGTGGAAGTTTTTATGCGCTTAAAAGCATTTTCAGGCCGAATGAGCAAATATGCTTGTTTCTGCCAATTGCAGCAAAATACTGAAAGGAAAGTGGGTTTGCCTTCATATTTGACCTAGAACAACTCAGTTCAGCATGGAAATATCATTGCAACAGCTTTTATTTAGCCAGAAATCAAGAGTGTAAGTTTTTATGCGCTTAAAAGCATTTTCAGGCCGAATGAGCAAATATGCTTGTTTCTGCCAATTGCAGCAAAATACTGAAAGGAAAGTGGGTTTGCCTTCATATTTGACCCAGAACAACTCAGTTCAGCATGGAAATATCATTGCAACAGCTTTTATTTAGCCAGAAATCAAGAGTGTAAGTTTTTATGCGCTTAAAAGCATTTTCAGGCCGAATGAGCAAATATGCTTGTTTCTGCCAATTGCAGCAAAAGACTGAAAGGAAAGTGGGTTTGCCTTCATATTTGACCCAGAACAACATAGTTCAGCATGGAAATATCATTGCAACAGCTTTTATTTAGCCAGAAATCAAGAGTGTAAGTTTTTATGCGCTTAAAAGCATTTTCAGGCCGAATGAGCAAATATGCTTGTTTCTGCCAATTGCAGCAAAATACTGAAAGGAAAGTGGGTTTGCCTTCATATTTGACCTAGAACAACTCAGTTCATCATGGAAATATCATTGCAACAGCTTTTATTTAGCCAGAAATCAAGAGTGTAAGTTTTTATGCGCTTAAAAGCATTTTCAGGCCGAATGAGCAAATATGCTTGTTTCTGCCAATTGCAGCAAAAGACTGAAAGGAAAGTGGGTTTGCCTTCATATTTGACCCAGAACAACTCAGTTCAGCATGGAAATATCATTGCAACAGCTTTTATTTAGCCAGAAATCAAGAGTGTAAGTTTTTATGCGCTTAAAAGCATTTTCAGGCCGAATGAGCAAATATGCTTGTTTCTGCCAATTGCAGCAAAATACTGAAAGGAAAGTGGGTTTGCCTTCATATTTGACCCAGAACAACTCAGTTCAGCATGGAAATATCATTGCAACAGCTTTTATTTAGCCAGAAATCAAGAGTGTAAGTTTTTATGCGCTTAAAAGCATTTTCAGGCCGAATGAGCTGATTTCTGCCAATTGCAGCAAAACACTGAAAGGAAAGTGGGTTTGCCTTCATATTTGACCCAGAACAACTCAGTTCAGCATGAAAATATCATTGCAACAGCTTTTATTTAGCCAGAAATCAAGAGTGTAAGTTTTTATGCGCTTAAAAGCATTTTCAGGCCGAATGAGCAAATATGCTTGTTTCTGCCAATTGCAGCAAAATACTGAAAGGAAAGTGGGTTTGCCTTCATATTTGACCCAGAACAACTCAGTTCAGCATGGAAATATCATTGCAACAGCTTTTATTTAGCCAGAAATCAAGAGTGTAAGTTTTTATGCGCTTAAAAGCATTTTCAGGCCGAATGAGCAAATATGCTTGTTTCTGCCAATTGCAGCAAAATACTGAAAGGAAAGTGGGTTTGCCTTCATATTTGACCCAGAACAACTCAGTTCAGCATGGAAATATCATTGCAACAGCTTTTATTTAGCCAGAAATCAAGAGTGGAAGTTTTTATGCGCATATAAGCATTTTCAGGCCGAATGAGCAAATATGCTTTTTTCTGCCAATTGCAGCAAAATACTGAAAGGAAAGTGGGTTTGCCTTCATATTTGACCTAGAACAACTCAGTTCAGCATGGAAATATCATTGCAACAGCTTTTATTTAGCCAGAAATCAAGAGTGTAAGTTTTTATGCGCTTAAAAGCATTTTCAGGCCGAATGAGCAAATATGCTTGTTTCTGCCAATTGCAGCAAAATACTGAAAGGAAAGTGGGTTTGCCTTCATATTTGACCTAGAACAACTCAGTTCAGCATGGAAATATCATTGCAACAGCTTTTATTTAGCCAGAAATCAAGAGTGTAAGTTTTTATGCGCTTAAAAGCATTTTCAGGCCGAATGAGCAAATATGCTTGTTTCTGCCAATTGCAGCAAAATACTGAAAGGAAAGTGGGTTTGCCTTCAGATTTGACCTAGAACAACTCAGTTCAGCATGGAAATATCATTGCAACAGCTTTTATTTAGCCAGAAATCAAGAGTGTAAGTTTTTATGCGCTTAAAAGCATTTTCAGGCCGAATGAGCTGATTTCTGCCAATTGCAGCAAAAGACTGAAAGGAAAGTGGGTTTGCCTTCATATTTGACCCAGAACAACTCAGTTCAGCATGGAAATATCATTGCAACAGCTTTTATTTAGCCAGAAATCAAGAGTGTAAGTTTTTATGCGCTTAAAAGCATTTTCAGGCCGAATGAGCAAATATGCTTGTTTCTGCCAATTGCAGCAAAAGACTGAAAGGAAAGTGGGTTTGCCTTCATATTTGTTCTAGAACAACTCAGTTCAGCATGGAAATATCATTGCAACAGCTTTTATTTAGCCAGAAATCAAGAGTGTAAGTTTTTATGCGCTTAAAAGCATTTTCAGGCCGAATGAGCAAATATGCTTGTTTCTGCCAATTGCAGCAAAAGACTGAAAGGAAAGTGGGTTTGCCTTCATATTTGACCCAGAACAACTCAGTTCAGCATGGAAATATCATTGCAACAGCTTTTATTTAGCCAGAAATCAAGAGTGTAAGTTTTTATGCGCTTAAAAGCATTTTCAGGCCGAATGAGCAAATATGCTTGTTTCTGCCAATTGCAGCAAAATACTGAAAGGAAAGTGGGTTTGCCTTCATATTTGACCTAGAACAACTCAGTTCAGCATGGAAATATCATTGCAACAGCTTTTATTTAGCCAGAAATCAAGAGTGTAAGTTTTTATGCGCTTAAAAGCATTTTCAGGCCGAATGAGCAAATATGCTTGTTTCTGCCAATTGCAGCAAAAGACTGAAAGGAAAGTGGGTTTGCCTTCATATTTGACCCAGAACAACTCAGTTCAGCATGGAAATATCATTGCAACAGCTTTTATTTAGCCAGAAATCAAGAGTGTAAGTTTTTATGCGCTTAAAAGCATTTTCAGGCCGAATGAGCAAATATGCTTGTTTCTGCCAATTGCAGCAAAATACTGAAAGGAAAGTGGGTTTGCCTTCATATTTGACCCAGAACAACTCAGTTCAGCATGGAAATATCATTGCAACAGCTTTTATTTAGCCAGAAATCAAGAGTGTAAGTTTTTATGCGCTTAAAAGCATTTTCAGGCCGAATGAGCAAATATGCTTGTTTCTGCCAATTGCAGCAAAAGACTGAAAGGAAAGTGGGTTTGCCTTCATATTTGACCCAGAACAACTCAGTTCAGCATGGAAATATCATTGCAACAGCTTTTATTTAGCCAGAAATCAAGAGTGTAAGTTTTTATGCGCTTAAAAGCATTTTCAGGCCGAATGAGCAAATATGCTTGTTTCTGCCAATTGCAGCAAAATACTGAAAGGAAAGTGGGTTTGCCTTCATATTTGACCCAGAACAACTCAGTTCAGCATGGAAATATCATTGCAACAGCTTTTATTTAGCCAGAAATCAAGAGTGTAAGTTTTTATGCGCTTAAAAGCATTTTTAGGCCGAATGAGCAAATATGCTTGTTTCTGCCAATTGCAGCAAAATACTGAAAGGAAAGTGGGTTTGCCTTCATATTTGACCCAGAACAACTCAGTTCAGCATGGAAATATCATTGCAACAGCTTTTAT
Source organism: Channa argus (assembly GCF_033026475.1). Taxonomy (NCBI): domain Eukaryota; kingdom Metazoa; phylum Chordata; class Actinopteri; order Anabantiformes; family Channidae; genus Channa; species Channa argus. Next base: position 1,844,884 of record NW_027125220.1, read on the forward strand.
TTAGCCAGAAATCAAGAGTGGAAGTTTTTATGCGCATATAAGCATTTTCAGGCCGAATGAGCAAATATGCTTGTTTCTGCCAATTGCAGCAAAATACTGAAAGGAAAGTGGGTTTGCCTTCATATTTGACCTAGAACAACTCAGTTCAGCATGGAAATATCATTGCAACAGCTTTTATTTAGCCAGAAATCAAGAGTGTAAGTTTTTATGCGCTTAAAAGCATTTTCAGGCCGAATGAGCTGATTTCTGCCAATTGCAGCAAAAGACTGAAAGGAAAGTGGGTTTGCCTTCATATTTGACCCAGAACAACTCAGTTCAGCATGGAAATATCATTGCAACAGCTTTTATTTAGCCAGAAATCAAGAGTGTAAGTTTTTATGCGCTTAAAAGCATTTTCAGGCCGAATGAGCAAATATGCTTGTTTCTGCCAATTGCAGCAAAAGACTGAAAGGAAAGTGGGTTTGCCTTCATATTTGACCCAGAACAACTCAGTTCAGCATGGAAATATCATTGCAACAGCTTTTATTTAGCCAGAAATCAAGTGTGTAAGTTTTTATGCGCTTAAAAGCATTTTCAGGCCGAATGAGCAAATATGCTTGTTTCTGCCAATTGCAGCAAAAGACTGAAAGGAAAGTGGGTTTGCCTTCATATTTGTTCTAGAACAACTCAGTTCAGCATGGAAATATCATTGCAACAGCTTTTATTTAGCCAGAAATCAAGAGTGTAAGTTTTTATGCGCTTAAAAGCATTTTCAGGCCGAATGAGCAAATATGCTTGTTTCTGCCAATTGCAGCAAAAGACTGAAAGGAAAGTGGGTTTGCCTTCATATTTGACCCAGAACAACTCAGTTCAGCATGGAAATATCATTGCAACAGCTTTTATTTAGCCAGAAATCAAGAGTGTAAGTTTTTATGCGCTTAAAAGCATTTTCAGGCCGAATGAGCAAATATGCTTGTTTCTGCCAATTGCAGCAAAAGACTGAAAGGAAAGTGGGTTTGCCTTCATATTTGTTCTAGAACAACTCAGTTCAGCATGGAAATATCATTGCAACAGCTTTTATTTAGCCAGAAATCAAGAGTGTAAGTTTTTATGCGCTTAAAAGCATTTTCAGGCCGAATGAGCAAATATGCTTGTTTCTGCCAATTGCAGCAAAATACTGAAAGGAAAGTGGGTTTGCCTTCATATTTGACCTAGAACAACTCAGTTCAGCATGGAAATATCATTGCAACAGCTTTTATTTAGCCAGAAATCAAGAGTGTAAGTTTTTATGCGCTTAAAAGCATTTTCAGGCCGAATGAGCAAATATGCTTGTTTCTGCCAATTGCAGCAAAATACTGAAAGGAAAGTGGGTTTGCCTTCATATTTGACCTAGAACAACTCAGTTCAGCATGGAAATATCATTGCAACAGCTTTTATTTAGCCAGAAATCAAGAGTGTAAGTTTTTATGCGCTTAAAAGCATTTTCAGGCCGAATGAGCAAATATGCTTGTTTCTGCCAATTGCAGCAAAAGACTGAAAGGAAAGTGGGTTTGCCTTCATATTTGACCCAGAACAACTCAGTTCAGCATGGAAATATCATTGCAACAGCTTTTATTTAGCCAGAAATCAAGAGTGTAAGTTTTTATGCGCTTAAAAGCATTTTCAGGCCGAATGACCAAATATGCTTGTTTCTGCCAATTGCAGCAAAAGACTGAAAGGAAAGTTGGTTTGCCTTCATATTTGACCCAGAACAACTCAGTTCAGCATGGAAATATCATTGCAACAGCTTTTATTTAGCAAGAAATCAAGAGTGTAAGTTTTTATGCGCTTATAAGCATTTTCAGGCCGAATGAGCAAATATGCTTGTTTCTGCCAATTGCAGCAAAATACTGAAAGGAAAGTGGGTTTGCCTTCATATTTGACCTAGAACAACTCAGTTCAGCATGGAAATATCATTGCAACAGCTTTTATTTAGCCAGAAATCAAGAGTGTAAGTTTTTATGCGCTTAAAAGCATTTTCAGGCCGAATGAGCAAATATGCTTGTTTCTGCCAATTGCAGCAAAATACTGAAAGGAAAGTGGGTTTGCCTTCATATTTGACCTAGAACAACTCAGTTCAGCATGGAAATATCATTGCAACAGCTTTTATTTAGCCAGAAATCAAGAGTGTAAGTTTTTATGCGCTTAAAAGCATTTTCAGGCCGAATGAGCAAATATGCTTGTTTCTGCCAATTGCAGCAAAATACTGAAAGGAAAGTGGGTTTGCCTTCATATTTGACCCAGAACAACTCAGTTCAGCATGGAAATATCATTGCAACAGCTTTTATTTAGCCAGAAATCAAGAGTGTTAGTTTTAATGCGCTTAAAAGCATTTTCAGGCTGAATGACCAAATATGCTTGTTTCTGCCAATTGCAGCAAAAGACTGAAAGGAAAGTGGGTTTGCCTTCTTATTTGACCCAGAACAACTCAGTTCAGCATGGAAATAACATTGCAACAGCTTTTATTTAGCCAGAAATCAAGAGTGTAAGTTTTTATGCGCTTAAAAGCATTTTCAGGCCGAATGAGCAAATATGCTTGTTTCTGCCAATTGCAGCAAAATACTGAAAGGAAAGTGGGTTTGCCTTCTTATTTGACCCAGAACAACTCAGTTCAGCATGGAAATATCATTGCAACAGCTTTTATTTAGCCAGAAATCAAGAGTGTAAGTTTTTATGCGCTTAAAAGCATTTTCAGGCCGAATGAGCAAATATGCTTGTTTCTGCCAATTGCAGCAAAATACTGAAAGGAAAGTGGGTTTGCCTTCATATTTGACCTAGAACAACTCAGTTCAGCATGGAAATATCATTGCAACAGCTTTTATTTAGCCAGAAATCAAGAGTGTAAGTTTTTATGCGCTTAAAAGCATTTTCAGGCCGAATGAGCAAATATGCTTGTTTCTGCCAATTGCAGCAAAAGACTGAAAGGAAAGTGGGTTTGCCTTCATATTTGACCCAGAACAACTCAGTTCAGCATGGAAATATCATTGCAACAGCTTTTATTTAGCCAGAAATCAAGAGTGTTAGTTTTTATGCGCTTAAAAGCATTTTCAGGCCGAATGACCAAATATGCTTGTTTCTGCCAATTGCAGCAAAAGACTGAAAGGAAAGTGGGTTTGCCTTCTTATTTGACCCAGAACAACTCAGTTCAGCATGGAAATATCATTGCAACAGCTTTTATTTAGCCAGAAATCAAGAGTGTAAGTTTTTATGCGCTTAAAAGCATTTTCAGGCCGAATGAGCAAATATGCTTGTTTCTGCCAATTGCAGCAAAAGACTGAAAGGAAAGTGGGTTTGCCTTCATATTTGACCCAGAACAACTCAGTTCAGCATGGAAATATCATTGCAACAGCTTTTATTTAGCCAGAAATCAAGAGTGTAAGTTTTTATGCGCTTAAAAGCATTTTCAGGCCGAATGAGCAATTATGCTTGTTTCTGCCAATTGCAGCAAAATACTGAAAGGAAAGTGGGTTTGCCTTCATATTTGACCCAGAACAACTCAGTTCAGCATGGAAATATCATTGCAACAGCTTTTATTTAGCCAGAAATCAAGAGTGTTAGTTTTTATGCGCTTAAAAGCATTTTCAGGCCGAATGAGCAAATATGCTTGTTTCTGCCAATTGCAGCAAAAGACTGAAAGGAAAGTGGGTTTGCCTTCTTATTTGACCCAGAACAACTCAGTTCAGCATGGAAATATCATTGCAACAGCTTTTATTTAGCCAGAAATCAAGAGTGTAAGTTTTTATGCGCTTAAAAGCATTTTCAGGCCGAATGAGCAAATATGCTTGTTTCTGCCAATTGCAGCAACATACTGAAAGGAAAGTGGGTTTGCCCTCTTATTTGACCCAGAACAACTCAGTTCAGCATGGAAATATCATTGCAACAGCTTTTATTTAGCCAGAAATCAAGAGTGTAAGTTTTTATGCGCTTAAAAGCATTTTCAGGCCGAATGAGCAAATATGCTTGTTTCTGCCAATTGCAGCAATTTTCTGAAAGGAAAGTGGGTTTGCCTTCATATTTGACCCAGAACAACTCAGTTCAGCATGGAAATATCATTGCAACAGCTTTTATTTAGCCAGAAATCAAGAGTGTAAGTTTTTATGCGCTTAAAAGCATTTTAAGGCCGAATGAGCAAATATGCTTGTTTCTGCCAATTGCAGCAAAAGACTGAAAGGAAAGTGTGTTTGCCTTCATATTTGACCCAGAACAACTCAGTTCAGCATGGAAATATCATTGCAACAGCTTTTATTTAGCCAGAAATCAAGAGTGTAAGTTTTCATGCGCTTAAAAGCATTTTCAGGCCGAATGAGCAAATATGCTTGTTTCTGCCAATTTCCGCAAAATACTGAAAGGAAAGTGGGTTTGCCTTCATATTTGACCTAGAACAACTCAGTTCAGCATGGAAATATCATTGCAACAGCTTTTATTTAGCCAGAAATCAAGAGTGTAAGTTTTTATGCGCTTAAAAGCATTTTCAGGCCGAATGAGCAAATATGCTTGTTTCTGCCAATTGCAGCAAAAGACTGAAAGGAAAGTGGGTTTGCCTTCATATTTGACCCAGAACAACTCAGTTCAGCATGGAAATATCATTGCAACAGCTTTTATTTAGCCAGAAATCAAGAGTATAAGTTTTTATGCGCTTAAAAGCATTTTCAGGCCGAATGAGCAAATATGCTTGTTTCTGCCAATTGCAGCAAAAGACTGAAAGGAAAGTGGGTTTGCCTTCATATTTGACCCAGAACAACTCAGTTCAGCATGGAAATATCATTGCAACAGCTTTTATTTAGCCAGAAATCAAGAGTGTAAGTTTTTATGCGCTTAAAAGCATTTTCAGGCCGAATGAGCAAATATGCTTGTTTCTGCCAATTGCAGCAAAAGACTGAAAGGAAAGTGGGTTTGCCTTCATATTTGACCCAGAACAACTCAGTTCAGCATGGAAATATCATTGCAACAGCTTTTATTTAGCCAGAAATCAAGAGTGTAAGTTTTTATGCGCTTAAAAGCATTTTCAGGCCGAATGAGCTGATTTCTGCCAATTGCAGCAAAAGACTGAAAGGAAAGTGTGTTTGCCTTCATATTTGACCCAGAACAACTCAGTTCAGCATGGAAATATCATTGCAACAGCTTTTATTTAGCCAGAAATCAAGAGTGTAAGTTTTTATGCGCTTAAAAGCATTTTCAGGCCGAATGAGCAAATATGCTTGTTTCTGCCAATTTCAGCAAAATACTGAAAGGAAAGTGGGTTTGCCTTCATATTTGACCTAGAACAACTCAGTTCGGCATGGAAATATCATTGCAACAGCTTTTATTTAGCCAGAAATCAAGAGTGTAAGTTTTTATGCGCTTAAAAGCATTTTCAGGCCGAATGAGCAAATATGCTTGTTTCTGCCAATTGCAGCAAAAGACTGAAAGGAAAGTGGGTTTGCCTTCATATTTGACCCAGAACAACTCAGTTCAGCATGGAAATATCATTGCAACAGCTTTTATTTAGCCAGAAATCAAGAGTGTAAGTTTTTATGCGCTTAAAAGCATTTTCAGGCCGAATGACCAAATATGCTTGTTTCTGCCAATTGCAGCAAAAGACTGAAAGGAAAGTTGGTTTGCCTTCATATTTGACCCAGAACAACTCAGTTCAGCATGGAAATATCATTGCAACAGCTTTTATTTAGCCAGAAATCAAGAGTGTAAGTTTTTATGCGCTTATAAGCATTTTCAGGCCGAATGAGCAAATATGCTTGTTTCTGCCAATTGCAGCAAAATACTGAAAGGAAAGTGGGTTTGCCTTCATATTTGACCTAGAACAACTCAGTTCAGCATGGAAATATCATTGCAACAGCTTTTATTTAGCCAGAAATCAAGAGTGTAAGTTTTTATGCGCTTAAAAGCATTTTCAGGCCGAATGAGCAAATATGCTTGTTTCTGCCAATTGCAGCAAAATACTGAAAGGAAAGTGGGTTTGCCTTCATATTTGACCTAGAACAACTCAGTTCAGCATGGAAATATCATTGCAACAGCTTTTATTTAGCCAGAAATCAAGAGTGTAAGTTTTTATGCGCTTAAAAGCATTTTCAGGCCGAATGAGCAAATATGCTTGTTTCTGCCAATTGCAGCAAAATACTGAAAGGAAAGTGGGTTTGCCTTCATATTTGACCCAGAACAACTCAGTTCAGCATGGAAATATCATTGCAACAGCTTTTATTTAGCCAGAAATCAAGAGTGTTAGTTTTAATGCGCTTAAAAGCATTTTCAGGCTGAATGACCAAATATGCTTGTTTCTGCCAATTGCAGCAAAAGACTGAAAGGAAAGTGGGTTTGCCTTCTTATTTGACCCAGAACAACTCAGTTCAGCATGGAAATAACATTGCAACAGCTTTTATTTAGCCAGAAATCAAGAGTGTAAGTTTTTATGCGCTTAAAAGCATTTTCAGGCCGAATGAGCAAATATGCTTGTTTCTGCCAATTGCAGCAAAATACTGAAAGGAAAGTGGGTTTGCCTTCTTATTTGACCCAGAACAACTCAGTTCAGCATGGAAATATCATTGCAACAGCTTTTATTTAGCCAGAAATCAAGAGTGTAAGTTTTTATGCGCTTAAAAGCATTTTCAGGCCGAATGAGCAAATATGCTTGTTTCTGCCAATTGCAGCAAAATACTGAAAGGAAAGTGGGTTTGCCTTCATATTTGACCTAGAACAACTCAGTTCAGCATGGAAATATCATTGCAACAGCTTTTATTTAGCCAGAAATCAAGAGTGTAAGTTTTTATGCGCTTAAAAGCATTTTCAGGCCGAATGAGCAAATATGCTTGTTTCTGCCAATTGCAGCAAAAGACTGAAAGGAAAGTGGGTTTGCCTTCATATTTGACCCAGAACAACTCAGTTCAGCATGGAAATATCATTGCAACAGCTTTTATTTAGCCAGAAATCAAGAGTGTTAGTTTTTATGCGCTTAAAAGCATTTTCAGGCCGAATGACCAAATATGCTTGTTTCTGCCAAATGCAGCAAAAGACTGAAAGGAAAGTGGGTTTGCCTTCTTATTTGACCCAGAACAACTCAGTTCAGCATGGAAATATCATTGCAACAGCTTTTATTTAGCCAGAAATCAAGAGTGTTAGTTTTTATGCGCTTAAAAGCATTTTCAGGCCGAATGACCAAATATGCTTGTTTCTGCCAATTGCAGCAAAAGACTGAAAGGAAAGTGGGTTTGCCTTCATATTTGACCCAGAACAACTCAGTTCAGCATGGAAATATCATTGCAACAGCTTTTATTTAGCCAGAAATCAAGAGTGTTAGTTTTAATGCGCTTAAAAGCATTTTCAGGCTGAATGACCAAATATGCTTGTTTCTGCCAATTGCAGCAAAAGACTGAAAGGAAAGTGGGTTTGCCTTCTTATTTGACCCAGAACAACTCAGTTCAGCATGGAAATAACATTGCAACAGCTTTTATTTAGCCAGAAATCAAGAGTGTAAGTTTTTATGCGCTTAAAAGCATTTTCAGGCCGAATGACCAAATATGCTTGTTTCTGCCAATTGCAGCAAAATACTGAAAGGAAAGTGGGTTTGCCTTCTTATTTGACCCAGAACAACTCAGTTCAGCATGGAAATATCATTGCAACAGCTTTTATTTAGCCAGAAATCAAGAGTGTAAGTTTTTATGCGCTTAAAAGCATTTTCAGGCCGAATGAGCAAATATGCTTGTTTCTGCCAATTGCAGCAAAATACTGAAAGGAAAGTGGGTTTGCCTTCATATTTGACCTAGAACAACTCAGTTCAGCATGGAAATATCATTGCAACAGCTTTTATTTAGCCAGAAATCAAGAGTGTAAGTTTTTATGCGCTTAAAAGCATTTTCAGGCCGAATGAGCAAATATGCTTGTTTCTGCCAATTGCAGCAAAAGACTGAAAGGAAAGTGGGTTTGCCTTCATATTTGACCCAGAACAACTCAGTTCAGCATGGAAATATCATTGCAACAGCTTTTATTTAGCCAGAAATCAAGAGTGTTAGTTTTTATGCGCTTAAAAGCATTTTCAGGCCGAATGACCAAATATGCTTGTTTCTGCCAATTGCAGCAAAAGACTGAAAGGAAAGTGGGTTTGCCTTCTTATTTGACCCAGAACAACTCAGTTCAGCATGGAAATATCATTGCAACAGCTTTTATTTAGCCAGAAATCAAGAGTGTAAGTTTTTATGCGCTTAAAAGCATTTTCAGGCCGAATGAGCAAATATGCTTGTTTCTGCCAATTGCAGCAAAATACTGAAAGGAAAGTGGGTTTGCCTTCTTATTTGACCCAGAACAACTCAGTTCAGCATGGAAATATCATTGCAACAGCTTTTATTTAGCCAGAAATCAAGAGTGTAAGTTTTTATGCGCTTAAAAGCATTTTCAGGCCGAATGAGCAATTATGCTTGTTTCTGCCAATTGCAGGAAAATACTGAAAGGAAAGTGGGTTTGCCTTCATATTTGACCCAGAACAACTCAGTTCAGCATGGAAATATCATTGCAACAGCTTTTATTTAGCCAGAAATCAAGAGTGTTAGTTTTTATGCGCTTAAAAGCATTTTCAGGCCGAATGACCAAATATGCTTGTTTCTGCCAATTGCAGCAAAAGACTGAAAGGAAAGTGGGTTTGCCTTCTTATTTGACCCAGAACAACTCAGTTCAGCATGGAAATATCATTGCAACAGCTTTTATTTAGCCAGAAATCAAGAGTATAAGTTTTTATGCGCTTAAAAGCATTTTCAGGCCGAATGAGCAAATATGCTTGTTTCTGCCAATTGCAGCAAAAGACTGAAAGGAAAGTGGGTTTGCCTTCATATTTGACCCAGAACAACTCAGTTCAGCATGGAAATATCATTGCAACAGCTTTTATTTAGCCAGAAATCAAGAGTGTAAGTTTTTATGCGCTTAAAAGCATTTTCAGGCCGAATGACCAAATATGCTTGTTTCTGCCAATTGCAGCAAAAGACTGAAAGGAAAGTGGGTTTGCCTTCATATTTGACCCAGAACAACTCAGTTCAGCATGGAAATATCATTGCAACAGCTTTTATTTAGCCAGAAATCAAGAGTGTAAGTTTTTATGCGCTTAAAAGCATTTTCAGGCCGAATGAGCAAATATGCTTGTTTCTGCCAATTGCAGCAAAAGACTGAAAGGAAAGTGGGTTTGCCTTCATATTTGACCCAGAACAACTCAGTTCAGCATGGAAATATCATTGCAACAGCTTTTATTTAGCCAGAAATCAAGAGTGTAAGTTTTTATGCGCTTAAAAGCATTTTCAGGCCGAATGAGCAAATATGCTTGTTTCTGCCAATTGCAGCAAAATACTGAAAGGAAAGTGGGTTTGCCTTCATATTTGACCCAGAACAACTCAGTTCAGCATGGAAATATCATTGCAACAGCTTTTATTTAGCCAGAAATCAAGAGTGTAAGTTTTTATGCGCTTAAAAGCATTTTCAGGCCGAATGAGCAATTATGCTTGTTTCTGCCAATTGCAGCAAAATACTGAAAGGAAAGTGGGTTTGCCTTCATATTTGACCCAGAACAACTCAGTTCAGCATGGAAATATCATTGCAACAGCTTTTATTTAGCCAGAAATCAAGAGTGTTAGTTTTTATGCGCTTAAAAGCATTTTCAGGCCGAATGACCAAATATGCTTGTTTCTGCCAATTGCAGCAAAAGACTGAAAGGAAAGTGGGTTTGCCTTCTTATTTGACCCAGAACAACTCAGTTCAGCATGGAAATATCATTGCAACAGCTTTTATTTAGCCAGAAATCAAGAGTGTAAGTTTTTATGCGCTTAAAAGCATTTTCAGGCCGAATGAGCAAATATGCTTGTTTCTGCCAATTGCAGCAACATACTGAAAGGAAAGTGGGTTTGCCCTCTTATTTGACCCAGAACAACTCAGTTCAGCATGGAAATATCATTGCAACAGCTTTTATTTAGCCAGAAATCAAGAGTGTAAGTTTTTATGCGCTTAAAAGCATTTTCAGGCCGAATGAGCAAATATGCTTGTTTCTGCCAATTGCAGCAATTTTCTGAAAGGAAAGTGGGTTTGCCTTCATATTTGACCCAGAACAACTCAGTTCAGCATGGAAATATCATTGCAACAGCTTTTATTTAGCCAGAAATCAAGAGTGTAAGTTTTTATGCGCTTAAAAGCATTTTCAGGCCGAATGAGCAAATATGCTTGTTTCTGCCAATTGCAGCAAAAGACTGAAAGGAAAGTGGGTTTGCCTTCATATTTGACCCAGAACAACTCAGTTCAGCATGGAAATATCATTGCAACAGCTTTTATTTAGCCAGAAATCAAGAGTATAAGTTTTTATGCGCTTAAAAGCATTTTCAGGCCGAATGAGCAAATATGCTTGTTTCTGCCAATTGCAGCAAAAGACTGAAAGGAAAGTGGGTTTGCCTTCATATTTGACCCAGAACAACTCAGTTCAGCATGGAAATATCATTGCAACAGCTTTTATTTAGCCAGAAATCAAGAGTGTAAGTTTTTATGCGCTTAAAAGCATTTTAAGGCCGAATGAGCAAATATGCTTGTTTCTGCCAATTGCAGCAAAAGACTGAAAGGAAAGTGGGTTTGCCTTCATATTTGACCCAGAACAACTCAGTTCAGCATGGAAATATCATTGCAACAGCTTTTATTTAGCCAGAAATCAAGAGTGTAAGTTTTTATGCGCTTAAAAGCATTTTCAGGCCGAATGAGCAAATATGCTTGTTTCTGCCAATTGCAGCAAAAGACTGAAAGGAAAGTGGGTTTGCCTTCATATTTGACCCAGAACAACTCAGTTCAGCATGGAAATATCATTGCAACAGCTTTTATTTAGCCAGAAATCAAGAGTGTAAGTTTTTATGCGCTTAAAAGCATTTTCAGGCCGAATGAGCTGATTTCTGCCAATTGCAGCAAAAGACTGAAAGGAAAGTGTGTTTGCCTTCATATTTGACCCAGAACAACTCAGTTCAGCATGGAAATATCATTGCAACAGCTTTTATTTAGCCAGAAATCAAGAGTGTAAGTTTTTATGCGCTTAAAAGCATTTTCAGGCCGAATGAGCAAATATGCTTGTTTCTGCCAATTTCAGCAAAATACTGAAAGGAAAGTGGGTTTGCCTTCATATTTGACCTAGAACAACTCAGTTCGGCATGGAAATATCATTGCAACAGCTTTTATTTAGCCAGAAATCAAGAGTGTAAGTTTTTATGCGCTTAAAAGCATTTTCAGGCCGAATGAGCAAATATGCTTGTTTCTGCCAATTGCAGCAAAAGACTGAAAGGAAAGTGGGTTTGCCTTCATATTTGACCCAGAACAACTCAGTTCAGCATGGAAATATCATTGCAACAGCTTTTATTTAGCCAGAAATCAAGAGTGTAAGTTTTTATGCGCTTAAAAGCATTTTCAGGCCGAATGACCAAATATGCTTGTTTCTGCCAATTGCAGCAAAAGACTGAAAGGAAAGTTGGTTTGCCTTCATATTTGACCCAGAACAACTCAGTTCAGCATGGAAATATCATTGCAACAGCTTTTATTTAGCCAGAAATCAAGAGTGTAAGTTTTTATGCGCTTATAAGCATTTTCAGGCCGAATGAGCAAATATGCTTGTTTCTGCCAATTGCAGCAAAATACTGAAAGGAAAGTGGGTTTGCCTTCATATTTGACCTAGAACAACTCAGTTCAGCATGGAAATATCATTGCAACAGCTTTTATTTAGCCAGAAATCAAGAGTGTAAGTTTTTATGCGCTTAAAAGCATTTTCAGGCCGAATGAGCAAATATGCTTGTTTCTGCCAATTGCAGCAAAATACTGAAAGGAAAGTGGGTTTGCCTTCATATTTGACCTAGAACAACTCAGTTCAGCATGGAAATATCATTGCAACAGCTTTTATTTAGCCAGAAATCAAGAGTGTAAGTTTTTATGCGCTTAAAAGCATTTTCAGGCCGAATGAGCAAATATGCTTGTTTCTGCCAATTGCAGCAAAATACTGAAAGGAAAGTGGGTTTGCCTTCATATTTGACCCAGAACAACTCAGTTCAGCATGGAAATATCATTGCAACAGCTTTTATTTAGCCAGAAATCAAGAGTGTTAGTTTTAATGCGCTTAAAAGCATTTTCAGGCTGAATGACCAAATATGCTTGTTTCTGCCAATTGCAGCAAAAGACTGAAAGGAAAGTGGGTTTGCCTTCTTATTTGACCCAGAACAACTCAGTTCAGCATGGAAATAACATTGCAACAGCTTTTATTTAGCCAGAAATCAAGAGTGTAAGTTTTTATGCGCTTAAAAGCATTTTCAGGCCGAATGAGCAAATATGCTTGTTTCTGCCAATTGCAGCAAAATACTGAAAGGAAAGTGGGTTTGCCTTCTTATTTGACCCAGAACAACTCAGTTCAGCATGGAAATATCATTGCAACAGCTTTTATTTAGCCAGAAATCAAGAGTGTAAGTTTTTATGCGCTTAAAAGCATTTTCAGGCCGAATGAGCAAATATGCTTGTTTCTGCCAATTGCAGCAAAATACTGAAAGGAAAGTGGGTTTGCCTTCATATTTGACCTAGAACAACTCAGTTCAGCATGGAAATATCATTGCAACAGCTTTTATTTAGCCAGAAATCAAGAGTGTAAGTTTTTATGCGCTTAAAAGCATTTTCAGGCCGAATGAGCAAATATGCTTGTTTCTGCCAATTGCAGCAAAAGACTGAAAGGAAAGTGGGTTTGCCTTCATATTTGACCCAGAACAACTCAGTTCAGCATGGAAATATCATTGCAACAGCTTTTATTTAGCCAGAAATCAAGAGTGTTAGTTTTTATGCGCTTAAAAGCATTTTCAGGCCGAATGACCAAATATGCTTGTTTCTGCCAAATGCAGCAAAAGACTGAAAGGAAAGTGGGTTTGCCTTCTTATTTGACCCAGAACAACTCAGTTCAGCATGGAAATATCATTGCAACAGCTTTTATTTAGCCAGAAATCAAGAGTGTTAGTTTTTATGCGCTTAAAAGCATTTTCAGGCCGAATGACCAAATATGCTTGTTTCTGCCAATTGCAGCAAAAGACTGAAAGGAAAGTGGGTTTGCCTTCATATTTGACCCAGAACAACTCAGTTCAGCATGGAAATATCATTGCAACAGCTTTTATTTAGCCAGAAATCAAGAGTGTTAGTTTTAATGCGCTTAAAAGCATTTTCAGGCTGAATGACCAAATATGCTTGTTTCTGCCAATTGCAGCAAAAGACTGAAAGGAAAGTGGGTTTGCCTTCTTATTTGACCCAGAACAACTCAGTTCAGCATGGAAATAACATTGCAACAGCTTTTATTTAGCCAGAAATCAAGAGTGTAAGTTTTTATGCGCTTAAAAGCATTTTCAGGCCGAATGACCAAATATGCTTGTTTCTGCCAATTGCAGCAAAATACTGAAAGGAAAGTGGGTTTGCCTTCTTATTTGACCCAGAACAACTCAGTTCAGCATGGAAATATCATTGCAACAGCTTTTATTTAGCCAGAAATCAAGAGTGTAAGTTTTTATGCGCTTAAAAGCATTTTCAGGCCGAATGAGCAAATATGCTTGTTTCTGCCAATTGCAGCAAAATACTGAAAGGAAAGTGGGTTTGCCTTCATATTTGACCTAGAACAACTCAGTTCAGCATGGAAATATCATTGCAACAGCTTTTATTTAGCCAGAAATCAAGAGTGTAAGTTTTTATGCGCTTAAAAGCATTTTCAGGCCGAATGAGCAAATATGCTTGTTTCTGCCAATTGCAGCAAAAGACTGAAAGGAAAGTGGGTTTGCCTTCATATTTGACCCAGAACAACTCAGTTCAGCATGGAAATATCATTGCAACAGCTTTTATTTAGCCAGAAATCAAGAGTGTTAGTTTTTATGCGCTTAAAAGCATTTTCAGGCCGAATGACCAAATATGCTTGTTTCTGCCAATTGCAGCAAAAGACTGAAAGGAAAGTGGGTTTGCCTTCTTATTTGACCCAGAACAACTCAGTTCAGCATGGAAATATCATTGCAACAGCTTTTATTTAGCCAGAAATCAAGAGTGTAAGTTTTTATGCGCTTAAAAGCATTTTCAGGCCGAATGAGCAAATATGCTTGTTTCTGCCAATTGCAGCAAAATACTGAAAGGAAAGTGGGTTAGCCTTCTTATTTGACCCAGAACAACTCAGTTCAGCATGGAAATATCATTGCAACAGCTTTTATTTAGCCAGAAATCAAGAGTGTAAGTTTTTATGCGCTTAAAAGCATTTTCAGGCCGAATGAGCAATTATGCTTGTTTCTGCCAATTGCAGGAAAATACTGAAAGGAAAGTGGGTTTGCCTTCATATTTGACCCAGAACAACTCAGTTCAGCATGGAAATATCATTGCAACAGCTTTTATTTAGCCAGAAATCAAGAGTGTTAGTTTTTATGCGCTTAAAAGCATTTTCAGGCCGAATGACCAAATATGCTTGTTTCTGCCAATTGCAGCAAAAGACTGAAAGGAAAGTGGGTTTGCCTTCTTATTTGACCCAGAACAACTCAGTTCAGCATGGAAATATCATTGCAACAGCTTTTATTTAGCCAGAAATCAAGAGTATAAGTTTTTATGCGCTTAAAAGCATTTTCAGGCCGAATGAGCAAATATGCTTGTTTCTGCCAATTGCAGCAAAAGACTGAAAGGAAAGTGGGTTTGCCTTCATATTTGACCCAGAACAACTCAGTTCAGCATGGAAATATCATTGCAACAGCTTTTATTTAGCCAGAAATCAAGAGTGTAAGTTTTTATGCGCTTAAAAGCATTTTCAGGCCGAATGACCAAATATGCTTGTTTCTGCCAATTGCAGCAAAAGACTGAAAGGAAAGTGGGTTTGCCTTCATATTTGACCCAGAACAACTCAGTTCAGCATGGAAATATCATTGCAACAGCTTTTATTTAGCCAGAAATCAAGAGTGTAAGTTTTTATGCGCTTAAAAGCATTTTCAGGCCGAATGAGCAAATATGCTTGTTTCTGCCAATTGCAGCAAAAGACTGAAAGGAAAGTGGGTTTGCCTTCATATTTGACCCAGAACAACTCAGTTCAGCATGGAAATATCATTGCAACAGCTTTTATTTAGCCAGAAATCAAGAGTGTAAGTTTTTATGCGCTTAAAAGCATTTTCAGGCCGAATGAGCTGATTTCTGCCAATTGCAGCAAAAGACTGAAAGGAAAGTGTGTTTGCCTTCATATTTGACCCAGAACAACTCAGTTCAGCATGGAAATATCATTGCAACAGCTTTTATTTAGCCAGAAATCAAGAGTGTAAGTTTTTATGCGCTTAAAAGCATTTTCAGGCCGAATGAGCAAATATGCTTGTTTCTGCCAATTTCAGCAAAAGACTGAAAGGAAAGTGGGTTTGCCTTCATATTTGACCTAGAACAACTCAGTTCAGCATGGAAATATCATTGCAACAGCTTTTATTTAGCCAGAAATCAAGAGTGTAAGTTTTTATGCGCTTAAAAGCATTTTCAGGCCGAATGAGCAAATATGCTTGTTTCTGCCAATTGCAGCAAAAGACTGAAATGAAAGTGGGTTTGCCTTCATATTTGACCTAGAACAACTCAGTTCAGCATGGAAATATCATTGCAACAGCTTTTATTTAGCCAGAAATCAAGAGTGTAAGTTTTTATGCGCTTAAAAGCATTTTCAGGCCGAATGAGCTGATTTCTGCCAATTGCAGCAAAAGACTGAAAGGAAAGTGGGTTTGCCTTCATATTTGACCCAGAACAACTCAGTTCAGCATGGAAATATCATTGCAACAGCTTTTATTTAGCCAGAAATCAAGAGTGTAAGTTTTTATGCGCTTAAAAGCATTTTCAGGCCGAATGAGCAAATATGCTTGTTTCTGCCAATTGCAGCAAAAGACTGAAAGGAAAGTGGGTTTGCCTTCATATTTGACACAGAACAACTCAGTTCAGCATGAAAATATCATTGCAACAGCTTTTATTTAGCCAGAAATCAAGAGTGTAAGTTTTTATGCGCTTAAAAGCATTTTCAGGCCGAATGAGCAAATATGCTTGTTTCTGCCAATTGCAGCAAAAGACTGAAAGGAAAGTGGGTTTGCCTTCATATTTGTTCTAGAACAACTCAGTTCAGCATGGAAATATCATTGCAACAGCTTTTATTTAGCCAGAAATCAAGAGTGTTAGTTTTTATGCGCTTAAAAGCATTTTCAGGCCGAATGAGCAAATATGCTTGTTTCTGCCAATTGCAGCAAAATACTGAAAGGAAAGTGGGTTTGCCTTCATATTTGACCTAGAACAACTCAGTTCAGCATGGAAATATCATTGCAACAGCTTTTATTTAGCCAGAAATCAAGAGTGTAAGTTTTTATGCGCTTAAAAGCATTTTCAGGCCGAATGAGCTGATTTCTGCCAATTGCAGCAAAAGACTGAAAGGAAAGTGGGTTTGCCTTCATATTTGACCCAGAACAACTCAGTTCAGCATGGAAATATCATTGCAACAGCTTTTATTTAGCCAGAAATCAATAGTGTAAGTTTTTATGCGCTTAAAAGCATTTTCAGGCCGAATGAGCAAATATGCTTGTTTCTGCCAATTGCAGCAAAATACTGAAAGGAAAGTGGGTTTGCCTTCATATTTGACCTAGAACAACTCAGTTCAGCATGGAAATATCATTGCAACAGCTTTTATTTAGCCAGAAATCAAGAGTGTAAGTTTTTATGCGCTTAAAAGCATTTTCAGGCCGAATGAGCAAATATGCTTATTTCTGCCAATTGCAGCAAAATACTGAAAGGAAAGTGGGTTTGCCTTCATATTTGACCCAGAACAACTCAGTTCAGCATGGAAATATCATTGCAACAGCTTTTATTTAGCCAGAAATCAAGAGTGTAAGTTTTTATGCGCTTAAAAGCATTTTCAGGCCGAATTAGCAAATATGCTTGTTTCTGCCAATTGCAGCAAAAGACTGAAAGGAAAGTGGGTTTGCCTTCATATTTGACCCAGAACAACATAGTTCAGCATGGAAATATCATTGCAACAGCTTTTATTTAGCCAGAAATCAAGAGTGTAAGTTTTTATGCGCTTAAAAGCATTTTCAGGCCGAATGAGCAAATATGCTTGTTTCTGCCAATTGCAGCAAAATACTGAAAGGAAAGTGGGTTTGCCTTCATATTTGACTTAGAACAACTCAGTTCATCATGGAAATATCATTGCAACAGCTTTTATTTAGCCAGAAATCAAGAGTGTAAGTTTTTATGCGCTTAAAAGCATTTTCAGGCCGAATGAGCAAATATGCTTGTTTCTGCCAATTGCAGCAAAAGACTGAAAGGAAAGTGGGTTTGCCTTCATATTTGACCCAGAACAACTCAGTTCAGCATGGAAATATCATTGCAACAGCTTTTATTTAGCCAGAAATCAAGAGTGTAAGTTTTTATGCGCTTAAAAGCATTTTCAGGCCGAATGAGCAAATATGCTTGTTTCTGCCAATTGCAGCAAAATACTGAAAGGAAAGTGGGTTTGCCTTCATATTTGACCCAGAACAACTCAGTTCAGCATGGAAATATCATTGCAACAGCTTTTATTTAGCCAGAAATCAAGAGTGTAAGTTTTTATGCGCTTAAAAGCATTTTCAGGCCGAATGAGCTGATTTCTGCCAATTGCAGCAAAACACTGAAAGGAAAGTGGGTTTGCCTTCATATTTGACCCAGAACAACTCAGTTCAGCATGGAAATATCATTGCAACAGCTTTTATTTAGCCAGAAATCAAGAGTGTAAGTTTTTATGCGCTTAAAAGCATTTTCAGGCCGAATGAGCAAATATGCTTGTTTCTGCCAATTGCAGCAAAATACTGAAAGGAAAGTGGGTTTGCCTTCATATTTGACCTAGAACAACTCAGTTCAGCATGGAAATATCATTGCAACAGCTTTTATTTAGCCAGAAATCAAGAGTGTAAGTTTTTATGCGCTTAAAAGCATTTTCAGGCCGAATGAGCAAATATGCTTGTTTCTGCCAATTGCAGCAAAATACTGAAAGGAAAGTGGGTTTGCCTTCATATTTGACCCAGAACAACTCAGTTCAGCATGGAAATATCATTTCAACAGCTTTTATTTAGCCAGAAATCAAGAGTGTAAGTTTTTATGCGCTTAAAAGCATTTTCAGGCCGAATGAGCAAATATGCTTGTTTCTGCCAATTGCAGCAAAAGACTGAAAGGAAAGTGGGTTTGCCTTCATATTTGACCCAGAACAACATAGTTCAGCATGGAAATATCATTGCAACAGCTTTTATTTAGCCAGAAATCAAGAGTGTAAGTTTTTATGCGCTTAAAAGCATTTTCAGGCCGAATGAGCAAATATGCTTGTTTCTGCCAATTGCAGCAAAATACTGAAAGGAAAGTGGGTTTGCCTTCATATTTGACCTAGAACAACTCAGTTCATCATGGAAATATCATTGCAACAGCTTTTATTTAGCCAGAAATCAAGAGTGTAAGTTTTTATGCGCTTAAAAGCATTTTCAGGCCGAATGAGCAAATATGCTTGTTTCTGCCAATTGCAGCAAAAGACTGAAAGGAAAGTGGGTTTGCCTTCATATTTGACCCAGAACAACTCAGTTCAGCATGGAAATATCATTGCAACAGCTTTTATTTAGCCAGAAATCAAGAGTGTAAGTTTTTATGCGCTTAAAAGCATTTTCAGGCCGAATGAGCAAATATGCTTGTTTCTGCCAATTGCAGCAAAATACTGAAAGGAAAGTGGGTTTGCCTTCATATTTGACCCAGAACAACTCAGTTCAGCATGGAAATATCATTGCAACAGCTTTTATTTAGCCAGAAATCAAGAGTGTAAGTTTTTATGCGCTTAAAAGCATTTTCAGGCCGAATGAGCTGATTTCTGCCAATTGCAGCAAAACACTGAAAGGAAAGTGGGTTTGCCTTCATATTTGACCTAGAACAACTCAGTTCAGCATGGAAATATCATTGCAACAGCTTTTATTTAGCCAGAAATCAAGAGTGTAAGTTTTTATGCGCTTAAAAGCATTTTCAGGCCGAATGAGCAAATATGCTTGTTTCTGCCAATTGCAGCAAAATACTGAAAGGAAAGTGGGTTTGCCTTCATATTTGACCTAGAACAACTCAGTTCAGCATGGAAATATCATTGCAACAGCTTTTATTTAGCCAGAAATCAAGAGTGTAAGTTTTTATGCGCTTAAAAGCATTTTCAGGCCGAATGAGCTGATTTCTGCCAATTGCAGCAAAAGACTGAAAGGAAAGTGGGTTTGCCTTCATATTTGACCCAGAACAACTCAGTTCAGCATGGAAATATCATTGCAACAGCTTTCATTTAGCCAGAAATCAAGAGTGTAAGTTTTTATGCGCTTAAAAGCATTTTCAGGCCGAATGAGCAAATATGCTTGTTTCTGCCAATTGCAGCAAAAGACTGAAAGGAAAGTGGGTTTGCCTTCATATTTGACCCAGAACAACTCAGTTCAGCATGGAAATATCATTGCAACAGCTTTTATTTAGCCAGAAATCAAGAGTGTTAGTTTTTATGCGCTTAAAAGCATTTTCAGGCCGAATGACCAAATATGCTTGTTTCTGCCAATTGCAGCAAAAGACTGAAAGGAAAGTGGGTTTGCCTTCTTATTTGACCCAGAACAACTCAGTTCAGCATGGAAATATCATTGCAACAGCTTTTATTTAGCCAGAAATCAAGAGTGTAAGTTTTTATGCGCTTAAAAGCATTTTCAGGCCGAATGAGCAAATATGCTTGTGTCTGCCAATTGCAGCAAAATACTGAAAGGAAAGTGGGTTTGCCTACTTATTTGACCCAGAACAACTCAGTTCAGCATGAAAATATCATTGCAACAGCTTTTATTTAGCCAGAAATCAAGAGTGTAAGTTTTTATGCGCTTAAAAGCATTTTCAGGCCGAATGAGCAATTATGCTTGTTTCTGCCAATTGCAGCAAAATACTGAAAGGAAAGTGGGTTTGCCTTCATATTTGACCCAGAACAACTCAGTTCAGCATGGAAATATCATTGCAACAGCTTTTATTTAGCCAGAAATCAAGAGTGTTAGTTTTTATGCGCTTAAAAGCATTTTCAGGCCGAATGACCAAATATGCTTGTTTCTGCCAATTGCAGCAAAAGACTGAAAGGAAAGTGGGTTTGCCTTCTTATTTGACCCAGAACAACTCAGTTCAGCATGGAAATATCATTGCAACAGCTTTTATTTAGCCAGAAATCAAGAGTGTAAGTTTTTATGCGCTTAAAAGCATTTTCAGGCCGAATGAGCAAATATGCTTGTTTCTGCCAATTGCAGCAACATACTGAAAGGAAAGTGGGTTTGCCCTCTTATTTGACCCAGAACAACTCAGTTCAGCATGGAAATATCATTGCAACAGCTTTTATTTAGCCAGAAATCAAGAGTGTAAGTTTTTATGCGCTTAAAAGCATTTTCAGGCCGAATGAGCAAATATGCTTGTTTCTGCCAATTGCAGCAAAATACTGAAAGGAAAGTGGGTTTGCCTTCATATTTGACCCAGAACAACTCAGTTCAGCATGGAAATATCATGCAACAGCTTTTATTTAGCCAGAAATCAAGAGTGTAAGTTTTTATGCGCTTAAAAGCATTTTCAGGCCGAATGAGCAAATATGCTTGTTTCTGCCAATTGCAGCAAAAGACTGAAAGGAAAGTGGGTTTGCCTTCATATTTGACCCAGAACAACTCAGTTCAGCATGGAAATATCATTGCAACAGCTTTTATTTAGCCAGAAATCAAGAGTGTAAGTTTTTATGCGCTTAAAAGCATTTTCAGGCCGAATGAGCAAATATGCTTGTTTCTGCCAATTTCAGCAAAATACTGAAAGGAAAGTGGGTTTGCCTTCATATTTGACCTAGAACAACTCAGTTCAGCATGGAAATATCATTGCAACAGCTTTTATTTAGCCAGAAATCAAGAGTGTAAGTTTTTATGCGCTTAAAAGCATTTTCAGGCCGAATGAGCAAATATGCTTGTTTCTGCCAATTGCAGCAAAAGACTGAAATGAAAGTGGGTTTGCCTTCATATTTGACCTAGAACAACTCAGTTCAGCATGGAAATATCATTGCAACAGCTTTTATTTAGCCAGAAATCAAGAGTGTAAGTTTTTATGCGCTTAAAAGCATTTTCAGGCCGAATGAGCTGATTTCTGCCAATTGCAGCAAAACACTGAAAGGAAAGTGGGTTTGCCTTCATATTTGACCCAGAACAACTCAGTTCAGCATGGAAATATCATTGCAACAGCTTTTATTTAGCCAGAAATCAAGAGTGTAAGTTTTTATGCGCTTAAAAGCATTTTCAGGCCGAATGAGCAAATATGCTTGTTTCTGCCAATTGCAGCAAAAGACTGAAAGGAAAGTGGGTTTGCCTTCATATTTGTTCTAGAACAACTCAGTTCAGCATGGAAATATCATTGCAACAGCTTTTATTTAGCCAGAAATCAAGAGTGTAAGTTTTTATGCGCTTAAAAGCATTTTCAGGCCGAATGAGCAAATATGCTTGTTTCTGCCAATTGCAGCAAAATACTGAAAGGAAAGTGGGTTTGCCTTCATATTTGACCTAGAACAACTCAGTTCAGCATGGAAATATCATTGCAACAGCTTTTATTTAGCCAGAAATCAAGAGTGTAAGTTTTTATGCGCTTAAAAGCATTTTCAGGCCGAATGAGCTGATTTCTGCCAATTGCAGCAAAATACTGAAAGGAAAGTGGGTTTGCCTTCATATTTGACCCAGAACAACTCAGTTCAGCATGGAAATATCATTGCAACAGCTTTTATTTAGCCAGAAATCAAGAGTGTAAGTTTTTATGCGCTTAAAAGCATTTTCAGGCCGAATGAGCAAATATGCTTGTTTCTGCCAATTGCAGCAAAATACTGAAAGGAAAGTGGGTTTGCCTTCATATTTGACCTAGAACAACTCAGTTCAGCATGGAAATATCATTGCAACAGCTTTTATTTAGCCAGAAATCAAGAGTGTAAGTTTTTATGCGCTTAAAAGCATTTTCAGGCCGAATGAGCAAATATGCTTATTTCTGCCAATTGCAGCAAAATACTGAAAGGAAAGTGGGTTTGCCTTCATATTTGACCCAGAACAACTCAGTTCAGCATGGAAATATCATTGCAACAGCTTTTATTTAGCCAGAAATCAAGAGTGTAAGTTTTTATGCGCTTAAAAGCATTTTCAGGCCGAATGAGCAAATATGCTTGTTTCTGCCAATTGCAGCAAAAGACTGAAAGGAAAGTGGGTTTGCCTTCATATTTGACCCAGAACAACATAGTTCAGCATGGAAATATCATTGCAACAGCTTTTATTTAGCCAGAAATCAAGAGTGTAAGTTTTTATGCGCTTAAAAGCATTTTCAGGCCGAATGAGCAAATATGCTTGTTTCTGCCAATTGCAGCAAAATACTGAAAGGAAAGTGGGTTTGCCTTCATATTTGACCTAGAACAACTCAGTTCATCATGGAAATATCATTGCAACAGCTTTTATTTAGCCAGAAATCAAGAGTGTAAGTTTTTATGCGCTTAAAAGCATTTTCAGGCCGAATGAGCAAATATGCTTGTTTCTGCCAATTGCAGCAAAAGACTGAAAGGAAAGTGGGTTTGCCTTTATATTTGACCCAGAACAACTCAGTTCAGCATGGAAATATCATTGCAACAGCTTTTATTTAGCCAGAAATCAAGAGTGTAAGTTTTTATGCGCTTAAAAGCATTTTCAGGCCGAATGAGCAAATATGCTTGTTTCTGCCAATTGCAGCAAAATACTGAAAGGAAAGTGGGTTTGCCTTCATATTTGACCCAGAACAACTCAGTTCAGCATGGAAATATCATTGCAACAGCTTTTATTTAGCCAGAAATCAAGAGTGTAAGTTTTTATGCGCTTAAAAGCATTTTCAGGCCGAATGAGCTGATTTCTGCCAATTGCAGCAAAACACTGAAAGGAAAGTGGGTTTGCCTTCATATTTGACCTAGAACAACTCAGTTCAGCATGGAAATATCATTGCAACAGCTTTTATTTAGCCAGAAATCAAGAGTGTAAGTTTTTATGCGCTTAAAAGCATTTTCAGGCCGAATGAGCAAATATGCTTGTTTCTGCCAATTGCAGCAAAATACTGAAAGGAAAGTGGGTTTGCCTTCATATTTGACCCAGAACAACTCAGTTCAGCATGGAAATATCATTGACACAGCTTTTATTTAGCCAGAAATCAAAAGTGGAAGTTTTTATGCGCATATAAGCATTTTCAGGCCGAATGAGCAAATATGCTTGTTTCTGCCAATTGCAGCAAAATACTGAAAGGAAAGTGGGTTTGCCTTCATATTTGACCTAGAACAACTCAGTTCAGCATGGAAATATCATTGCAACAGCTTTTATTTAGCCAGAAATCAAGAGTGTAAGTTTTTATGCGCTTAAAAGCATTTTCAGGCCAAATGAGCAAATATGCTTGTTTCTGCCAATTGCAGCAAAATACTGAAAGGAAAGTGGGTTTGCCTTCATATTTGACCCAGAACAACTCAGTTCAGCATGGAAATATCATTGCAACAGCTTTTATTTAGCCAGAAATCAAGAGTGTAAGTTTTTATGCGCTTAAAAGCATTTTCAGGCCGAATGAGCAAATATGCTTGTTTCTGCCAATTGCAGCAAAAGACTGAAAGGAAAGTGGGTTTGCCTTCATATTTGACCCAGAACAACATAGTTCAGCATGGAAATATCATTGCAACAGCTTTTATTTAGCCAGAAATCAAGAGTGTAAGTTTTTATGCGCTTAAAAGCATTTTCAGGCCGAATGAACAAATATGCTTGTTTCTGCCAATTGCAGCAAAATACTGAAAGGAAAGTGGGTTTGCCTTCATATTTGACCCAGAACAACTCAGTTCAGCATGGAAATATCATTGCAACAGCTTTTATTTAGCCAGAAATCAAGAGTGTAAGTTTTTATGCGCTTAAAAGCATTTTCAGGCCGAATGAGCTGATTTCTGCCAATTGCAGCAAAACACTGAAAGGAAAGTGGGTTTGCCTTCATATTTGACCCAGAACAACTCAGTTCAGCATGGAAATATCATTGCAACAGCTTTTATTTAGCCAGAAATCAAGAGTGTAAGTTTTTATGCGCTTAAAAGCATTTTCAGGCCGAATGAGCAAATATGCTTGTTTCTGCCAATTGCAGCAAAATACTGAAAGGAAAGTGGGTTAGCCTTCTTATTTGACCCAGAACAACTCAGTTCAGCATGGAAATATCATTGCAACAGCTTTTATTTAGCCAGAAATCAAGAGTGTAAGTTTTTATGCGCTTAAAAGCATTTTCAGGCCGAATGAGCAATTATGCTTGTTTCTGCCAATTGCAGGAAAATACTGAAAGGAAAGTGGGTTTGCCTTCATATTTGACCCAGAACAACTCAGTTCAGCATGGAAATATCATTGCAACAGCTTTTATTTAGCCAGAAATCAAGAGTGTTAGTTTTTATGCGCTTAAAAGCATTTTCAGGCCGAATGACCAAATATGCTTGTTTCTGCCAATTGCAGCAAAAGACTGAAAGGAAAGTGGGTTTGCCTTCTTATTTGACCCAGAACAACTCAGTTCAGCATGGAAATATCATTGCAACAGCTTTTATTTAGCCAGAAATCAAGAGTATAAGTTTTTATGCGCTTAAAAGCATTTTCAGGCCGAATGAGCAAATATGCTTGTTTCTGCCAATTGCAGCAAAAGACTGAAAGGAAAGTGGGTTTGCCTTCATATTTGACCCAGAACAACTCAGTTCAGCATGGAAATATCATTGCAACAGCTTTTATTTAGCCAGAAATCAAGAGTGTAAGTTTTTATGCGCTTAAAAGCATTTTCAGGCCGAATGACCAAATATGCTTGTTTCTGCCAATTGCAGCAAAAGACTGAAAGGAAAGTGGGTTTGCCTTCATATTTGACCCAGAACAACTCAGTTCAGCATGGAAATATCATTGCAACAGCTTTTATTTAGCCAGAAATCAAGAGTGTAAGTTTTTATGCGCTTAAAAGCATTTTCAGGCCGAATGAGCAAATATGCTTGTTTCTGCCAATTGCAGCAAAAGACTGAAAGGAAAGTGGGTTTGCCTTCATATTTGACCCAGAACAACTCAGTTCAGCATGGAAATATCATTGCAACAGCTTTTATTTAGCCAGAAATCAAGAGTGTAAGTTTTTATGCGCTTAAAAGCATTTTCAGGCCGAATGAGCTGATTTCTGCCAATTGCAGCAAAAGACTGAAAGGAAAGTGTGTTTGCCTTCATATTTGACCCAGAACAACTCAGTTCAGCATGGAAATATCATTGCAACAGCTTTTATTTAGCCAGAAATCAAGAGTGTAAGTTTTTATGCGCTTAAAAGCATTTTCAGGCCGAATGAGCAAATATGCTTGTTTCTGCCAATTTCAGCAAAATACTGAAAGGAAAGTGGGTTTGCCTTCATATTTGACCTAGAACAACTCAGTTCAGCATGGAAATATCATTGCAACAGCTTTTATTTAGCCAGAAATCAAGAGTGTAAGTTTTTATGCGCTTAAAAGCATTTTCAGGCCGAATGAGCAAATATGCTTGTTTCTGCCAATTGCAGCAAAAGACTGAAATGAAAGTGGGTTTGCCTTCATATTTGACCTAGAACAACTCAGTTCAGCATGGAAATATCATTGCAACAGCTTTTATTTAGCCAGAAATCAAGAGTGTAAGTTTTTATGCGCTTAAAAGCATTTTCAGGCCGAATGAGCTGATTTCTGCCAATTGCAGCAAAAGACTGAAAGGAAAGTGGGTTTGCCTTCATATTTGACCCAGAACAACTCAGTTCAGCATGGAAATATCATTGCAACAGCTTTTATTTAGCCAGAAATCAAGAGTGTAAGTTTTTATGCGCTTAAAAGCATTTTCAGGCCGAATGAGCAAATATGCTTGTTTCTGCCAATTGCAGCAAAAGACTGAAAGGAAAGTGGGTTTGCCTTCATATTTGACACAGAACAACTCAGTTCAGCATGAAAATATCATTGCAACAGCTTTTATTTAGCCAGAAATCAAGAGTGTAAGTTTTTATGCGCTTAAAAGCATTTTCAGGCCGAATGAGCAAATATGCTTGTTTCTGCCAATTGCAGCAAAAGACTGAAAGGAAAGTGGGTTTGCCTTCATATTTGTTCTAGAACAACTCAGTTCAGCATGGAAATATCATTGCAACAGCTTTTATTTAGCCAGAAATCAAGAGTGTTAGTTTTTATGCGCTTAAAAGCATTTTCAGGCCGAATGAGCAAATATGCTTGTTTCTGCCAATTGCAGCAAAATACTGAAAGGAAAGTGGGTTTGCCTTCATATTTGACCTAGAACAACTCAGTTCAGCATGGAAATATCATTGCAACAGCTTTTATTTAGCCAGAAATCAAGAGTGTAAGTTTTTATGCGCTTAAAAGCATTTTCAGGCCGAATGAGCTGATTTCTGCCAATTGCAGCAAAAGACTGAAAGGAAAGTGTGTTTGCCTTCATATTTGACCCAGAACAACTCAGTTCAGCATGGAAATATCATTGCAACAGCTTTTATTTAGCCAGAAATCAAGAGTGTAAGTTTTTATGCGCTTAAAAGCATTTTCAGGCCGAATGACCAAATATGCTTGTTTCTGCCAATTGCAGCAAAAGACTGAAAGGAAAGTGGGTTTGCCTTCATATTTGACCCAGAACAACTCAGTTCAGCATGGAAATATCATTGCAACAGCTTTTATTTAGCCAGAAATCAAGAGTGTAAGTTTTTATGCGCTTAAAAGCATTTTCAGGCCGAATGAGCAAATATGCTTGTTTCTGCCAATTGCAGCAAAAGACTGAAAGGAAAGTGGGTTTGCCTTCATATTTGACCCAGAACAACTCAGTTCAGCATGGAAATATCATTGCAACAGCTTTTATTTAGCCAGAAATCAAGAGTGTAAGTTTTTATGCGCTTAAAAGCATTTTCAGGCCGAATGAGCTGATTTCTGCCAATTGCAGCAAAAGACTGAAAGGAAAGTGTGTTTGCCTTCATATTTGACCCAGAACAACTCAGTTCAGCATGGAAATATCATTGCAACAGCTTTTATTTAGCCAGAAATCAAGAGTGTAAGTTTTTATGCGCTTAAAAGCATTTTCAGGCCGAATGAGCAAATATGCTTGTTTCTGCCAATTTCAGCAAAATACTGAAAGGAAAGTGGGTTTGCCTTCATATTTGACCTAGAACAACTCAGTTCAGCATGGAAATATCATTGCAACAGCTTTTATTTAGCCAGAAATCAAGAGTGTAAGTTTTTATGCGCTTAAAAGCATTTTCAGGCCGAATGAGCAAATATGCTTGTTTCTGCCAATTGCAGCAAAAGACTGAAATGAAAGTGGGTTTGCCTTCATATTTGACCTAGAACAACTCAGTTCAGCATGGAAATATCATTGCAACAGCTTTTATTTAGCCAGAAATCAAGAGTGTAAGTTTTTATGCGCTTAAAAGCATTTTCAGGCCGAATGAGCTGATTTCTGCCAATTGCAGCAAAAGACTGAAAGGAAAGTGGGTTTGCCTTCATATTTGACCCAGAACAACTCAGTTCAGCATGGAAATATCATTGCAACAGCTTTTATTTAGCCAGAAATCAAGAGTGTAAGTTTTTATGCGCTTAAAAGCATTTTCAGGCCGAATGAGCAAATATGCTTGTTTCTGCCAATTGCAGCAAAAGACTGAAAGGAAAGTGGGTTTGCCTTCATATTTGACACAAAACAACTCAGTTCAGCATGAAAATATCATTGCAACAGCTTTTATTTAGCCAGAAATCAAGAGTGTAAGTTTTTATGCGCTTAAAAGCATTTTCAGGCCGAATGAGCAAATATGCTTGTTTCTGCCAATTGCAGCAAAAGACTGAAAGGAAAGTGGGTTTGCCTTCATATTTGTTCTAGAACAACTCAGTTCAGCATGGAAATATCATTGCAACAGCTTTTATTTAGCCAGAAATCAAGAGTGTTAGTTTTTATGCGCTTAAAAGCATTTTCAGGCCGAATGAGCAAATATGCTTGTTTCTGCCAATTGCAGCAAAATACTGAAAGGAAAGTGGGTTTGCCTTCATATTTGACCTAGAACAACTCAGTTCAGCATGGAAATATCATTGCAACAGCTTTTATTTAGCCAGAAATCAAGAGTGTAAGTTTTTATGCGCTTAAAAGCATTTTCAGGCCGAATGAGCTGATTTCTGCCAATTGCAGCAAAAGACTGAAAGGAAAGTGGGTTTGCCTTCATATTTGACCCAGAACAACTCAGTTCAGCATGGAAATATCATTGCAACAGCTTTTATTTAGCCAGAAATCAATAGTGTAAGTTTTTATGCGCTTAAAAGCATTTTCAGGCCGAATGAGCAAATATGCTTGTTTCTGCCAATTGCAGCAAAATACTGAAAGGAAAGTGGGTTTGCCTTCATATTTGACCTAGAACAACTCAGTTCAGCATGGAAATATCATTGCAACAGCTTTTATTTAGCCAGAAATCAAGAGTGTAAGTTTTTATGCGCTTAAAAGCATTTTCAGGCCGAATGAGCAAATATGCTTATTTCTGCCAATTGCAGCAAAATACTGAAAGGAAAGTGGGTTTGCCTTCATATTTGACCCAGAACAACTCAGTTCAGCATGGAAATATCATTGCAACAGCTTTTATTTAGCCAGAAATCAAGAGTGTAAGTTTTTATGCGCTTAAAAGCATTTTCAGGCCGAATTAGCAAATATGCTTGTTTCTGCCAATTGCAGCAAAAGACTGAAAGGAAAGTGGGTTTGCCTTCATATTTGACCCAGAACAACATAGTTCAGCATGGAAATATCATTGCAACAGCTTTTATTTAGCCAGAAATCAAGAGTGTAAGTTTTTATGCGCTTAAAAGCATTTTCAGGCCGAATGAGCAAATATGCTTGTTTCTGCCAATTGCAGCAAAATACTGAAAGGAAAGTGGGTTTGCCTTCATATTTGACTTAGAACAACTCAGTTCATCATGGAAATATCATTGCAACAGCTTTTATTTAGCCAGAAATCAAGAGTGTAAGTTTTTATGCGCTTAAAAGCATTTTCAGGCCGAATGAGCAAATATGCTTGTTTCTGCCAATTGCAGCAAAAGACTGAAAGGAAAGTGGGTTTGCCTTCATATTTGACCCAGAACAACTCAGTTCAGCATGGAAATATCATTGCAACAGCTTTTATTTAGCCAGAAATCAAGAGTGTAAGTTTTTATGCGCTTAAAAGCATTTTCAGGCCGAATGAGCAAATATGCTTGTTTCTGCCAATTGCAGCAAAATACTGAAAGGAAAGTGGGTTTGCCTTCATATTTGACCCAGAACAACTCAGTTCAGCATGGAAATATCATTGCAACAGCTTTTATTTAGCCAGAAATCAAGAGTGTAAGTTTTTATGCGCTTAAAAGCATTTTCAGGCCGAATGAGCTGATTTCTGCCAATTGCAGCAAAAGACTGAAAGGAAAGTGGGTTTGCCTTCATATTTGACCCAGAACAACTCAGTTCAGCATGGAAATATCATTGCAACAGCTTTTATTTAGCCAGAAATCAAGAGTGTAAGTTTTTATGCGCTTAAAAGCATTTTCAGGCCGAATGAGCAAATATGCTTGTTTCTGCCAATTGCAGCAAAATACTGAAAGGAAAGTGGGTTTGCCTTCATATTTGACCTAGAACAACTCAGTTCAGCATGGAAATATCATTGCAACAGCTTTTATTTAGCCAGAAATCAAGAGTGTAAGTTTTTATGCGCTTAAAAGCATTTTCAGGCCGAATGAGCAAATATGCTTGTTTCTGCCAATTGCAGCAAAATACTGAAAGGAAAGTGGGTTTGCCTTCATATTTGACCCAGAACAACTCAGTTCAGCATGGAAATATCATTGCAACAGCTTTTATTTAGCCAGAAATCAAGAGTGTAAGTTTTTATGCGCTTAAAAGCATTTTCAGGCCGAATGAGCAAATATGCTTGTTTCTGCCAATTGCAGCAAAAGACTGAAAGGAAAGTGGGTTTGCCTTCATATTTGACCCAGAACAACATAGTTCAGCATGGAAATATCATTGCAACAGCTTTTATTTAGCCAGAAATCAAGAGTGTAAGTTTTTATGCGCTTAAAAGCATTTTCAGGCCGAATGAGCAAATATGCTTGTTTCTGCCAATTGCAGCAAAATACTGAAAGGAAAGTGGGTTTGCCTTCATATTTGACCTAGAACAACTCAGTTCATCATGGAAATATCATTGCAACAGCTTTTATTTAGCCAGAAATCAAGAGTGTAAGTTTTTATGCGCTTAAAAGCATTTTCAGGCCGAATGAGCAAATATGCTTGTTTCTGCCAATTGCAGCAAAAGACTGAAAGGAAAGTGGGTTTGCCTTCATATTTGACCCAGAACAACTCAGTTCAGCATGGAAATATCATTGCAACAGCTTTTATTTAGCCAGAAATCAAGAGTGTAAGTTTTTATGCGCTTAAAAGCATTTTCAGGCCGAATGAGCAAATATGCTTGTTTCTGCCAATTGCAGCAAAATACTGAAAGGAAAGTGGGTTTGCCTTCATATTTGACCCAGAACAACTCAGTTCAGCATGGAAATATCATTGCAACAGCTTTTATTTAGCCAGAAATCAAGAGTGTAAGTTTTTATGCGCTTAAAAGCATTTTCAGGCCGAATGAGCTGATTTCTGCCAATTGCAGCAAAACACTGAAAGGAAAGTGGGTTTGCCTTCATATTTGACCTAGAACAACTCAGTTCAGCATGGAAATATCATTGCAACAGCTTTTATTTAGCCAGAAATCAAGAGTGTAAGTTTTTATGCGCTTAAAAGCATTTTCAGGCCGAATGAGCAAATATGCTTGTTTCTGCCAATTGCAGCAAAATACTGAAAGGAAAGTGGGTTTGCCTTCATATTTGACCTAGAACAACTCAGTTCAGCATGGAAATATCATTGCAACAGCTTTTATTTAGCCAGAAATCAAGAGTGTAAGTTTTTATGCGCTTAAAAGCATTTTCAGGCCGAATGAGCTGATTTCTGCCAATTGCAGCAAAAGACTGAAAGGAAAGTGGGTTTGCCTTCATATTTGACCCAGAACAACTCAGTTCAGCATGGAAATATCATTGCAACAGCTTTCATTTAGCCAGAAATCAAGAGTGTAAGTTTTTATGCGCTTAAAAGCATTTTCAGGCCGAATGAGCAAATATGCTTGTTTCTGCCAATTGCAGCAAAAGACTGAAAGGAAAGTGGGTTTGCCTTCATATTTGACCCAGAACAACTCAGTTCAGCATGGAAATATCATTGCAACAGCTTTTATTTAGCCAGAAATCAAGAGTGTTAGTTTTTATGCGCTTAAAAGCATTTTCAGGCCGAATGACCAAATATGCTTGTTTCTGCCAATTGCAGCAAAAGACTGAAAGGAAAGTGGGTTTGCCTTCTTATTTGACCCAGAACAACTCAGTTCAGCATGGAAATATCATTGCAACAGCTTTTATTTAGCCAGAAATCAAGAGTGTAAGTTTTTATGCGCTTAAAAGCATTTTCAGGCCGAATGAGCAAATATGCTTGTGTCTGCCAATTGCAGCAAAATACTGAAAGGAAAGTGGGTTTGCCTACTTATTTGACCCAGAACAACTCAGTTCAGCATGGAAATATCATTGCAACAGCTTTTATTTAGCCAGAAATCAAGAGTGTAAGTTTTTATGCGCTTAAAAGCATTTTCAGGCCGAATGAGCAATTATGCTTGTTTCTGCCAATTGCAGCAAAATACTGAAAGGAAAGTGGGTTTGCCTTCATATTTGACCCAGAACAACTCAGTTCAGCATGGAAATATCATTGCAACAGCTTTTATTTAGCCAGAAATCAAGAGTGTTAGTTTTTATGCGCTTAAAAGCATTTTCAGGCCGAATGACCAAATATGCTTGTTTCTGCCAATTGCAGCAAAAGACTGAAAGGAAAGTGGGTTTGCCTTCTTATTTGACCCAGAACAACTCAGTTCAGCATGGAAATATCATTGCAACAGCTTTTATTTAGCCAGAAATCAAGAGTGTAAGTTTTTATGCGCTTAAAAGCATTTTCAGGCCGAATGAGCAAATATGCTTGTTTCTGCCAATTGCAGCAACATACTGAAAGGAAAGTGGGTTTGCCCTCTTATTTGACCCAGAACAACTCAGTTCAGCATGGAAATATCATTGCAACAGCTTTTATTTAGCCAGAAATCAAGAGTGTAAGTTTTTATGCGCTTAAAAGCATTTTCAGGCCGAATGAGCAAATATGCTTGTTTCTGCCAATTGCAGCAAAATACTGAAAGGAAAGTGGGTTTGCCTTCATATTTGACCCAGAACAACTCAGTTCAGCATGGAAATATCATTGCAACAGCTTTTATTTAGCCAGAAATCAAGAGTGTAAGTTTTTATGCGCTTAAAAGCATTTTCAGGCCGAATGAGCAAATATGCTTGTTTCTGCCAATTGCAGCAAAAGACTGAAAGGAAAGTGGGTTTGCCTTCATATTTGACCCAGAACAACTCAGTTCAGCATGGAAATATCATTGCAACAGCTTTTATTTAGCCAGAAATCAAGAGTATAAGTTTTTATGCGCTTAAAAGCATTTTCAGGCCGAATGAGCAAATATGCTTGTTTCTGCCAATTGCAGCAAAAGACTGAAAGGAAAGTGGGTTTGCCTTCATATTTGACCCAGAACAACTCAGTTCAGCATGGAAATATCATTGCAACAGCTTTTATTTAGCCAGAAATCAAGAGTGTAAGTTTTTATGCGCTTAAAAGCATTTTCAGGCCGAATGAGCAAATATGCTTGTTTCTGCCAATTGCAGCAAAAGACTGAAAGGAAAGTGGGTTTGCCTTCATATTTGACCCAGAACAACTCAGTTCAGCATGGAAATATCATTGCAACAGCTTTTATTTAGCCAGAAATCAAGAGTGTAAGTTTTTATGCGCTTAAAAGCATTTTCAGGCCGAATGAGCAAATATGCTTGTTTCTGCCAATTGCAGCAAAAGACTGAAAGGAAAGTGGGTTTGCCTTCATATTTGACCCAGAACAACTCAGTTCAGCATGGAAATATCATTGCAACAGCTTTTATTTAGCCAGAAATCAAGAGTGTAAGTTTTTATGCGCTTAAAAGCATTTTCAGGCCGAATGAGCAAATATGCTTGTTTCTGCCAATTTCAGCAAAATACTGAAAGGAAAGTGGGTTTGCCTTCATATTTGACCTAGAACAACTCAGTTCAGCATGGAAATATCATTGCAACAGCTTTTATTTAGCCAGAAATCAAGAGTGTAAGTTTTTATGCGCTTAAAAGCATTTTCAGGCCGAATGAGCAAATATGCTTGTTTCTGCCAATTGCAGCAAAAGACTGAAATGAAAGTGGGTTTGCCTTCATATTTGACCTAGAACAACTCAGTTCAGCATGGAAATATCATTGCAACAGCTTTTATTTAGCCAGAAATCAAGAGTGTAAGTTTTTATGCGCTTAAAAGCATTTTCAGGCCGAATGAGCTGATTTCTGCCAATTGCAGCAAAACACTGAAAGGAAAGTGGGTTTGCCTTCATATTTGACCCAGAACAACTCAGTTCAGCATGGAAATATCATTGCAACAGCTTTTATTTAGCCAGAAATCAAGAGTGTAAGTTTTTATGCGCTTAAAAGCATTTTCAGGCCGAATGAGCAAATATGCTTGTTTCTGCCAATTGCAGCAAAAGACTGAAAGGAAAGTGGGTTTGCCTTCATATTTGTTCTAGAACAACTCAGTTCAGCATGGAAATATCATTGCAACAGCTTTTATTTAGCCAGAAATCAAGAGTGTAAGTTTTTATGCGCTTAAAAGCATTTTCAGGCCGAATGAGCAAATATGCTTGTTTCTGCCAATTGCAGCAAAATACTGAAAGGAAAGTGGGTTTGCCTTCATATTTGACCTAGAACAACTCAGTTCAGCATGGAAATATCATTGCAACAGCTTTTATTTAGCCAGAAATCAAGAGTGTAAGTTTTTATGCGCTTAAAAGCATTTTCAGGCCGAATGAGCTGATTTCTGCCAATTGCAGCAAAATACTGAAAGGAAAGTGGGTTTGCCTTCATATTTGACCCAGAACAACTCAGTTCAGCATGGAAATATCATTGCAACAGCTTTTATTTAGCCAGAAATCAAGAGTGTAAGTTTTTATGCGCTTAAAAGCATTTTCAGGCCGAATGAGCAAATATGCTTGTTTCTGCCAATTGCAGCAAAATACTGAAAGGAAAGTGGGTTTGCCTTCATATTTGACCTAGAACAACTCAGTTCAGCATGGAAATATCATTGCAACAGCTTTTATTTAGCCAGAAATCAAGAGTGTAAGTTTTTATGCGCTTAAAAGCATTTTCAGGCCGAATGAGCAAATATGCTTATTTCTGCCAATTGCAGCAAAATACTGAAAGGAAAGTGGGTTTGCCTTCATATTTGACCCAGAACAACTCAGTTCAGCATGGAAATATCATTGCAACAGCTTTTATTTAGCCAGAAATCAAGAGTGTAAGTTTTTATGCGCTTAAAAGCATTTTCAGGCCGAATGAGCAAATATGCTTGTTTCTGCCAATTGCAGCAAAAGACTGAAAGGAAAGTGGGTTTGCCTTCATATTTGACCCAGAACAACATAGTTCAGCATGGAAATATCATTGCAACAGCTTTTATTTAGCCAGAAATCAAGAGTGTAAGTTTTTATGCGCTTAAAAGCATTTTCAGGCCGAATGAGCAAATATGCTTGTTTCTGCCAATTGCAGCAAAATACTGAAAGGAAAGTGGGTTTGCCTTCATATTTGACCTAGAACAACTCAGTTCATCATGGAAATATCATTGCAACAGCTTTTATTTAGCCAGAAATCAAGAGTGTAAGTTTTTATGCGCTTAAAAGCATTTTCAGGCCGAATGAGCAAATATGCTTGTTTCTGCCAATTGCAGCAAAAGACTGAAAGGAAAGTGGGTTTGCCTTTATATTTGACCCAGAACAACTCAGTTCAGCATGGAAATATCATTGCAACAGCTTTTATTTAGCCAGAAATCAAGAGTGTAAGTTTTTATGCGCTTAAAAGCATTTTCAGGCCGAATGAGCAAATATGCTTGTTTCTGCCAATTGCAGCAAAATACTGAAAGGAAAGTGGGTTTGCCTTCATATTTGACCCAGAACAACTCAGTTCAGCATGGAAATATCATTGCAACAGCTTTTATTTAGCCAGAAATCAAGAGTGTAAGTTTTTATGCGCTTAAAAGCATTTTCAGGCCGAATGAGCTGATTTCTGCCAATTGCAGCAAAACACTGAAAGGAAAGTGGGTTTGCCTTCATATTTGACCTAGAACAACTCAGTTCAGCATGGAAATATCATTGCAACAGCTTTTATTTAGCCAGAAATCAAGAGTGTAAGTTTTTATGCGCTTAAAAGCATTTTCAGGCCGAATGAGCAAATATGCTTGTTTCTGCCAATTGCAGCAAAATACTGAAAGGAAAGTGGGTTTGCCTTCATATTTGACCCAGAACAACTCAGTTCAGCATGGAAATATCATTGACACAGCTTTTATTTAGCCAGAAATCAAAAGTGGAAGTTTTTATGCGCATATAAGCATTTTCAGGCCGAATGAGCAAATATGCTTGTTTCTGCCAATTGCAGCAAAATACTGAAAGGAAAGTGGGTTTGCCTTCATATTTGACCTAGAACAACTCAGTTCAGCATGGAAATATCATTGCAACAGCTTTTATTTAGCCAGAAATCAAGAGTGTAAGTTTTTATGCGCTTAAAAGCATTTTCAGGCCGAATGAGCAAATATGCTTGTTTCTGCCAATTGCAGCAAAATACTGAAAGGAAAGTGGGTTTGCCTTCATATTTGACCCAGAACAACTCAGTTCAGCATGGAAATATCATTGCAACAGCTTTTATTTAGCCAGAAATCAAGAGTGTAAGTTTTTATGCGCTTAAAAGCATTTTCAGGCCGAATGAGCAAATATGCTTGTTTCTGCCAATTGCAGCAAAAGACTGAAAGGAAAGTGGGTTTGCCTTCATATTTGACCCAGAACAACATAGTTCAGCATGGAAATATCATTGCAACAGCTTTTATTTAGCCAGAAATCAAGAGTGTAAGTTTTTATGCGCTTAAAAGCATTTTCAGGCCGAATGAACAAATATGCTTGTTTCTGCCAATTGCAGCAAAATACTGAAAGGAAAGTGGGTTTGCCTTCATATTTGACCCAGAACAACTCAGTTCATCATGGAAATATCATTGCAACAGCTTTTATTTAGCCAGAAATCAAGAGTGTAAGTTTTTATGCGCTTAAAAGCATTTTCAGGCCGAATGAGCAAATATGCTTGTTTCTGCCAATTGCAGCAAAAGACTGAAAGGAAAGTGGGTTTGCCTTCATATTTGACCCAGAACAACTCAGTTCAGCATGGAAATATCATTGCAACAGCTTTTATTTAGCCAGAAATCAAGAGTGTAAGTTTTTATGCGCTTAAAAGCATTTTCAGGCCGAATGAGCAAATATGCTTGTTTCTGCCAATTGCAGCAAAATACTGAAAGGAAAGTGGGTTTGCCTTCATATTTGACCCAGAACAACTCAGTTCAGCATGGAAATATCATTGCAACAGCTTTTATTTAGCCAGAAATCAAGAGTGTAAGTTTTTATGCGCTTAAAAGCATTTTCAGGCCGAATGAGCTGATTTCTGCCAATTGCAGCAAAACACTGAAAGGAAAGTGGGTTTGCCTTCATATTTGACCCAGAACAACTCAGTTCAGCATGGAAATATCATTGCAACAGCTTTTATTTAGCCAGAAATCAAGAGTGTAAGTTTTTATGCGCTTAAAAGCATTTTCAGGCCGAATGAGCAAATATGCTTGTTTCTGCCAATTGCAGCAAAATACTGAAAGGAAAGTGGGTTTGCCTTCATATTTGACCCAGAACAACTCAGTTCAGCATGGAAATATCATTGCAACAGCTTTTATTTAGCCAGAAATCAAGAGTGTAAGTTTTTATGCGCTTAAAAGCATTTTTAGGCCGAATGAGCAAATATGCTTGTTTCTGCCAATTGCAGCAAAATACTGAAAGGAAAGTGGGTTTGCCTTCATATTTGACCCAGAACAACTCAGTTCAGCATGGAAATATCATTGCAACAGCTTTTATTTAGCCAGAAATCAAGAGTGTAAGTTTTTATGCGCTTAAAAGCATTTTCAGGCCGAATGAGCAAATATGCTTGTTTCTGCCAATTGCAGCAAAATACTGAAAGGAAAGTGGGTTTGCCTTCATATTTGACCTAGAACAACTCAGTTCAGCATGGAAATATCATTGCAACAGCTTTTATTTAGCCAGAAATCAAGAGTGTAAGTTTTTATGCGCTTAAAAGCATTTTCAGGCCGAATGAGCTGATTTCTGCCAATTGCAGCAAAAGACTGAAAGGAAAGTGGGTTTGCCTTCATATTTGACCTAGAACAACTCAGTTCAGCATGGAAATATCATTGCAACAGCTTTTATTTAGCCAGAAATCAAGAGTGTAAGTTTTTATGCGCTTAAAAGCATTTTCAGGCCGAATGAGCAAATATGCTTGTTTCTGCCAATTGCAGCAAAAGACTGAAAGGAAAGTGGGTTTGCCTTCATATTTGTTCTAGAACAACTCAGTTCAGCATGGAAATATCATTGCAACAGCTTTTATTTAGCCAGAAATCAAGAGTGTAAGTTTTTATGCGCTTAAAAGCATTTTCAGGCCGAATGAGCAAATATGCTTGTTTCTGCCAATTGCAGCAAAATACTGAAAGGAAAGTGGGTTTGCCTTCATATTTGACCCAGAACAACTCAGTTCAGCATGGAAATATCATTGCAACAGCTTTTATTTAGCCAGAAATCAAGAGTGTAAGTTTTTATGCGCTTAAAAGCATTTTCAGGCCGAATGAGCTGATTTCTGCCAATTGCAGCAAAAGACTGAAAGGAAAGTGGGTTTGCCTTCATATTTGACCCAGAACAACTCAGTTCAGCATGGAAATATCATTGCAACAGCTTTTATTTAGCCAGAAATCAAGAGTGTAAGTTTTTATGCGCTTAAAAGCATTTTCAGGCCGAATGAGCAAATATGCTTGTTTCTGCCAATTGCAGCAAAAGACTGAAAGGAAAGTGGGTTTGCCTTCATATTTGACCCAGAACAACTCAGTTCAGCATGAAAATATCATTGCAACAGCTTTTATTTAGCCAGAAATCAAGAGTGTAAGTTTTTATGCGCTTAAAAGCATTTTCAGGCCGAATGAGCAAATATGCTTGTTTCTGCCAATTGCAGCAAAAGACTGAAAGGAAAGTGGGTTTGCCTTCATATTTGTTCTAGAACAACTCAGTTCAGCATGGAAATATCATTGCAACAGCTTTTATTTAGCCAGAAATCAAGAGTGTAAGTTTTTATGCGCTTAAAAGCATTTTCAGGCCGAATGAGCAAATATGCTTGTTTCTGCCAATTGCAGCAAAATACTGAAAGGAAAGTGGGTTTGCCTTCATATTTGACCTAGAACAACTCAGTTCAGCATGGAAATATCATTGCAACAGCTTTTATTTAGCCAGAAATCAAGAGTGTAAGTTTTTATGCGCTTAAAAGCATTTTCAGGCCGAATGAGCTGATTTCTGCCAATTGCAGCAAAAGACTGAAAGGAAAGTGGGTTTGCCTTCATATTTGACCCAGAACAACTCAGTTCAGCATGGAAATATCATTGCAACAGCTTTTATTTAGCCAGAAATCAAGAGTGTAAGTTTTTATGCGCTTAAAAGCATTTTCAGGCCGAATGAGCAAATATGCTTGTTTCTGCCAATTGCAGCAAAATACTGAAAGGAAAGTGGGTTTGCCTTCATATTTGACCTAGAACAACTCAGTTCAGCATGGAAATATCATTGCAACAGCTTTTATTTAGCCAGAAATCAAGAGTGTAAGTTTTTATGCGCTTAAAAGCATTTTCAGGCCGAATGAGCAAATATGCTTATTTCTGCCAATTGCAGCAAAATACTGAAAGGAAAGTGGGTTTGCCTTCATATTTGACCCAGAACAACTCAGTTCAGCATGGAAATATCATTGCAACAGCTTTTATTTAGCCAGAAATCAAGAGTGTAAGTTTTTATGCGCTTAAAAGCATTTTCAGGCCGAATGAGCAAATATGCTTGTTTCTGCCAATTGCAGCAAAAGACTGAAAGGAAAGTGGGTTTGCCTTCATATTTGACCCAGAACAACATAGTTCAGCATGGAAATATCATTGCAACAGCTTTTATTTAGCCAGAAATCAAGAGTGTAAGTTTTTATGCGCTTAAAAGCATTTTCAGGCCGAATGAGCAAATATGCTTGTTTCTGCCAATTGCAGCAAAATACTGAAAGGAAAGTGGGTTTGCCTTCATATTTGACCTAGAACAACTCAGTTCATCATGGAAATATCATTGCAACAGCTTTTATTTAGCCAGAAATCAAGAGTGTAAGTTTTTATGCGCTTAAAAGCATTTTCAGGCCGAATGAGCAAATATGCTTGTTTCTGCCAATTGCAGCAAAAGACTGAAAGGAAAGTGGGTTTGCCTTTATATTTGACCCAGAACAACTCAGTTCAGCATGGAAATATCATTGCAACAGCTTTTATTTAGCCAGAAATCAAGAGTGTAAGTTTTTATGCGCTTAAAAGCATTTTCAGGCCGAATGAGCAAATATGCTTGTTTCTGCCAATTGCAGCAAAATACTGAAAGGAAAGTGGGTTTGCCTTCATATTTGACCCAGAACAACTCAGTTCAGCATGGAAATATCATTGCAACAGCTTTTATTTAGCCAGAAATCAAGAGTGTAAGTTTTTATGCGCTTAAAAGCATTTTCAGGCCGATTGAGCTGATTTCTGCCAATTGCAGCAAAAGACTGAAAGGAAAGTGGGTTTGCCTTCATATTTGACCTAGAACAACTCAGTTCAGCATGGAAATATCATTGCAACAGCTTTTATTTAGCCAGAAATCAAGAGTGTAAGTTTTTATGCGCTTAAAAGCATTTTCAGGCCGAATGAGCAAATATGCTTGTTTCTGCCAATTGCAGCAAAATACTGAAAGGAAAGTGGGTTTGCCTTCATATTTGACCCAGAACAACTCAGTTCAGCATGGAAATATCATTGCAACAGCTTTTATTTAGCCAGAAATCAAAAGTGGAAGTTTTTATGCGCATATAAGCATTTTCAGGCCGAATGAGCAAATATGCTTGTTTCTGCCAATTGCAGCAAAATACTGAAAGGAAAGTGGGTTTGCCTTCATATTTGACTTAGAACAACTCAGTTCAGCATGGAAATATCATTGCAACAGCTTTTATTTAGCCAGAAATCAAGAGTGTAAGTTTTTATGCGCTTAAAAGCATTTTCAGGCCGAATGAGCAAATATGCTTGTTTCTGCCAATTGCAGCAAAATACTGAAAGGAAAGTGGGTTTGCCTTCATATTTGACCCAGAACAACTCAGTTCAGCATGGAAATATCATTGCAACAGCTTTTATTTAGCCAGAAATCAAGAGTGTAAGTTTTTATGCGCTTAAAAGCATTTTCAGGCCGAATGAGCAAATATGCTTGTTTCTGCCAATTGCAGCAAAAGACTGAAAGGAAAGTGGGTTTGCCTTCATATTTGACCCAGAACAACATAGTTCAGCATGGAAATATCATTGCAACAGCTTTTATTTAGCCAGAAATCAAGAGTGTAAGTTTTTATGCGCTTAAAAGCATTTTCAGGCCGATTGAGCAAATATGCTTGTTTCTGCCAATTGCAGCAAAAGACTGAAAGGAAAGTGGGTTTGCCTTCATATTTGACCCAGAACAACTCAGTTCAGCATGGAAATATCATTGCAACAGCTTTTATTTAGCCAGAAATCAAGAGTGTAAGTTTTTATGCGCTTAAAAGCATTTTCAGGCCGAATGAGCAAATATGCTTGTTTCTGCCAATTGCAGCAAAATACTGAAAGGAAAGTGGGTTTGCCTTCATATTTGACCCAGAACAACTCAGTTCAGCATGGAAATATCATTGCAACAGCTTTTATTTAGCCAGAAATCAAGAGTGTAAGTTTTTATGCGCTTAAAAGCATTTTCAGGCCGAATGAGCTGATTTCTGCCAATTGCAGCAAAACACTGAAAGGAAAGTGGGTTTGCCTTCATATTTGACCCAGAACAACTCAGTTCAGCATGGAAATATCATTGCAACAGCTTTTATTTAGCCAGAAATCAAGAGTGTAAGTTTTTATGCGCTTAAAAGCATTTTCAGGCCGAATGAGCAAATATGCTTGTTTCTGCCAATTGCAGCAAAATACTGAAAGGAAAGTGGGTTTGCCTTCATATTTGACCCAGAACAACTCAGTTCAGCATGGAAATATCATTGCAACAGCTTTTATTTAGCCAGAAATCAAGAGTGTAAGTTTTTATGCGCTTAAAAGCATTTTTAGGCCGAATGAGCAAATATGCTTGTTTCTGCCAATTGCAGCAAAATACTGAAAGGAAAGTGGGTTTGCCTTCATATTTGACCCAGAACAACTCAGTTCAGCATGGAAATATCATTGCAACAGCTTTTATTTAGCCAGAAATCAAAAGTGGAAGTTTTTATGCGCATATAAGCATTTTCAGGCCGAATGAGCAAATATGCTTGTTTCTGCCAATTGCAGCAAAATACTGAAAGGAAAGTGGGTTTGCCTTCATATTTGACCTAGAACAACTCAGTTCAGCATGGAAATATCATTGCAACAGCTTTTATTTAGCCAGAAATCAAGAGTGTAAGTTTTTATGCGCTTATAAGCATTTTCAGGCCGAATGAGCAAATATGCTTGTTTCTGCCAATTGCAGCAAAATACTGAAAGGAAAGTGGGTTTGCCTTCATATTTGACCTAGAACAACTCAGTTCAGCATGGAAATATCATTGCAACAGCTTTTATTTAGCCAGAAATCAAGAGTGTAAGTTTTTATGCGCTTAAAAGCATTTTCAGGCCGAATGAGCTGATTTCTGCCAATTGCAGCAAAAGACTGAAAGGAAAGTGGGTTTGCCTTCATATTTGACCTAGAACAACTCAGTTCAGCATGGAAATATCATTGCAACAGCTTTTATTTAGCCAGAAATCAAGAGTGTAAGTTTTTATGCGCTTAAAAGCATTTTCAGGCCGAATGAGCAAATATGCTTGTTTCTGCCAATTGCAGCAAAAGACTGAAAGGAAAGTGGGTTTGCCTTCATATTTGACCCAGAACAACTCAGTTCAGCATGGAAATATCATTGCAACAGCTTTTATTTAGCCAGAAATCAAGAGTGTAAGTTTTTATGCGCTTAAAAGCATTTTCAGGCCGAATGAGCAAATATGCTTGTTTCTGCCAATTGCAGCAAAAGACTGAAAGGAAAGTGGGTTTGCCTTCATATTTGTTCTAGAACAACTCAGTTCAGCATGGAAATATCATTGCAACAGCTTTTATTTAGCCAGAAATCAAGAGTGTAAGTTTTTATGCGCTTAAAAGCATTTTCAGGCCGAATGAGCAAATATGCTTGTTTCTGCCAATTGCAGCAAAATACTGAAAGGAAAGTGGGTTTGCCTTCATATTTGACCTAGAACAACTCAGTTCAGCATGGAAATATCATTGCAACAGCTTTTATTTAGCCAGAAATCAAGAGTGTAAGTTTTTATGCGCTTAAAAGCATTTTCAGGCCGAATGAGCTGATTTCTGCCAATTGCAGCAAAAGACTGAAAGGAAAGTGGGTTTGCCTTCATATTTGACCCAGAACAACTCAGTTCAGCATGGAAATATCATTGCAACAGCTTTTATTTAGCCAGAAATCAAGAGTGTAAGTTTTTATGCGCTTAAAAGCATTTTCAGGCCGAATGAGCAAATATGCTTGTTTCTGCCAATTGCAGCAAAAGACTGAAAGGAAAGTGGGTTTGCCTTCATATTTGACCCAGAACAACTCAGTTCAGCATGGAAATATCATTGCAACAGCTTTTATTTAGCCAGAAATCAAGAGTGTAAGTTTTTATGCGCTTAAAAGCATTTTCAGGCCGAATGAGCAAATATGCTTGTTTCTGCCAATTGCAGCAAAAGACTGAAAGGAAAGTGGGTTTGCCTTCATATTTGTTCTAGAACAACTCAGTTCAGCATGGAAATATCATTGCAACAGCTTTTATTTAGCCAGAAATCAAGAGTGTAAGTTTTTATGCGCTTAAAAGCATTTTCAGGCCGAATGAGCAAATATGCTTGTTTCTGCCAATTGCAGCAAAATACTGAAAGGAAAGTGGGTTTGCCTTCATATTTGAC
The DNA here is from genome assembly GCF_033026475.1 of Channa argus. Taxonomy (NCBI): domain Eukaryota; kingdom Metazoa; phylum Chordata; class Actinopteri; order Anabantiformes; family Channidae; genus Channa; species Channa argus. The sequence goes on from NW_027125220.1 coordinate 1,888,181, forward strand.
CTAGAACAACTCAGTTCAGCATGGAAATATCATTGCAACAGCTTTTATTTAGCCAGAAATCAAGAGTGTAAGTTTTTATGCGCTTAAAAGCATTTTCAGGCCGAATGAGCAAATATGCTTGTTTCTGCCAATTGCAGCAAAATACTGAAAGGAAAGTGGGTTTGCCTTCATATTTGACCTAGAACAACTCAGTTCAGCATGGAAATATCATTGCAACAGCTTTTATTTAGCCAGAAATCAAGAGTGTAAGTTTTTATGCGCTTAAAAGCATTTTCAGGCCGAATGAGCAAATATGCTTGTTTCTGCCAATTGCAGCAAAAGACTGAAAGGAAAGTGGGTTTGCCTTCATATTTGACCCAGAACAACTCAGTTCAGCATGGAAATATCATTGCAACAGCTTTTATTTAGCCAGAAATCAAGAGTGTAAGTTTTTATGCGCTTAAAAGCATTTTCAGGCCGAATGAGCAAATATGCTTGTTTCTGCCAATTGCAGCAAAAGACTGAAAGGAAAGTGGGTTTGCCTTCATATTTGACCCAGAACAACTCAGTTCAGCATGGAAATATCATTGCAACAGCTTTTATTTAGCCAGAAATCAAGAGTGTAAGTTTTTATGCGCTTAAAAGCATTTTCAGGCCGAATGAGCAAATATGCTTGTTTCTGCCAATTTCAGCAAAATACTGAAAGGAAAGTGGGTTTGCCTTCATATTTGACCTAGAACAACTCAGTTCAGCATGGAAATATCATTGCAACAGCTTTTATTTAGCCAGAAATCAAGAGTGTAAGTTTTTATGCGCTTAAAAGCATTTTCAGGCCGAATGAGCAAATATGCTTGTTTCTGCCAATTGCAGCAAAAGACTGAAATGAAAGTGGGTTTGCCTTCATATTTGACCTAGAACAACTCAGTTCAGCATGGAAATATCATTGCAACAGCTTTTATTTAGCCAGAAATCAAGAGTGTAAGTTTTTATGCGCTTAAAAGCATTTTCAGGCCGAATGAGCTGATTTCTGCCAATTGCAGCAAAAGACTAAAAGGAAAGTGGGTTTGCCTTCATATTTGACCCAGAACAACTCAGTTCAGCATGGAAATATCATTGCAACAGCTTTTATTTAGCCAGAAATCAAGAGTGTAAGTTTTTATGCGCTTAAAAGCATTTTCAGGCCGAATGAGCAAATATGCTTGTTTCTGCCAATTGCAGCAAAAGACTGAAAGGAAAGTGGGTTTGCCTTCATATTTGACCCAGAACAACTCAGTTCAGCATGAAAATATCATTGCAACAGCTTTTATTTAGCCAGAAATCAAGAGTGTAAGTTTTTATGCGCTTAAAAGCATTTTCAGGCCGAATGAGCAAATATGCTTGTTTCTGCCAATTGCAGCAAAAGACTGAAAGGAAAGTGGGTTTGCCTTCATATTTGTTCTAGAACAACTCAGTTCAGCATGGAAATATCATTGCAACAGCTTTTATTTAGCCAGAAATCAAGAGTGTAAGTTTTTATGCGCTTAAAAGCATTTTCAGGCCGAATGAGCAAATATGCTTGTTTCTGCCAATTGCAGCAAAATACTGAAAGGAAAGTGGGTTTGCCTTCATATTTGACCTAGAACAACTCAGTTCAGCATGGAAATATCATTGCAAGAGCTTTTATTTAGCCAGAAATCAAGAGTGTAAGTTTTTATGCGCTTAAAAGCATTTTCAGGCCGAATGAGCTGATTTCTGCCAATTGCAGCAAAAGACTGAAAGGAAAGTGGGTTTGCCTTCATATTTGACCCAGAACAACTCAGTTCAGCATGGAAATATCATTGCAACAGCTTTTATTTAGCCAGAAATCAAGAGTGTAAGTTTTTATGCGCTTAAAAGCATTTTCAGGCCGAATGAGCAAATATGCTTGTTTCTGCCAATTGCAGCAAAATACTGAAAGGAAAGTGGGTTTGCCTTCATATTTGACCTAGAACAACTCAGTTCAGCATGGAAATATCATTGCAACAGCTTTTATTTAGCCAGAAATCAAGAGTGTAAGTTTTTATGCGCTTAAAAGCATTTTCAGGCCGAATGAGCAAATATGCTTATTTCTGCCAATTGCAGCAAAATACTGAAAGGAAAGTGGGTTTGCCTTCATATTTGACCCAGAACAACTCAGTTCAGCATGGAAATATCATTGCAACAGCTTTTATTTAGCCAGAAATCAAGAGTGTAAGTTTTTATGCGCTTAAAAGCATTTTCAGGCCGAATGAGCAAATATGCTTGTTTCTGCCAATTGCAGCAAAAGACTGAAAGGAAAGTGGGTTTGCCTTCATATTTGACCCAGAACAACATAGTTCAGCATGGAAATATCATTGCAACAGCTTTTATTTAGCCAGAAATCAAGAGTGTAAGTTTTTATGCGCTTAAAAGCATTTTCAGGCCGAATGAGCAAATATGCTTGTTTCTGCCAATTGCAGCAAAATACTGAAAGGAAAGTGGGTTTGCCTTCATATTTGACCTAGAACAACTCAGTTCATCATGGAAATATCATTGCAACAGCTTTTATTTAGCCAGAAATCAAGAGTGTAAGTTTTTATGCGCTTAAAAGCATTTTCAGGCCGAATGAGCAAATATGCTTGTTTCTGCCAATTGCAGCAAAAGACTGAAAGGAAAGTGGGTTTGCCTTTATATTTGACCCAGAACAACTCAGTTCAGCATGGAAATATCATTGCAACAGCTTTTATTTAGCCAGAAATCAAGAGTGTAAGTTTTTATGCGCTTAAAAGCATTTTCAGGCCGAATGAGCAAATATGCTTGTTTCTGCCAATTGCAGCAAAATACTGAAAGGAAAGTGGGTTTGCCTTCATATTTGACCCAGAACAACTCAGTTCAGCATGGAAATATCATTGCAACAGCTTTTATTTAGCCAGAAATCAAGAGTGTAAGTTTTTATGCGCTTAAAAGCATTTTCAGGCCGAATGAGCTGATTTCTGCCAATTGCAGCAAAACACTGAAAGGAAAGTGGGTTTGCCTTCATATTTGACCTAGAACAACTCAGTTCAGCATGGAAATATCATTGCAACAGCTTTTATTTAGCCAGAAATCAAGAGTGTAAGTTTTTATGCGCTTAAAAGCATTTTCAGGCCGAATGAGCAAATATGCTTGTTTCTGCCAATTGCAGCAAAATACTGAAAGGAAAGTGGGTTTGCCTTCATATTTGACCCAGAACAACTCAGTTCAGCATGGAAATATCATTGCAACAGCTTTTATTTAGCCAGAAATCAAGAGTGTAAGTTTTTATGCGCTTAAAAGCATTTTCAGGCCGAATGAGCAAATATGCTTGTTTCTGCCAATTGCAGCAAAATACTCAAAGGAAAGTGGGTTTGCCTTCATATTTGACCCAGAACAACTCAGTTCAGCATGGAAATATCATTGCAACAGCTTTTATTTAGCCAGAAATCAAGAGTGTAAGTTTTTATGCGCTTAAAAGCATTTTCAGGCCGAATGAGCTGATTTCTGCCAATTGCAGCAAAACACTGAAAGGAAAGTGGGTTTGCCTTCATATTTGACCTAGAACAACTCAGTTCAGCATGGAAATATCATTGCAACAGCTTTTATTTAGCCAGAAATCAAGAGTGTAAGTTTTTATGCGCTTAAAAGCATTTTCAGGCCGAATGAGCAAATATGCTTGTTTCTGCCAATTGCAGCAAAAGACTGAAAGGAAAGTGGGTTTGCCTTCATATTTGACCCAGAACAACATAGTTCAGCATGGAAATATCATTGCAACAGCTTTTATTTAGCCAGAAATCAAGAGTGTAAGTTTTTATGCGCTTAAAAGCATTTTCAGGCCGAATGAGCAAATATGCTTGTTTCTGCCAATTGCAGCAAAATACTGAAAGGAAAGTTGGTTTGCCTTCATATTTGACCCAGAACAACTCAGTTCATCATGGAAATATCATTGCAACAGCTTTTATTTAGCCAGAAATCAAGAGTGTAAGTTTTTATGCGCTTAAAAGCATTTTCAGGCCGAATGAGCAAATATGCTTGTTTCTGCCAATTGCAGCAAAAGACTGAAAGGAAAGTGGGTTTGCCTTCATATTTGACCCAGAACAACATAGTTCAGCATGGAAATATCATTGCAACAGCTTTTATTTAGCCAGAAATCAAGAGTGTAAGTTTTTATGCGCTTAAAAGCATTTTCAGGCCGAATGAGCAAATATGCTTGTTTCTGCCAATTGCAGCAAAAGACTGAAAGGAAAGTGGGTTTGCCTTCATATTTGACCCAGAACAACATAGTTCAGCATGGAAATATCATTGCAACAGCTTTTATTTAGCCAGAAATCAAGAGTGTAAGTTTTTATGCGCTTAAAAGCATTTTCAGGCCGAATGAGCAAATATGCTTGTTTCTGCCAATTGCAGCAAAATACTGAAAGGAAAGTGGGTTTGCCTTCATATTTGACCTAGAACAACTCAGTTCATCATGGAAATATCATTGCAACAGCTTTTATTTAGCCAGAAATCAAGAGTGTAAGTTTTTATGCGCTTAAAAGCATTTTCAGGCCGAATGAGCAAATATGCTTGTTTCTGCCAATTGCAGCAAAAGACTGAAAGGAAAGTGGGTTTGCCTTCATATTTGACCCAGAACAACTCAGTTCAGCATGGAAATATCATTGCAACAGCTTTTATTTAGCCAGAAATCAAGAGTGTAAGTTTTTATGCGCTTAAAAGCATTTTCAGGCCGAATGAGCAAATATGCTTGTTTCTGCCAATTGCAGCAAAATACTGAAAGGAAAGTGGGTTTGCCTTCATATTTGACCCAGAACAACTCAGTTCAGCATGGAAATATCATTGCAACAGCTTTTATTTAGCCAGAAATCAAGAGTGTAAGTTTTTATGCGCTTAAAAGCATTTTCAGGCCGAATGAGCTGATTTCTGCCAATTGCAGCAAAACACTGAAAGGAAAGTGGGTTTGCCTTCATATTTGACCCAGAACAACTCAGTTCAGCATGGAAATATCATTGCAACAGCTTTTATTTAGCCAGAAATCAAGAGTGTAAGTTTTTATGCGCTTAAAAGCATTTTCAGGCCGAATGAGCTGATTTCTGCCAATTGCAGCAAAACACTGAAAGGAAAGTGGGTTTGCCTTCATATTTGACCCAGAACAACTCAGTTCAGCATGGAAATATCATTGCAACAGCTTTTATTTAGCCAGAAATCAAGAGTGTAAGTTTTTATGCGCTTAAAAGCATTTTCAGGCCGAATGAGCAAATATGCTTGTTTCTGCCAATTGCAGCAAAAGACTGAAAGGAAAGTGGGTTTGCCTTCATATTTGACCCAGAACAACTCAGTTCAGCATGAAAATATCATTGCAACAGCTTTTATTTAGCCAGAAATCAAGAGTGTAAGTTTTTATGCGCTTAAAAGCATTTTCAGGCCGAATGAGCAAATATGCTTGTTTCTGCCAATTGCAGCAAAAGACTGAAAGGAAAGTGGGTTTGCCTTCATATTTGTTCTAGAACAACTCAGTTCAGCATGGAAATATCATTGCAACAGCTTTTATTTAGCCAGAAATCAAGAGTGTAAGTTTTTATGCGCTTAAAAGCATTTTCAGGCCGAATGAGCAAATATGCTTGTTTCTGCCAATTGCAGCAAAATACTGAAAGGAAAGTGGGTTTGCCTTCATATTTGACCTAGAACAACTCAGTTCAGCATGGAAATATCATTGCAAGAGCTTTTATTTAGCCAGAAATCAAGAGTGTAAGTTTTTATGCGCTTAAAAGCATTTTCAGGCCGAATGAGCAAATATGCTTGTTTCTGCCAATTGCAGCAAAATACTGAAAGGAAAGTGGGTTTGCCTTCATATTTGACCCAGAACAACTCAGTTCAGCATGGAAATATCATTGCAACAGCTTTTATTTAGCCAGAAATCAAGAGTGTAAGTTTTTATGCGCTTAAAAGCATTTTTAGGCCGAATGAGCAAATATGCTTGTTTCTGCCAATTGCAGCAAAATACTGAAAGGAAAGTGGGTTTGCCTTCATATTTGACCCAGAACAACTCAGTTCAGCATGGAAATATCATTGCAACAGCTTTTATTTAGCCAGAAATCAAAAGTGGAAGTTTTTATGCGCATATAAGCATTTTCAGGCCGAATGAGCAAATATGCTTGTTTCTGCCAATTGCAGCAAAATACTGAAAGGAAAGTGGGTTTGCCTTCATATTTGACCTAGAACAACTCAGTTCAGCATGGAAATATCATTGCAACAGCTTTTATTTAGCCAGAAATCAAGAGTGTAAGTTTTTATGCGCTTAAAAGCATTTTCAGGCCGAATGAGCAAATATGCTTGTTTCTGCCAATTGCAGCAAAATACTGAAAGGAAAGTGGGTTTGCCTTCATATTTGACCTAGAACAACTCAGTTCAGCATGGAAATATCATTGCAACAGCTTTTATTTAGCCAGAAATCAAGAGTGTAAGTTTTTATGCGCTTAAAAGCATTTTCAGGCCGAATGAGCTGATTTCTGCCAATTGCAGCAAAAGACTGAAAGGAAAGTGGGTTTGCCTTCATATTTGACCTAGAACAACTCAGTTCAGCATGGAAATATCATTGCAACAGCTTTTATTTAGCCAGAAATCAAGAGTGTAAGTTTTTATGCGCTTAAAAGCATTTTCAGGCCGAATGAGCAAATATGCTTGTTTCTGCCAATTGCAGCAAAAGACTGAAAGGAAAGTGGGTTTGCCTTCATATTTGACCCAGAACAACTCAGTTCAGCATGGAAATATCATTGCAACAGCTTTTATTTAGCCAGAAATCAAGAGTGTAAGTTTTTATGCGCTTAAAAGCATTTTCAGGCCGAATGAGCAAATATGCTTGTTTCTGCCAATTGCAGCAAAAGACTGAAAGGAAAGTGGGTTTGCCTTCATATTTGTTCTAGAACAACTCAGTTCAGCATGGAAACATCATTGCAACAGCTTTTATTTAGCCAGAAATCAAGAGTGTAAGTTTTTATGCGCTTAAAAGCATTTTCAGGCCGAATGAGCAAATATGCTTGTTTCTGCCAATTGCAGCAAAATACTGAAAGGAAAGTGGGTTTGCCTTCATATTTGACCTAGAACAACTCAGTTCAGCATGGAAATATCATTGCAACAGCTTTTATTTAGCCAGAAATCAAGAGTGTAAGTTTTTATGCGCTTAAAAGCATTTTCAGGCCGAATGAGCTGATTTCTGCCAATTGCAGCAAAAGACTGAAAGGAAAGTGGGTTTGCCTTCATATTTGACCCAGAACAACTCAGTTCAGCATGGAAATATCATTGCAACAGCTTTTATTTAGCCAGAAATCAAGAGTGTAAGTTTTTATGCGCTTAAAAGCATTTTCAGGCCGAATGAGCAAATATGCTTGTTTCTGCCAATTGCAGCAAAAGACTGAAAGGAAAGTGGGTTTGCCTTCATATTTGACCCAGAACAACTCAGTTCAGCATGGAAATATCATTGCAACAGCTTTTATTTAGCCAGAAATCAAGAGTGTAAGTTTTTATGCGCTTAAAAGCATTTTCAGGCCGAATGAGCAAATATGCTTGTTTCTGCCAATTGCAGCAAAAGACTGAAAGGAAAGTGGGTTTGCCTTCATATTTGTTCTAGAACAACTCAGTTCAGCATGGAAATATCATTGCAACAGCTTTTATTTAGCCAGAAATCAAGAGTGTAAGTTTTTATGCGCTTAAAAGCATTTTCAGGCCGAATGAGCAAATATGCTTGTTTCTGCCAATTGCAGCAAAATACTGAAAGGAAAGTGGGTTTGCCTTCATATTTGACCTAGAACAACTCAGTTCAGCATGGAAATATCATTGCAACAGCTTTTATTTAGCCAGAAATCAAGAGTGTAAGTTTTTATGCGCTTAAAAGCATTTTCAGGCCGAATGAGCAAATATGCTTGTTTCTGCCAATTGCAGCAAAATACTGAAAGGAAAGTGGGTTTGCCTTCATATTTGACCTAGAACAACTCAGTTCAGCATGGAAATATCATTGCAACAGCTTTTATTTAGCCAGAAATCAAGAGTGTAAGTTTTTATGCGCTTAAAAGCATTTTCAGGCCGAATGAGCAAATATGCTTGTTTCTGCCAATTGCAGCAAAAGACTGAAAGGAAAGTGGGTTTGCCTTCATATTTGACCCAGAACAACTCAGTTCAGCATGGAAATATCATTGCAACAGCTTTTATTTAGCCAGAAATCAAGAGTGTAAGTTTTTATGCGCTTAAAAGCATTTTCAGGCCGAATGAGCAAATATGCTTGTTTCTGCCAATTGCAGCAAAAGACTGAAAGGAAAGTTGGTTTGCCTTCATATTTGACCCAGAACAACTCAGTTCAGCATGGAAATATCATTGCAACAGCTTTTATTTAGCCAGAAATCAAGAGTGTACGTTTTTATGCGCTTATAAGCATTTTCAGGCCGAATGAGCAAATATGCTTGTTTCTGCCAATTGCAGCAAAATACTGAAAGGAAAGTGGGTTTGCCTTCTTATTTGACCCAGAACAACTCAGTTCAGCATGGAAATATCATTGCAACAGCTTTTATTTAGCCAGAAATCAAGAGTGTAAGTTTTTATGCGCTTAAAAGCATTTTCAGGCCGAATGAGCAATTATGCTTGTTTCTGCCAATTGCAGCAAAATACTGAAAGGAAAGTGGGTTTGCCTTCATATTTGACCCAGAACAACTCAGTTCAGCATGGAAATATCATTGCAACAGCTTTTATTTAGCCAGAAATCAAGAGTGTTAGTTTTTATGCGCTTAAAAGCATTTTCAGGCCGAATGACCAAATATGCTTGTTTCTGCCAATTGCAGCAAAAGACTGAAAGGAAAGTGGGTTTGCCTTCTTATTTGACCCAGAACAACTCAGTTCAGCATGGAAATATCATTGCAACAGCTTTTATTTAGCCAGAAATCAAGAGTGTAAGTTTTTATGCGCTTAAAAGCATTTTCAGGCCGAATGAGCAAATATGCTTGTTTCTGCCAATTGCAGCAACATACTGAAAGGAAAGTGGGTTTGCCCTCTTATTTGACCCAGAACAACTCAGTTCAGCATGGAAATATCATTGCAACAGCTTTTATTTAGCCAGAAATCAAGAGTGTAAGTTTTTATGCGCTTAAAAGCATTTTCAGGCCGAATGAGCAAATATGCTTGTTTCTGCCAATTGCAGCAAAATACTGAAAGGAAAGTGGGTTTGCCTTCATATTTGACCCAGAACAACTCAGTTCAGCATGGAAATATCATTGCAACAGCTTTTATTTAGCCAGAAATCAAGAGTGTAAGTTTTTATGCGCTTAAAAGCATTTTCAGGCCGAATGAGCAAATATGCTTGTTTCTGCCAATTGCAGCAAAAGACTGAAAGGAAAGTGGGTTTGCCTTCATATTTGACCCAGAACAACTCAGTTCAGCATGGAAATATCATTGCAACAGCTTTTATTTAGCCAGAAATCAAGAGTATAAGTTTTTATGCGCTTAAAAGCATTTTCAGGCCGAATGAGCAAATATGCTTGTTTCTGCCAATTGCAGCAAAAGACTGAAAGGAAAGTGGGTTTGCCTTCATATTTGACCCAGAACAACTCAGTTCAGCATGGAAATATCATTGCAACAGCTTTTATTTAGCCAGAAATCAAGAGTGTAAGTTTTTATGCGCTTAAAAGCATTTTCAGGCCGAATGAGCAAATATGCTTGTTTCTGCCAATTGCAGCAAAAGACTGAAAGGAAAGTGGGTTTGCCTTCATATTTGACCCAGAACAACTCAGTTCAGCATGGAAATATCATTGCAACAGCTTTTATTTAGCCAGAAATCAAGAGTGTAAGTTTTTATGCGCTTAAAAGCATTTTCAGGCCGAATGAGCTGATTTCTGCCAATTGCAGCAAAAGACTGAAAGGAAAGTGTGTTTGCCTTCGTATTTGACCCAGAACAACTCAGTTCAGCATGGAAATATCATTGCAACAGCTTTTATTTAGCCAGAAATCAAGAGTGTAAGTTTTTATGCGCTTAAAAGCATTTTCAGGCCGAATGAGCAAATATGCTTGTTTCTGCCAATTGCAGCAAAATACTGAAAGGAAAGTGGGTTTGCCTTCATATTTGACCCAGAACAACTCAGTTCAGCATGGAAATATCATTGCAACAGCTTTTATTTAGCCAGAAATCAAGAGTGTAAGTTTTTATGCGCTTAAAAGCATTTTCAGGCCGAATGAGCTGATTTCTGCCAATTGCAGCAAAACACTGAAAGGAAAGTGGGTTTGCCTTCATATTTGACCCAGAACAACTCAGTTCAGCATGGAAATATCATTGCAACAGCTTTTATTTAGCCAGAAATCAAGAGTGTAAGTTTTTATGCGCTTAAAAGCATTTTCAGGCCGAATGAGCAAATATGCTTGTTTCTGCCAATTGCAGCAAAAGACTGAAAGGAAAGTGGGTTTGCCTTCATATTTGTTCTAGAACAACTCAGTTCAGCATGGAAATATCATTGCAACAGCTTTTATTTAGCCAGAAATCAAGAGTGTAAGTTTTTATGCGCTTAAAAGCATTTTCAGGCCGAATGAGCAAATATGCTTGTTTCTGCCAATTGCAGCAAAATACTGAAAGGAAAGTGGGTTTGCCTTCATATTTGACCTAGAACAACTCAGTTCAGCATGGAAATATCATTGCAACAGCTTTTATTTAGCCAGAAATCAAGAGTGTAAGTTTTTATGCGCTTAAAAGCATTTTCAGGCCGAATGAGCAAATATGCTTGTTTCTGCCAATTGCAGCAAAAGACTGAAAGGAAAGTGGGTTTGCCTTCATATTTGACCTAGAACAACTCAGTTCAGCATGGAAATATCATTGCAACAGCTTTTATTTAGCCAGAAATCAAGAGTGTAAGTTTTTATGCGCTTAAAAGCATTTTCAGGCCGAATGAGCAAATATGCTTGTTTCTGCCAATTGCAGCAAAAGACTGAAAGGAAAGTGGGTTTGCCTTCATATTTGACCCAGAACAACTCAGTTCAGCATGGAAATATCATTGCAACAGCTTTTATTTAGCCAGAAATCAAGAGTGTAAGTTTTTATGCGCTTAAAAGCATTTTCAGGCCGAATGACCAAATATGCTTGTTTCTGCCAATTGCAGCAAAAGACTGAAAGGAAAGTTGGTTTGCCTTCATATTTGACCCAGAACAACTCAGTTCAGCATGGAAATATCATTGCAACAGCTTTTATTTAGCCAGAAATCAAGAGTGTAAGTTTTTATGCGCTTATAAGCATTTTCAGGCCGAATGACCAAATATGCTTGTTTCTGCCAATTGCAGCAAAAGACTGAAAGGAAAGTTGGTTTGCCTTCATATTTGACCCAGAACAACTCAGTTCAGCATGGAAATATCATTGCAACAGCTTTTATTTAGCCAGAAATCAAGAGTGTAAGTTTTTATGCGCTTAAAAGCATTTTCAGGCCGAATGAGCTGATTTCTGCCAATTGCAGCAAAAGACTGAAAGGAAAGTGGGTTTGCCTTCATATTTGACCCAGAACAACTCAGTTCAGCATGGAAATATCATTGCAACAGCTTTTATTTAGCCAGAAATCAAGAGTGTAAGTTTTTATGCGCTTAAAAGCATTTTCAGGCCGAATGAGCAAATATGCTTGTTTCTGCCAATTGCAGCAAAAGACTGAAAGGAAAGTGGGTTTGCCTTCATATTTGACCCAGAACAACTCAGTTCAGCATGGAAATATCATTGCAACAGCTTTTATTTAGCCAGAAATCAAGAGTGTAAGTTTTTATGCGCTTAAAAGCATTTTCAGGCCGAATGAGCAAATATGCTTGTTTCTGCCAATTGCAGCAAAAGACTGAAAGGAAAGTGGGTTTGCCTTCATATTTGTTCTAGAACAACTCAGTTCAGCATGGAAATATCATTGCAACAGCTTTTATTTAGCCAGAAATCAAGAGTGTAAGTTTTTATGCGCTTAAAAGCATTTTCAGGCCGAATGAGCAAATATGCTTGTTTCTGCCAATTGCAGCAAAATACTGAAAGGAAAGTGGGTTTGCCTTCATATTTGACCTAGAACAACTCAGTTCAGCATGGAAATATCATTGCAACAGCTTTTATTTAGCCAGAAATCAAGAGTGTAAGTTTTTATGCGCTTAAAAGCATTTTCAGGCCGAATGAGCAAATATGCTTGTTTCTGCCAATTGCAGCAAAATACTGAAAGGAAAGTGGGTTTGCCTTCATATTTGACCTAGAACAACTCAGTTCAGCATGGAAATATCATTGCAACAGCTTTTATTTAGCCAGAAATCAAGAGTGTAAGTTTTTATGCGCTTAAAAGCATTTTCAGGCCGAATGAGCAAATATGCTTGTTTCTGCCAATTGCAGCAAAAGACTGAAAGGAAAGTGGGTTTGCCTTCATATTTGACCCAGAACAACTCAGTTCAGCATGGAAATATCATTGCAACAGCTTTTATTTAGCCAGAAATCAAGAGTGTAAGTTTTTATGCGCTTAAAAGCATTTTCAGGCCGAATGAGCAAATATGCTTGTTTCTGCCAATTGCAGCAAAAGACTGAAAGGAAAGTTGGTTTGCCTTCATATTTGACCCAGAACAACTCAGTTCAGCATGGAAATATCATTGCAACAGCTTTTATTTAGCCAGAAATCAAGAGTGTACGTTTTTATGCGCTTATAAGCATTTTCAGGCCGAATGAGCAAATATGCTTGTTTCTGCCAATTGCAGCAAAATACTGAAAGGAAAGTGGGTTTGCCTTCTTATTTGACCCAGAACAACTCAGTTCAGCATGGAAATATCATTGCAACAGCTTTTATTTAGCCAGAAATCAAGAGTGTAAGTTTTTATGCGCTTAAAAGCATTTTCAGGCCGAATGAGCAATTATGCTTGTTTCTGCCAATTGCAGCAAAATACTGAAAGGAAAGTGGGTTTGCCTTCATATTTGACCCAGAACAACTCAGTTCAGCATGGAAATATCATTGCAACAGCTTTTATTTAGCCAGAAATCAAGAGTGTTAGTTTTTATGCGCTTAAAAGCATTTTCAGGCCGAATGACCAAATATGCTTGTTTCTGCCAATTGCAGCAAAAGACTGAAAGGAAAGTGGGTTTGCCTTCTTATTTGACCCAGAACAACTCAGTTCAGCATGGAAATATCATTGCAACAGCTTTTATTTAGCCAGAAATCAAGAGTGTAAGTTTTTATGCGCTTAAAAGCATTTTCAGGCCGAATGAGCAAATATGCTTGTTTCTGCCAATTGCAGCAACATACTGAAAGGAAAGTGGGTTTGCCCTCTTATTTGACCCAGAACAACTCAGTTCAGCATGGAAATATCATTGCAACAGCTTTTATTTAGCCAGAAATCAAGAGTGTAAGTTTTTATGCGCTTAAAAGCATTTTCAGGCCGAATGAGCAAATATGCTTGTTTCTGCCAATTGCAGCAAAATACTGAAAGGAAAGTGGGTTTGCCTTCATATTTGACCCAGAACAACTCAGTTCAGCATGGAAATATCATTGCAACAGCTTTTATTTAGCCAGAAATCAAGAGTGTAAGTTTTTATGCGCTTAAAAGCATTTTCAGGCCGAATGAGCAAATATGCTTGTTTCTGCCAATTGCAGCAAAAGACTGAAAGGAAAGTGGGTTTGCCTTCATATTTGACCCAGAACAACTCAGTTCAGCATGGAAATATCATTGCAACAGCTTTTATTTAGCCAGAAATCAAGAGTATAAGTTTTTATGCGCTTAAAAGCATTTTCAGGCCGAATGAGCAAATATGCTTGTTTCTGCCAATTGCAGCAAAAGACTGAAAGGAAAGTGGGTTTGCCTTCATATTTGACCCAGAACAACTCAGTTCAGCATGGAAATATCATTGCAACAGCTTTTATTTAGCCAGAAATCAAGAGTGTAAGTTTTTATGCGCTTAAAAGCATTTTCAGGCCGAATGAGCAAATATGCTTGTTTCTGCCAATTGCAGCAAAAGACTGAAAGGAAAGTGGGTTTGCCTTCATATTTGACCCAGAACAACTCAGTTCAGCATGGAAATATCATTGCAACAGCTTTTATTTAGCCAGAAATCAAGAGTGTAAGTTTTTATGCGCTTAAAAGCATTTTCAGGCCGAATGAGCTGATTTCTGCCAATTGCAGCAAAAGACTGAAAGGAAAGTGTGTTTGCCTTCGTATTTGACCCAGAACAACTCAGTTCAGCATGGAAATATCATTGCAACAGCTTTTATTTAGCCAGAAATCAAGAGTGTAAGTTTTTATGCGCTTAAAAGCATTTTCAGGCCGAATGAGCAAATATGCTTGTTTCTGCCAATTGCAGCAAAATACTGAAAGGAAAGTGGGTTTGCCTTCATATTTGACCCAGAACAACTCAGTTCAGCATGGAAATATCATTGCAACAGCTTTTATTTAGCCAGAAATCAAGAGTGTAAGTTTTTATGCGCTTAAAAGCATTTTCAGGCCGAATGAGCTGATTTCTGCCAATTGCAGCAAAACACTGAAAGGAAAGTGGGTTTGCCTTCATATTTGACCCAGAACAACTCAGTTCAGCATGGAAATATCATTGCAACAGCTTTTATTTAGCCAGAAATCAAGAGTGTAAGTTTTTATGCGCTTAAAAGCATTTTCAGGCCGAATGAGCAAATATGCTTGTTTCTGCCAATTGCAGCAAAAGACTGAAAGGAAAGTGGGTTTGCCTTCATATTTGTTCTAGAACAACTCAGTTCAGCATGGAAATATCATTGCAACAGCTTTTATTTAGCCAGAAATCAAGAGTGTAAGTTTTTATGCGCTTAAAAGCATTTTCAGGCCGAATGAGCAAATATGCTTGTTTCTGCCAATTGCAGCAAAATACTGAAAGGAAAGTGGGTTTGCCTTCATATTTGACCTAGAACAACTCAGTTCAGCATGGAAATATCATTGCAACAGCTTTTATTTAGCCAGAAATCAAGAGTGTAAGTTTTTATGCGCTTAAAAGCATTTTCAGGCCGAATGAGCAAATATGCTTGTTTCTGCCAATTGCAGCAAAAGACTGAAAGGAAAGTGGGTTTGCCTTCATATTTGACCTAGAACAACTCAGTTCAGCATGGAAATATCATTGCAACAGCTTTTATTTAGCCAGAAATCAAGAGTGTAAGTTTTTATGCGCTTAAAAGCATTTTCAGGCCGAATGAGCAAATATGCTTGTTTCTGCCAATTGCAGCAAAAGACTGAAAGGAAAGTGGGTTTGCCTTCATATTTGACCCAGAACAACTCAGTTCAGCATGGAAATATCATTGCAACAGCTTTTATTTAGCCAGAAATCAAGAGTGTAAGTTTTTATGCGCTTAAAAGCATTTTCAGGCCGAATGACCAAATATGCTTGTTTCTGCCAATTGCAGCAAAAGACTGAAAGGAAAGTTGGTTTGCCTTCATATTTGACCCAGAACAACTCAGTTCAGCATGGAAATATCATTGCAACAGCTTTTATTTAGCCAGAAATCAAGAGTGTAAGTTTTTATGCGCTTATAAGCATTTTCAGGCCGAATGAGCAAATATGCTTGTTTCTGCCAATTGCAGCAAAATACTGAAAGGAAAGTGGGTTTGCCTTCATATTTGACCTAGAACAACTCAGTTCAGCATGGAAATATCATTGCAACAGCTTTTATTTAGCCAGAAAACAAGAGTGTAAGTTTTTATGCGCTTAAAAGCATTTTCAGGCCGAATGAGCAAATATGCTTGTTTCTGCCAATTGCAACAAAATACTGAAAGGAAAGTGGGTTTGCCTTCATATTTGACCTAGAACAATTCAGTTCAGCATGGAAATATCATTGCAACAGCTTTTATTTAGCCAGAAATCAAGAGTGTAAGTTTTTATGCGCTTAAAAGCATTTTCAGGCCGAATGAGCAAATATGCTTGTTTCTGCCAATTGCAGCAAAATACTAAAAGGAAAGTGGGTTTGCCTTCATATTTGTTCTAGAACAACTCAGTTCAGCATGGAAATATCATTGCAACAGCTTTTATTTAGCCAGAAATCAAGAGTGTAAGTTTTTATGCGCTTAAAAGCATTTTCAGGCCGAATGAGCAAATATGCTTGTTTCTGCCAATTGCAGCAAAATACTGAAAGGAAAGTGGGTTTGCCTTCATATTTGACCTAGAACAACTCAGTTCAGCATGGAAATATCATTGCAACAGCTTTTATTTAGCCAGAAATCAAGAGTGTAAGTTTTTATGCGCTTAAAAGCATTTTCAGGCCGAATGAGCAAATATGCTTGTTTCTGCCAATTGCAGCAAAAGACTGAAAGGAAAGTGGGTTTGCCTTCATATTTGACCTAGAACAACTCAGTTCAGCATGGAAATATCATTGCAACAGCTTTTATTTAGCCAGAAATCAAGAGTGTAAGTTTTTATGTGCTTAAAAGCATTTTCAGGCCGAATGAGCAAATATGCTTGTTTCTGCCAATTGCAGCAAAAGACTGAAAGGAAAGTGGGTTTGCCTTCATATTTGACCCAGAACAACTCAGATCAGCATGGAAATATCATTGCAACAGCTTTTATTTAGCCAGAAATCAAGAGTGTAAGTTTTTATGCGCTTAAAAGCATTTTCAGGCCGAATGACCAAATATGCTTGTTTCTGCCAATTGCAGCAAAAGACTGAAAGGAAAGTTGGTTTGCCTTCATATTTGACCCAGAACAACTCAGTTCAGCATGGAAATATCATTGCAACAGCTTTTATTTAGCCAGAAATCAAGAGTGTAAGTTTTTATGCGCTTATAAGCATTTTCAGGCCGAATGAGCAAATATGCTTGTTTCTGCCAATTGCAGCAAAAGACTGAAAGGAAAGTGGGTTTGCCTTCTTATTTGACCCAGAACAACTCAGTTCAGCATGGAAATATCATTGCAACAGCTTTTATTTAGCCAGAAATCAAGAGTGTAAGTTTTTATGCGCTTAAAAGCATTTTCAGGCCGAATGAGCAATTATGCTTGTTTCTGCCAATTGCAGCAAAATACTGAAAGGAAAGTGGGTTTGCCTTCATATTTGACCCAGAACAACTCAGTTCAGCATGGAAATATCATTGCAACAGCTTTTATTTAGCCAGAAATCAAGAGTGTTAGTTTTTATGCGCTTAAAAGCATTTTCAGGCCGAATGACCAAATATGCTTGTTTCTGCCAATTGCAGCAAAAGACTGAAAGGAAAGTGGGTTTGCCTTCTTATTTGACCCAGAACAACTCAGTTCAGCATGGAAATATCATTGCAACAGCTTTTATTTAGCCAGAAATCAAGAGTGTAAGTTTTTATGCGCTTAAAAGCATTTTCAGGCCGAATGAGCAAATATGCTTGTTTCTGCCAATTGCAGCAACATACTGAAAGGAAAGTGGGTTTGCCCTCTTATTTGACCCAGAACAACTCAGTTCAGCATGGAAATATCATTGCAACAGCTTTTATTTAGCCAGAAATCAAGAGTGTAAGTTTTTATGCGCTTAAAAGCATTTTCAGGCCAAATGAGCAAATATGCTTGTTTCTGCCAATTGCAGCAAAAGACTGAAAGGAAAGTGGGTTTGCCTTCATATTTGACCCAGAACAACTCAGTTCAGCATGGAAATATCATTGCAACAGCTTTTATTTAGCCAGAAATCAAGAGTGTAAGTTTTTATGCGCTTAAAAGCATTTTCAGGCCGAATGAGCAAATATGCTTGTTTCTGCCAATTGCAGCAAAAGACTGAAAGGAAAGTGGGTTTGCCTTCATATTTGACCCAGAACAACTCAGTTCAGCATGGAAATATCATTGCAACAGCTTTTATTTAGCCAGAAATCAAGAGTATAAGTTTTTATGCGCTTAAAAGCATTTTCAGGCCGAATGAGCAAATATGCTTGTTTCTGCCAATTGCAGCAAAAGACTGAAAGGAAAGTGGGTTTGCCTTCATATTTGACCCAGAACAACTCAGTTCAGCATGGAAATATCATTGCAACAGCTTTTATTTAGCCAGAAATCAAGAGTGTAAGTTTTTATGCGCTTAAAAGCATTTTCAGGCCGAATGAGCAAATATGCTTGTTTCTGCCAATTGCAGCAAAAGACTGAAAGGAAAGTGGGTTTGCCTTCATATTTGACCCAGAACAACTCAGTTCAGCATGGAAATATCATTGCAACAGCTTTTATTTAGCCAGAAATCAAGAGTGTAAGTTTTTATGCGCTTAAAAGCATTTTCAGGCCGAATGAGCAAATATGCTTGTTTCTGCCAATTGCAGCAAAAGACTGAAAGGAAAGTGGGTTTGCCTTCATATTTGACCCAGAACAACTCAGTTCAGCATGGAAATATCATTGCAACAGCTTTTATTTAGCCAGAAATCAAGAGTGTAAGTTTTTATGCGCTTAAAAGCATTTTCAGGCCGAATGAGCTGATTTCTGCCAATTGCAGCAAAAGACTGAAAGGAAAGTGTGTTTGCCTTCATATTTGACCCAGAACAACTCAGTTCAGCATGGAAATATCATTGCAACAGCTTTTATTTAGCCAGAAATCAAGAGTGTAAGTTTTTATGCGCTTAAAAGCATTTTCAGGCCGAATGAGCAAATATGCTTGTTTCTGCCAATTTCAGCAAAATACTGAAAGGAAAGTGGGTTTGCCTTCATATTTGACCTAGAACAACTCAGTTCAGCATGGAAATATCATTGCAACAGCTTTTATTTAGCCAGAAATCAAGAGTGTAAGTTTTTATGCGCTTAAAAGCATTTTCAGGCCGAATGAGCAAATATGCTTGTTTCTGCCAATTGCAGCAAAAGACTGAAATGAAAGTGGGTTTGCCTTCATATTTGACCTAGAACAACTCAGTTCAGCATGGAAATATCATTGCAACAGCTTTTATTTAGCCAGAAATCAAGAGTGTAAGTTTTTATGCGCTTAAAAGCATTTTCAGGCCGAATGAGCTGATTTCTGCCAATTGCAGCAAAAGACTGAAAGGAAAGTGGGTTTGCCTTCATATTTGTTCTAGAACAACTCAGTTCAGCATGGAAATATCATTGCAACAGCTTTTATTTAGCCAGAAATCAAGAGTGTAAGTTTTTATGCGCTTAAAAGCATTTTCAGGCCGAATGAGCAAATATGCTTGTTTCTGCCAATTGCAGCAAAATACTGAAAGGAAAGTGGATTTGCCTTCATATTTGACCTAGAACAACTCAGTTCAGCATGGAAATATCATTGCAACAGCTTTTATTTAGCCAGAAATCAAGAGTGTAAGTTTTTATGCGCTTAAAAGCATTTTCAGGCCGAATGAGCTGATTTCTGCCAATTGCAGCAAAAGACTGAAAGGAAAGTGGGTTTGCCTTCATATTTGACCCAGAACAACTCAGTTCAGCATGGAAATATCATTGCAACAGCTTTTATTTAGCCAGAAATCAAGAGTGTAAGTTTTTATGCGCTTAAAAGCATTTTCAGGCCGAATGAGCAAATATGCTTGTTTCTGCCAATTGCAGCAAAAGACTGAAAGGAAAGTGGGTTTGCCTTCATATTTGACCCAGAACAACTCAGTTCAGCATGGAAATATCATTGCAACAGCTTTTATTTAGCCAGAAATCAAGAGTGTAAGTTTTTATGCGCTTAAAAGCATTTTCAGGCCGAATGAGCAAATATGCTTGTTTCTGCCAATTGCAGCAAAAGACTGAAAGGAAAGTGGGTTTGCCTTCAAATTTGTTCTAGAACAACTCAGTTCAGCATGGAAATATCATTGCAACAGCTTTTATTTAGCCAGAAATCAAGAGTGTAAGTTTTTATGCGCTTAAAAGCATTTTCAGGCCGAATGAGCAAATATGCTTGTTTCTGCCAATTGCAGCAAAATACTGAAAGGAAAGTGGGTTTGCCTTCATATTTGACCTAGAACAACTCAGTTCAGCATGGAAATATCATTGCAACAGCTTTTATTTAGCCAGAAATCAAGAGTGTAAGTTTTTATGCGCTTAAAAGCATTTTCAGGCCGAATGAGCAAATATGCTTGTTTCTGCCAATTGCAGCAAAAGACTGAAAGGAAAGTGGGTTTGCCTTCATATTTGACCCAGAACAACTCAGTTCAGCATGGAAATATCATTGCAACAGCTTTTATTTAGCCAGAAATCAAGAGTATAAGTTTTTATGCGCTTAAAAGCATTTTCAGGCCGAATGAGCAAATATGCTTGTTTCTGCCAATTGCAGCAAAATACTGAAAGGAAAGTGGGTTTGCCTTCATATTTGACCTAGAACAACTCAGTTCAGCATGGAAATATCATTGCAACAGCTTTTATTTAGCCAGAAATCAAGAGTGTAAGTTTTTATGCGCTTAAAAGCATTTTCAGGCCGAATGAGCAAATATGCTTGTTTCTGCCAATTGCAGCAAAAGACTGAAAGGAAAGTGGGTTTGCCTTCATATTTGACCCAGAACAACTCAGTTCAGCATGGAAATATCATTGCAACAGCTTTTATTTAGCCAGAAATCAAGAGTGTTAGTTTTTATGCGCTTAAAAGCATTTTCAGGCCGAATGACCAAATATGCTTGTTTCTGCCAATTGCAGCAAAAGACTGAAAGGAAAGTGGGTTTGCCTTCTTATTTGACCCAGAACAACTCAGTTCAGCATGGAAATATCATTGCAACAGCTTTTATTTAGCCAGAAATCAAGAGTGTAAGTTTTTATGCGCTTAAAAGCATTTTCAGGCCGAATGAGCAAATATGCTTGTTTCTGCCAATTGCAGCAAAATACTGAAAGGAAAGTGGGTTTGCCTTCTTATTTGACCCAGAACAACTCAGTTCAGCATGGAAATATCATTGCAACAGCTTTTATTTAGCCAGAAATCAAGAGTGTAAGTTTTTATGCGCTTAAAAGCATTTTCAGGCCGAATGAGCAAATATGCTTGTTTCTGCCAATTGCAGCAAAATACTGAAAGGAAAGTGGGTTTGCCTTCATATTTGACCCAGAACAACTCAGTTCAGCATGGAAATATCATTGCAACAGCTTTTATTTAGCCAGAAATCAAGAGTGTAAGTTTTTATGCGCTTAAAAGCATTTTCAGGCCGAATGAGCAAATATGCTTGTTTCTGCCAATTTCAGCAAAATACTGAAAGGAAAGTGGGTTTGCCTTCATATTTGACCTAGAACAACTCAGTTCAGCATGGAAATATCATTGCAACAGCTTTTATTTAGCCAGAAATCAAGAGTGTAAGTTTTTATGCGCTTAAAAGCATATTCAGGCCGAATGAGCAAACATGCTTGTTTCTGCCAATTGCAGCAAAAGACTGAAATGAAAGTGGGTTTGCCTTCATATTTGACCTAGAACAACTCAGTTCAGCATGGAAATATCATTGCAACAGCTTTTATTTAGCCAGAAATCAAGAGTGTAAGTTTTTATGCGCTTAAAAGCATTTTCAGGCCGAATGAGCTGATTTCTGCCAATTGCAGCAAAAGACTGAAAGGAAAGTGGGTTTGCCTTCATATTTGACCCAGAACAACTCAGTTCAGCATGGAAATATCATTGCAACAGCTTTTATTTAGCCAGAAATCAAGAGTGTAAGTTTTTATGCGCTTAAAAGCATTTTCAGGCCGAATGAGCAAATATGCTTGTTTCTGCCAATTGCAGCAAAAGACTGAAAGGAAAGTGGGTTTGCCTTCATATTTGACCCAGAACAACTCAGTTCAGCATGAAAATATCATTGCAACAGCTTTTATTTAGCCAGAAATCAAGAGTGTAAGTTTTTATGCGCTTAAAAGCATTTTCAGGCCGAATGAGCAAATATGCTTGTTTCTGCCAATTGCAGCAAAATACTGAAAGGAAAGTGGGTTTGCCTTCATATTTGTTCTAGAACAACTCAGTTCAGCATGGAAATATCATTGCAACAGCTTTTATTTAGCCAGAAATCAAGAGTGTAAGTTTTTATGCGCTTAAAAGCATTTTCAGGCCGAATGAGCAAATATGCTTGTTTCTGCCAATTGCAGCAAAATACTGAAAGGAAAGTGGATTTGCCTTCATATTTGACCTAGAACAACTCAGTTCAGCATGGAAATATCATTGCAACAGCTTTTATTTAGCCAGAAATCAAGAGTGTAAGTTTTTATGCGCTTAAAAGCATTTTCAGGCCGAATGAGCTGATTTCTGCCAATTGCAGCAAAAGACTGAAAGGAAAGTGGGTTTGCCTTCATATTTGACCCAGAACAACTCAGTTCAGCATGGAAATATCATTGCAACAGCTTTTATTTAGCCAGAAATCAAGAGTGTAAGTTTTTATGCGCTTAAAAGCATTTTCAGGCCGAATGAGCAAATATGCTTGTTTCTGCCAATTGCAGCAAAAGACTGAAAGGAAAGTGGGTTTGCCTTCATATTTGACCCAGAACAACTCAGTTCAGCATGGAAATATCATTGCAACAGCTTTTATTTAGCCAGAAATCAAGAGTGTAAGTTTTTATGCGCTTAAAAGCATTTTCAGGCCGAATGAGCAAATATGCTTGTTTCTGCCAATTGCAGCAAAAGACTGAAAGGAAAGTGGGTTTGCCTTCATATTTGTTCTAGAACAACTCAGTTCAGCATGGAAATATCATTGCAACAGCTTTTATTTAGCCAGAAATCAAGAGTGTAAGTTTTTATGCGCTTAAAAGCATTTTCAGGCCGAATGAGCAAATATGCTTGTTTCTGCCAATTGCAGCAAAATACTGAAAGGAAAGTGGGTTTGCCTTCATATTTGACCTAGAACAACTCAGTTCAGCATGGAAATATCATTGCAACAGCTTTTATTTAGCCAGAAATCAAGAGTGTAAGTTTTTATGCGCTTAAAAGCATTTTCAGGCCGAATGAGCAAATATGCTTGTTTCTGCCAATTGCAGCAAAAGACTGAAAGGAAAGTGGGTTTGCCTTCATATTTGACCTAGAACAACTCAGTTCAGCATGGAAATATCATTGCAACAGCTTTTATTTAGCCAGAAATCAAGAGTGTAAGTTTTTATGCGCTTAAAAGCATTTTCAGGCCGAATGAGCAAATATGCTTGTTTCTGCCAATTGCAACAAAATACTGAAAGGAAAGTGGGTTTGCCTTCATATTTGACCTAGAACAACTCAGTTCAGCATGGAAATATCATTGCAACAGCTTTTATTTAGCCAGAAATCAAGAGTGTAAGTTTTTATGCGCTTAAAAGCATTTTCAGGCCGAATGAGCAAATATGCTTGTTTCTGCCAATTGCAGCAAAATACTGAAAGGAAAGTTGGTTTGCCTTCATATTTGACCCAGAACAACTCAGTTCAGCATGGAAATATCATTGCAACAGCTTTTATTTAGCCAGAAATCAAGAGTGTAAGTTTTTATGCGCTTAAAAGCATTTTCAGGCCGAATGAGCAAATATGCTTGTTTCTGCCAATTGCAGCAAAATACTGAAAGGAAAGTGGGTTTGCCTTCATATTTGACCTAGAACAACTCAGTTCAGCATGGAAATATCATTGCAACAGCTTTTATTTAGCCAGAAATCAAGAGTGTAAGTTTTTATGCGCTTAAAAGCATTTTCAGGCCGAATGAGCAAATATGCTTGTTTCTGCCAATTGCAGCAAAAGACTGAAAGGAAAGTGGGTTTGCCTTCATATTTGACCTAGAACAACTCAGTTCAGCATGGAAATATCATTGCAACAGCTTTTATTTAGCCAGAAATCAAGAGTGTAAGTTTTTATGCGCTTAAAAGCATTTTCAGGCCGAATGAGCAAATATGCTTGTTTCTGCCAATTGCAGCAAAAGACTGAAATGAAAGTGGGTTTGCCTTCATATTTGACCTAGAACAACTCAGTTCAGCATGGAAATATCATTGCAACAGCTTTTATTTAGCCAGAAATCAAGAGTGTAAGTTTTTATGCGCTTAAAAGCATTTTCAGGCCGAATGAGCTGATTTCTGCCAATTGCAGCAAAAGACTGAAAGGAAAGTGGGTTTGCCTTCATATTTGACCCAGAACAACTCAGTTCAGCATGGAAATATCATTGCAACAGCTTTTATTTAGCCAGAAATCAAGAGTGTAAGTTTTTATGCGCTTAAAAGCATTTTCAGGCCGAATGAGCAAATATGCTTGTTTCTGCCAATTGCAGCAAAAGACTGAAAGGAAAGTGGGTTTGCCTTCATATTTGACCCAGAACAACTCAGTTCAGCATGAAAATATCATTGCAACAGCTTTTATTTAGCCAGAAATCAAGAGTGTAAGTTTTTATGCGCTTAAAAGCATTTTCAGGCCGAATGAGCAAATATGCTTGTTTCTGCCAATTGCAGCAAAATACTGAAAGGAAAGTGGGTTTGCCTTCATATTTGTTCTAGAACAACTCAGTTCAGCATGGAAATATCATTGCAACAGCTTTTATTTAGCCAGAAATCAAGAGTGTAAGTTTTTATGCGCTTAAAAGCATTTTCAGGCCGAATGAGCAAATATGCTTGTTTCTGCCAATTGCAGCAAAATACTGAAAGGAAAGTGGATTTGCCTTCATATTTGACCTAGAACAACTCAGTTCAGCATGGAAATATCATTGAAACAGCTTTTATTTAGCCAGAAATCAAGAGTGTAAGTTTTTATGCGCTTAAAAGCATTTTCAGGCCGAATGAGCTGATTTCTGCCAATTGCAGCAAAAGACTGAAAGGAAAGTGGGTTTGCCTTCATATTTGACCCAGAACAACTCAGTTCAGCATGGAAATATCATTGCAACAGCTTTTATTTAGCCAGAAATCAAGAGTGTAAGTTTTTATGCGCTTAAAAGCATTTTCAGGCCGAATGAGCAAATATGCTTGTTTCTGCCAATTGCAGCAAAAGACTGAAAGGAAAGTGGGTTTGCCTTCATATTTGACCCAGAACAACTCAGTTCAGCATGGAAATATCATTGCAACAGCTTTTATTTAGCCAGAAATCAAGAGTGTAAGTTTTTATGCGCTTAAAAGCATTTTCAGGCCGAATGAGCTGATTTCTGCCAATTGCAGCAAAAGACTGAAAGGAAAGTGGGTTTGCCTTCATATTTGACCCAGAACAACTCAGTTCAGCATGGAAATATCATTGCAACAGCTTTTATTTAGCCAGAAATCAAGAGTATAAGTTTTTATGCGCTTAAAAGCATTTTCAGGCCGAATGAGCAAATATGCTTGTTTCTGCCAATTGCAGCAAAAGACTGAAAGGAAAGTGGGTTTGCCTTCATATTTGACCCAGAACAACTCAGTTCAGCATGGAAATATCATTGCAACAGCTTTTATTTAGCCAGAAATCAAGAGTGTAAGTTTTTATGCGCTTAAAAGCATTTTCAGGCCGAATGAGCAAATATGCTTGTTTCTGCCAATTGCAGCAAAAGACTGAAAGGAAAGTGGGTTTGCCTTCATATTTGACCCAGAACAACTCAGTTCAGCATGGAAATATCATTGCAACAGCTTTTATTTAGCCAGAAATCAAGAGTGTAAGTTTTTATGCGCTTAAAAGCATTTTCAGGCCGAATGAGCAAATATGCTTGTTTCTGCCAATTGCAGCAAAAGACTGAAAGGAAAGTGGGTTTGCCTTCATATTTGACCCAGAACAACTCAGTTCAGCATGGAAATATCATTGCAACAGCTTTTATTTAGCCAGAAATCAAGAGTGTAAGTTTTTATGCGCTTAAAAGCATTTTCAGGCCGAATGAGCTGATTTCTGCCAATTGCAGCAAAAGACTGAAAGGAAAGTGTGTTTGCCTTCATATTTGACCCAGAACAACTCAGTTCAGCATGGAAATATCATTGCAACAGCTTTTATTTAGCCAGAAATCAAGAGTGTAAGTTTTTATGCGCTTAAAAGCATTTTCAGGCCGAATGAGCAAATATGCTTGTTTCTGCCAATTTCAGCAAAATACTGAAAGGAAAGTGGGTTTGCCTTCATATTTGACCTAGAACAACTCAGTTCAGCATGGAAATATCATTGCAACAGCTTTTATTTAGCCAGAAATCAAGAGTGTAAGTTTTTATGCGCTTCAAAGCATTTTCAGGCCGAATGAGCAAATATGCTTGTTTCTGCCAATTGCAGCAAAAGACTGAAATGAAAGTGGGTTTGCCTTCATATTTGACCTAGAACAACTCAGTTCAGCATGGAAATATCATTGCAACAGCTTTTATTTAGCCAGAAATCAAGAGTGTAAGTTTTTATGCGCTTAAAAGCATTTTCAGGCCGAATGAGCTGATTTCTGCCAATTGCAGCAAAAGACTGAAAGGAAAGTGGGTTTGCCTTCATATTTGACCCAGAACAACTCAGTTCAGCATGGAAATATCATTGCAACAGCTTTTATTTAGCCAGAAATCAAGAGTGTAAGTTTTTATGCGCTTAAAAGCATTTTCAGGCCGAATGAGCAAATATGCTTGTTTCTGCCAATTGCAGCAAAAGACTGAAAGGAAAGTGGGTTTGCCTTCATATTTGACCCAGAACAACTCAGTTCAGCATGAAAATATCATTGCAACAGCTTTTATTTAGCCAGAAATCAAGAGTGTAAGTTTTTATGCGCTTAAAAGCATTTTCAGGCCGAATGAGCAAATATGCTTGTTTCTGCCAATTGCAGCAAAATACTGAAAGGAAAGTGGGTTTGCCTTCATATTTGTTCTAGAACAACTCAGTTCAGCATGGAAATATCATTGCAACAGCTTTTATTTAGCCAGAAATCAAGAGTGTAAGTTTTTATGCGCTTAAAAGCATTTTCAGGCCGAATGAGCAAATATGCTTGTTTCTGCCAATTGCAGCAAAATACTGAAAGGAAAGTGGATTTGCCTTCATATTTGACCTAGAACAACTCAGTTCAGCATGGAAATATCATTGCAACAGCTTTTATTTAGCCAGAAATCAAGAGTGTAAGTTTGTATGCGCTTAAAAGCATTTTCAGGCCGAATGAGCTGATTTCTGCCAATTGCAGCAAAAGACTGAAAGGAAAGTGGGTTTGCCTTCATATTTGACCCAGAACAACTCAGTTCAGCATGGAAATATCATTGCAACAGCTTTTATTTAGCCAGAAATCAAGAGTGTAAGTTTTTATGCGCTTAAAAGCATTTTCAGGCCGAATGAGCAAATATGCTTGTTTCTGCCAATTGCAGCAAAAGACTGAAAGGAAAGTGGGTTTGCCTTCATATTTGACCCAGAACAACTCAGTTCAGCATGGAAATATCATTGCAACAGCTTTTATTTAGCCAGAAATCAAGAGTGTAAGTTTTTATGCGCTTAAAAGCATTTTCAGGCCGAATGAGCAAATATGCTTGTTTCTGCCAATTGCAGCAAAAGACTGAAAGGAAAGTGGGTTTGCCTTCATATTTGTTCTAGAACAACTCAGTTCAGCATGGAAATATCATTGCAACAGCTTTTATTTAGCCAGAAATCAAGAGTGTAAGTTTTTATGCGCTTAAAAGCATTTTCAGGCCGAATGAGCAAATATGCTTGTTTCTGCCAATTGCAGCAAAATACTGAAAGGAAAGTGGGTTTGCCTTCATATTTGACCTAGAACAACTCAGTTCAGCATGGAAATATCATTGCAACAGCTTTTATTTAGCCAGAAATCAAGAGTGTAAGTTTTTATGCGCTTAAAAGCATTTTCAGGCCGAATGAGCAAATATGCTTGTTTCTGCCAATTGCAGCAAAAGACTGAAAGGAAAGTGGGTTTGCCTTCATATTTGACCTAGAACAACTCAGTTCAGCATGGAAATATCATTGCAACAGCTTTTATTTAGCCAGAAATCAAGAGTGTAAGTTTTTATGCGCTTAAAAGCATTTTCAGGCCGAATGAGCAAATATGCTTGTTTCTGCCAATTGCAACAAAATACTGAAAGGAAAGTGGGTTTGCCTTCATATTTGACCTAGAACAACTCAGTTCAGCATGGAAATATCATTGCAACAGCTTTTATTTAGCCAGAAATCAAGAGTGTAAGTTTTTATGCGCTTAAAAGCATTTTCAGGCCGAATGAGCAAATATGCTTGTTTCTGCCAATTGCAGCAAAATACTGAAAGGAAAGTTGGTTTGCCTTCATATTTGACCCAGAACAACTCAGTTCAGCATGGAAATATCATTGCAACAGCTTTTATTTAGCCAGAAATCAAGAGTGTAAGTTTTTATGCGCTTAAAAGCATTTTCAGGCCGAATGAGCAAATATGCTTGTTTCTGCCAATTGCAGCAAAATACTGAAAGGAAAGTGGGTTTGCCTTCATATTTGACCTAGAACAACTCAGTTCAGCATGGAAATATCATTGCAACAGCTTTTATTTAGCCAGAAATCAAGAGTGTAAGTTTTTATGCGCTTAAAAGCATTTTCAGGCCGAATGAGCAAATATGCTTGTTTCTGCCAATTGCAGCAAAAGACTGAAAGGAAAGTGGGTTTGCCTTCATATTTGACCTAGAACAACTCAGTTCAGCATGGAAATATCATTGCAACAGCTTTTATTTAGCCAGAAATCAAGAGTGTAAGTTTTTATGCGCTTAAAAGCATTTTCAGGCCGAATGAGCAAATATGCTTGTTTCTGCCAATTGCAGCAAAAGACTGAAAGGAAAGTGGGTTTGCCTTCATATTTGACCCAGAACAACTCAGTTCAGCATGGAAATATCATTGCAACAGCTTTTATTTAGCCAGAAATCAAGAGTGTAAGTTTTTATGCGCTTAAAAGCATTTTCAGGCCGAATGAGCTGATTTCTGCCAATTGCAGCAAAAGACTGAAAGGAAAGTGGGTTTGCCTTCATATTTGACCCAGAACAACTCAGTTCAGCATGGAAATATCATTGCAACAGCTTTTATTTAGCCAGAAATCAAGAGTGTAAGTTTTTATGCGCTTAAAAGCATTTTCAGGCCGAATGAGCTGATTTCTGCCAATTGCAGCAAAATACTGAAAGGAAAGTGGGTTTGCCTTCATATTTGACCCAGAACAACTCAGTTCAGCATGGAAATATCATTGCAACAGCTTTTATTTAGCCAGAAATCAAGAGTGTAAGTTTTTATGCGCTTAAAAGCATTTTCAGGCCGAATGAGCAAATATGCTTGTTTCTGCCAATTGCAGCAAAAGACTGAAAGGAAAGTGGGTTTGCCTTCTTATTTGACCCAGAACAACTCAGTTCAGCATGGAAATATCATTGCAACAGCTTTTATTTAGCCAGAAATCAAGAGTGTAAGTTTTTATGCGCTTAAAAGCATTTTCAGGCCGAATGAGCAAATATGCTTGTTTCTGCCAATTGCAGCAAAAGACTGAAAGGAAAGTGGGTTTGCCTTCATATTTGACCCAGAACAACTCAGTTCAGCATGGAAATATCATTGCAACAGCTTTTATTTAGCCAGAAATCAAGAGTGTAAGTTTTTATGCGCTTAAAAGCATTTTCAGGCCGAATGAGCAAATATGCTTGTTTCTGCCAATTGCAGCAAAAGACTGAAAGGAAAGTGGGTTTGCCTTCTTATTTGACCCAGAACAACTCAGTTCAGCATGGAAATATCATTGCAACAGCTTTTATTTAGCCAGAAATCAAGAGTGTAAGTTTTTATGCGCTTAAAAGCATTTTCAGGCCGAATGAGCAAATATGCTTGTTTCTGCCAATTGCAGCAAAAGACTGAAAGGAAAGTGGGTTTGCCTTCATATTTGACCCAGAACAACTCAGTTCAGCATGGAAATATCATTGCAACAGCTTTTATTTAGCCAGAAATCAAGAGTGTAAGTTTTTATGCGCTTAAAAGCATTTTCAGGCCGAATGAGCAAATATGCTTGTTTCTGCCAATTGCAGCAAAAGACTGAAAGGAAAGTGGGTTTGCCTTCATATTTGACCCAGAACAACTCAGTTCAGCATGGAAATATCATTGCAACAGCTTTTATTTAGCCAGAAATCAAGAGTGTAAGTTTTTATGCGCTTATAAGCATTTTCAGGCCGAATTAGCAAATATGCTTGTTTCTGCCAATTGCAGCAAAATACTGAAAGGAAAGTGGGTTTGCCTTCATATTTGACCTAGAACAACTCAGTTCAGCATGGAAATATCATTGCAACAGCTTTTATTTAGCCAGAAATCAAGAGTGTAAGTTTTTATGCGCTTAAAAGCATTTTCAGGCCGAATGAGCAAATATGCTTGTTTCTGCCAATTGCAACAAAATACTGAAAGGAAAGTGGGTTTGCCTTCATATTTGACCTAGAACAACTCAGTTCAGCATGGAAATATCATTGCAACAGCTTTTATTTAGCCAGAAATCAAGAGTGTAAGTTTTTATGCGCTTAAAAGCATTTTCAGGCCGAATGAGCAAATATGCTTGTTTCTGCCAATTGCAGCAAAATACTGAAAGGAAAGTGGGTTTGCCTTCATATTTGTTCTAGAACAACTCAGTTCAGCATGGAAATATCATTGCAACAGCTTTTATTTAGCCAGAAATCAAGAGTGTAAGTTTTTATGCGCTTAAAAGCATTTTCAGGCCGAATGAGCAAATATGCTTGTTTCTGCCAATTGCAGCAAAATACTGAAAGGAAAGTGGGTTTGCCTTCATATTTGACCTAGAACAACTCAGTTCAGCATGGAAATATCATTGCAACAGCTTTTATTTAGCCAGAAATCAAGAGTGTAAGTTTTTATGCGCATATAAGCATTTTCAGGCCGAATGAGCAAATATGCTTGTTTCTGCCAATTGCAGCAAAAGACTGAAAGGAAAGTGGGTTTGCCTTCATATTTGACCTAGAACAACTCAGTTCAGCATGGAAATATCATTGCAACAGCTTTTATTTAGCCAGAAATCAAGAGTGTAAGTTTTTATGCGCTTAAAAGCATTTTCAGGCCGAATGAGCAAATATGCTTGTTTCTGCCAATTGCAGCAAAAGACTGAAAGGAAAGTGGGTTTGCCTTCATATTTGACCCAGAACAACTCAGTTCACCATGGAAATATCATTGCAACAGCTTTTATTTAGCCAGAAATCAAGAGTGTAAGTTTTTATGCGCTTAAAAGCATTTTCAGGCCGAATGACCAAATATGCTTGTTTCTGCCAATTGCAGCAAAAGACTGAAAGGAAAGTGGGTTTGCCTTCATATTTGACCTAGAACAACTCAGTTCAGCATGGAAATATCATTGCAACAGCTTTTATTTAGCCAGAAATCAAGAGTGTAAGTTTTTATGCGCTTAAAAGCATTTTCAGGCCGAATGAGCAAATATGCTTGTTTCTGCCAATTGCAGGAAAATACTGAAAGGAAAGTGGGTTTGCCTTCATATTTGACCTAGAACAACTCAGTTCAGCATGGAAATATCATTGCAACAGCTTTTATTTAGCCAGAAATCAAGAGTGTAAGTTTTTATGCGCTTAAAAGCATTTTCAGGCCGAATGAGCAAATATGCTTGTTTCTGCCAATTGCAGCGAAATACTGAAAGGAAAGTGGGTTTGCCTTCATATTTGACCTAGAACAACTCAGTTTAGCATGGAAATATCATTGCAACAGCTTTTATTTAGCCAGAAATCAAGAGTGTAAGTTTTTATGCGCTTAAAAGCATTTTCAGGCCGAATGAGCAAATATGCTTGTTTCTGCCAATTGCAGCAACATACTGAAAGGAAAGTGGGTTTGCCTTCATATTTGACCCAGAACAACTCAGTTCAGCATGGAGATATCATTGCAACAGCTTTTATTTAGCCAGAAATCAAGAGTGTAAGTTTTTATGCGCTTAAAAGCATTTTCAGGCCGAATGAGCAAATATGCTTGTTTCTGCCAATTGCAGCAAAATACTGAAAGGAAAGTGGGTTTGCCTTCTTATTTGACCCAGAACAACTGAGTTCAGCATGGAAATATCATTGCAACAGCTTTTATTTAGCCAGAAATCAAGAGTGTAAGTTTTTATGCGCTTAAAAGCATTTTCAGGCCGAATGAGCAAATATGCTTGTTTCTGCCAATTGCAGCAAAATACTGAAAGGAAAGTGGGTTTGCCTTCATATTTGACCCAGAACAACTCAGTTCAGCATGGAAATATCATTGCAACAGCTTTTATTTAGCCAGAAATCAAGAGTGTAAGTTTTTATGCGCTTAAAAGCATTTTCAGGCCGAATGAGCAAATATGCTTGTTTCTGCCAATTGCAGCAAAAGACTGAAAGGAAAGTGGGTTTGCCTTCATATTTGACCCAGAACAACTCAGTTCAGCATGGAAATATCATTGCAACAGCTTTTATTTAGCCAGAAATCAAGAGTATAAGTTTTTATGCGCTTAAAAGCATTTTCAGGCCGAATGAGCAAATATGCTTGTTTCTGCCAATTGCAGCAAAATACTGAAAGGAAAGTGGGTTTGCCTTCATATTTGACCTAGAACAACTCAGTTCAGCATGGAAATATCATTGCAACAGCTTTTATTTAGCCAGAAATCAAGAGTGTAAGTTTTTATGCGCTTAAAAGCATTTTCAGGCCGAATGAGCAAATATGCTTGTTTCTGCCAATTGCAGCAAAAGACTGAAAGGAAAGTGGGTTTGCCTTCATATTTGACCCAGAACAACTCAGTTCAGCATGGAAATATCATTGCAACAGCTTTTATTTAGCCAGAAATCAAGAGTGTAAGTTTTTATGCGCTTAAAAGCATTTTCAGGCCGAATGAGCAAATATGCTTGTTTCTGCCAATTGCAGCAAAAGACTGAAAGGAAAGTGGGTTTGCCTTCATATTTGACCCAGAACAACTCAGTTCAGCATGGAAATATCATTGCAACAGCTTTTATTTAGCCAGAAATCAAGAGTGTAAGTTTTTATGCGCTTAAAAGCATTTTCAGGCCGAATGAGCTGATTTCTGCCAATTGCAGCAAAAGACTGAAAGGAAAGTGGGTTTGCCTTCATATTTGACCCAGAACAACTCAGTTCAGCATGGAAATATCATTGCAACAGCTTTTATTTAGCCAGAAATCAAGAGTGTAAGTTTTTATGCGCTTAAAAGCATTTTCAGGCCGAATGAGCTGATTTCTGCCAATTGCAGCAAAATACTGAAAGGAAAGTGGGTTTGCCTTCATATTTGACCCAGAACAACTCAGTTCAGCATGGAAATATCATTGCAACAGCTTTTTTTTAGCCAGAAATCAAGAGTGTAAGTTTTTATGCGCTTAAAAGCATTTTCAGGCCGAATGAGCAAATATGCTTGTTTCTGCCAATTGCAGCAAAAGACTGAAAGGAAAGTGGGTTTGCCTTCTTATTTGACCCAGAACAACTCAGTTCAGCATGGAAATATCATTGCAACAGCTTTTATTTAGCCAGAAATCAAGAGTGTAAGTTTTTATGCGCTTAAAAGCATTTTCAGGCCGAATGAGCAAATATGCTTGTTTCTGCCAATTGCAGCAAAAGACTGAAAGGAAAGTGGGTTTGCCTTCATATTTGACCCAGAACAACTCAGTTCAGCATGGAAATATCATTGCAACAGCTTTTATTTAGCCAGAAATCAAGAGTGTAAGTTTTTATGCGCTTAAAAGCATTTTCAGGCCGAATGAGCAAATATGCTTGTTTCTGCCAATTGCAGCAAAAGACTGAAAGGAAAGTGGGTTTGCCTTCATATTTGACCCAGAACAACTCAG
This sequence comes from Channa argus, assembly GCF_033026475.1. NCBI lineage: Eukaryota > Metazoa > Chordata > Actinopteri > Anabantiformes > Channidae > Channa > Channa argus. Next base: position 1,921,613 of record NW_027125220.1, read on the forward strand.
TTCAGCATGGAAATATCATTGCAACAGCTTTTATTTAGCCAGAAATCAAGAGTGTAAGTTTTTATGCGCTTAAAAGCATTTTCAGGCCGAATGAGCAAATATGCTTGTTTCTGCCAATTGCAGCAAAAGACTGAAAGGAAAGTGGGTTTGCCTTCATATTTGACCCAGAACAACTCAGTTCAGCATGGAAATATCATTGCAACAGCTTTTATTTAGCCAGAAATCAAGAGTGTACGTTTTTATGCGCTTAAAAGCATTTTCAGGCCGAATGAGCAAATATGCTTGTTTCTGCCAATTGCAGCAAAAGACTGAAAGGAAAGTGGGTTTGCCTTCATATTTGACCCAGAACAACTCAGTTCAGCATGGAAATATCATTGCAACAGCTTTTATTTAGCCAGAAATCAAGAGTGTAAGTTTTTATGCGCTTAAAAGCATTTTCAGGCCGAATGAGCTGATTTCTGCCAATTGCAGCAAAAGACTGAAAGGAAAGTGGGTTTGCCTTCATATTTGACCCAGAACAACTCAGTTCAGCATGGAAATATCATTGCAACAGCTTTTATTTAGCCAGAAATCAAGAGTGTAAGTTTTTATGCGCTTAAAAGCATTTTCAGGCCGAATGAGCAAATATGCTTGTTTCTGCCAATTGCAGCAAAAGACTGAAAGGAAAGTGGGTTTGCCTTCATATTTGACCCAGAACAACTCAGTTCAGCATGGAAATATCATTGCAACAGCTTTTATTTAGCCAGAAATCAAGAGTGTAAGTTTTTATGCGCTTAAAAGCATTTTCAGGCCGAATGAGCTGATTTCTGCCAATTGCAGCAAAAGACTGAAAGGAAAGTGGGTTTGCCTTCATATTTGACCCAGAACAACTCAGTTCAGCATGGAAATATCATTGCAACAGCTTTTATTTAGCCAGAAATCAAGAGTGTAAGTTTTTATGCGCTTAAAAGCATTTTCAGGCCGAATGAGCTGATTTCTGCCAATTGCAGCAAAATACTGAAAGGAAAGTGGGTTTGCCTTCATATTTGACCCAGAACAACTCAGTTCAGCATGGAAATATCATTGCAACAGCTTTTTTTTAGCCAGAAATCAAGAGTGTAAGTTTTTATGCGCTTAAAAGCATTTTCAGGCCGAATGAGCAAATATGCTTGTTTCTGCCAATTGCAGCAAAAGACTGAAAGGAAAGTGGGTTTGCCTTCTTATTTGACCCAGAACAACTCAGTTCAGCATGGAAATATCATTGCAACAGCTTTTATTTAGCCAGAAATCAAGAGTGTAAGTTTTTATGCGCTTAAAAGCATTTTCAGGCCGAATGAGCAAATATGCTTGTTTCTGCCAATTTCAGCAAAATACTGAAAGGAAAGTGGGTTTGCCTTCATATTTGACCTAGAACAACTCAGTTCAGCATGGAAATATCATTGCAACAGCTTTTATTTAGCCAGAAATCAAGAGTGTAAGTTTTTATGCGCTTAAAAGCATTTTCAGGCCGAATGAGCAAATATGCTTGTTTCTGCCAATTGCAGCAAAAGACTGAAATGAAAGTGGGTTTGCCTTCATATTTGACCTAGAACAACTCAGTTCAGCATGGAAATATCATTGCAACAGCTTTTATTTAGCCAGAAATCAAGAGTGTAAGTTTTTATGCGCTTAAAAGCATTTTCAGGCCGAATGAGCTGATTTCTGCCAATTGCAGCAAAAGACTGAAAGGAAAGTGGGTTTGCCTTCATATTTGACCCAGAACAACTCAGTTCAGCATGGAAATATCATTGCAACAGCTTTTATTTAGCCAGAAATCAAGAGTGTAAGTTTTTATGCGCTTAAAAGCATTTTCAGGCCGAATGAGCAAATATGCTTGTTTCTGCCAATTGCAGCAAAAGACTGAAAGGAAAGTGGGTTTGCCTTCATATTTGACCCAGAACAACTCAGTTCAGCATGGAAATATCATTGCAACAGCTTTTATTTAGCCAGAAATCAAGAGTGTAAGTTTTTATGCGCTTAAAAGCATTTTCAGGCCGAATGAGCTGATTTCTGCCAATTGCAGCAAAAGACTGAAAGGAAAGTGGGTTTGCCTTCATATTTGACCCAGAACAACTCAGTTCAGCATGGAAATATCATTGCAACAGCTTTTATTTAGCCAGAAATCAAGAGTGTAAGTTTTTATGCGCTTAAAAGCATTTTCAGGCCGAATGAGCTGATTTCTGCCAATTGCAGCAAAATACTGAAAGGAAAGTGGGTTTGCCTTCATATTTGACCCAGAACAACTCAGTTCAGCATGGAAATATCATTGCAACAGCTTTTTTTTAGCCAGAAATCAAGAGTGTAAGTTTTTATGCGCTTAAAAGCATTTTCAGGCCGAATGAGCAAATATGCTTGTTTCTGCCAATTGCAGCAAAAGACTGAAAGGAAAGTGGGTTTGCCTTCTTATTTGACCCAGAACAACTCAGTTCAGCATGGAAATATCATTGCAACAGCTTTTATTTAGCCAGAAATCAAGAGTGTAAGTTTTTATGCGCTTAAAAGCATTTTCAGGCCGAATGAGCAAATATGCTTGTTTCTGCCAATTTCAGCAAAATACTGAAAGGAAAGTGGGTTTGCCTTCATATTTGACCTAGAACAACTCAGTTCAGCATGGAAATATCATTGCAACAGCTTTTATTTAGCCAGAAATCAAGAGTGTAAGTTTTTATGCGCTTAAAAGCATTTTCAGGCCGAATGAGCAAATATGCTTGTTTCTGCCAATTGCAGCAAAAGACTGAAATGAAAGTGGGTTTGCCTTCATATTTGACCTAGAACAACTCAGTTCAGCATGGAAATATCATTGCAACAGCTTTTATTTAGCCAGAAATCAAGAGTGTAAGTTTTTATGCGCTTAAAAGCATTTTCAGGCCGAATGAGCTGATTTCTGCCAATTGCAGCAAAAGACTGAAAGGAAAGTGGGTTTGCCTTCATATTTGACCCAGAACAACTCAGTTCAGCATGGAAATATCATTGCAACAGCTTTTATTTAGCCAGAAATCAAGAGTGTAAGTTTTTATGCGCTTAAAAGCATTTTCAGGCCGAATGAGCAAATATGCTTGTTTCTGCCAATTGCAGCAAAAGACTGAAAGGAAAGTGGGTTTGCCTTCATATTTGACCCAGAACAACTCAGTTCAGCATGAAAATATCATTGCAACAGCTTTTATTTAGCCAGAAATCAAGAGTGTAAGTTTTTATGCGCTTAAAAGCATTTTCAGGCCGAATGAGCAAATATGCTTGTTTCTGCCAATTGCAGCAAAATACTGAAAGGAAAGTGGGTTTGCCTTCATATTTGTTCTAAAACAACTCAGTTCAGCATGGAAATATCATTGCAACAGCTTTTATTTAGCCAGAAATCAAGAGTGTAAGTTTTTATGCGCTTAAAAGCATTTTCAGGCCGAATGAGCAAATATGCTTGTTTCTGCCAATTGCAGCAAAATACTGAAAGGAAAGTGGATTTGCCTTCATATTTGACCTAGAACAACTCAGTTCAGCATGGAAATATCATTGCAACAGCTTTTATTTAGCCAGAAATCAAGAGTGTAAGTTTTTATGCGCTTAAAAGCATTTTCAGGCCGAATGAGCTGATTTCTGCCAATTGCAGCAACATACTGAAAGGAAAGTGGGTTTGCCTTCATATTTGACCCAGAACAACTCAGTTCAGCATGGAAATATCATTGCAACAGCTTTTATTTAGCCAGAAATCAAGAGTGTAAGTTTTTATGCGCTTAAAAGCATTTTCAGGCCGAATGAGCAAATATGCTTGTTTCTGCCAATTGCAGCAAAAGACTGAAAGGAAAGTGGGTTTGCCTTCATATTTGACCCAGAACAACTCAGTTCAGCATGGAAATATCATTGCAACAGCTTTTATTTAGCCAGAAATCAAGAGTGTAAGTTTTTATGCGCTTAAAAGCATTTTCAGGCCGAATGAGCAAATATGCTTGTTTCTGCCAATTGCAGCAAAAGACTGAAAGGAAAGTGGGTTTGCCTTCATATTTGTTCTAGAACAACTCAGTTCAGCATGGAAATATCATTGCAACAGCTTTTATTTAGCCAGAAATCAAGAGTGTAAGTTTTTATGCGCTTAAAAGCATTTTCAGGCCGAATGAGCAAATATGCTTGTTTCTGCCAATTGCAACAAAATACTGAAAGGAAAGTGGGTTTGCCTTCATATTTGACCTAGAACAACTCAGTTCAGCATGGAAATATCATTGCAACAGCTTTTATTTAGCCAGAAATCAAGAGTGTAAGTTTTTATGCGCTTAAAAGCATTTTCAGGCCGAATGAGCAAATATGCTTGTTTCTGCCAATTGCAGCAAAATACTGAAAGGAAAGTTGGTTTGCCTTCATATTTGACCCAGAACAACTCAGTTCAGCATGGAAATATCATTGCAACAGCTTTTATTTAGCCAGAAATCAAGAGTGTAAGTTTTTATGCGCTTAAAAGCATTTTCAGGCCGAATGAGCAAATATGCTTGTTTCTGCCAATTGCAGCAAAATACTGAAAGGAAAGTGGGTTTGCCTTCATATTTGACCTAGAACAACTCAGTTCAGCATGGAAATATCATTGCAACAGCTTTTATTTAGCCAGAAATCAAGAGTGTAAGTTTTTATGCGCTTAAAAGCATTTTCAGGCCGAATGAGCAAATATGCTTGTTTCTGCCAATTGCAGCAAAAGACTGAAAGGAAAGTGGGTTTGCCTTCATATTTGACCTAGAACAACTCAGTTCAGCATGGAAATATCATTGCAACAGCTTTTATTTAGCCAGAAATCAAGAGTGTAAGTTTTTATGCGCTTAAAAGCATTTTCAGGCCGAATGAGCAAATATGCTTGTTTCTGCCAATTGCAGCAAAAGACTGAAAGGAAAGTGGGTTTGCCTTCATATTTGACCCAGAACAACTCAGTTCAGCATGGAAATATCATTGCAACAGCTTTTATTTAGCCAGAAATCAAGAGTGTAAGTTTTTATGCGCTTAAAAGCATTTTCAGGCCGAATGAGCAAATATGCTTGTTTCTGCCAATTGCAGCAAAAGACTGAAAGGAAAGTGGGTTTGCCTTCATATTTGACCCAGAACAACTCAGTTCAGCATGGAAATATCATTGCAACAGCTTTTATTTAGCCAGAAATCAAGAGTGTAAGTTTTTATGCGCTTAAAAGCATTTTCAGGCCGAATGAGCTGATTTCTGCCAATTGCAGCAAAAGACTGAAAGGAAAGTGGGTTTGCCTTCATATTTGACCCAGAACAACTCAGTTCAGCATGGAAATATCATTGCAACAGCTTTTATTTAGCCAGAAATCAAGAGTGTAAGTTTTTATGCGCTTAAAAGCATTTTCAGGCCGAATGAGCTGATTTCTGCCAATTGCAGCAAAATACTGAAAGGAAAGTGGGTTTGCCTTCATATTTGACCCAGAACAACTCAGTTCAGCATGGAAATATCATTGCAACAGCTTTTTTTTAGCCAGAAATCAAGAGTGTAAGTTTTTATGCGCTTAAAAGCATTTTCAGGCCGAATGAGCAAATATGCTTGTTTCTGCCAATTGCAGCAAAAGACTGAAAGGAAAGTGGGTTTGCCTTCTTATTTGACCCAGAACAACTCAGTTCAGCATGGAAATATCATTGCAACAGCTTTTATTTAGCCAGAAATCAAGAGTGTAAGTTTTTATGCGCTTAAAAGCATTTTCAGGCCGAATGAGCAAATATGCTTGTTTCTGCCAATTGCAGCAAAAGACTGAAAGGAAAGTGGGTTTGCCTTCATATTTGACCCAGAACAACTCAGTTCAGCATGGAAATATCATTGCAACAGCTTTTATTTAGCCAGAAATCAAGAGTGTAAGTTTTTATGCGCTTAAAAGCATTTTCAGGCCGAATGAGCAAATATGCTTGTTTCTGCCAATTGCAGCAAAAGACTGAAAGGAAAGTGGGTTTGCCTTCATATTTGACCCAGAACAACTCAGTTCAGCATGGAAATATCATTGCAACAGCTTTTATTTAGCCAGAAATCAAGAGTGTAAGTTTTTATGCGCTTAAAAGCATTTTCAGGCCGAATGAGCAAATATGCTTGTTTCTGCCAATTGCAGCAAAAGACTGAAAGGAAAGTGGGTTTGCCTTCATATTTGACCCAGAACAACTCAGTTCAGCATGGAAATATCATTGCAACAGCTTTTATTTAGCCAGAAATCAAGAGTGTACGTTTTTATGCGCTTAAAAGCATTTTCAGGCCGAATGAGCAAATATGCTTGTTTCTGCCAATTGCAGCAAAAGACTGAAAGGAAAGTGGGTTTGCCTTCATATTTGACCCAGAACAACTCAGTTCAGCATGGAAATATCATTGCAACAGCTTTTATTTAGCCAGAAATCAAGAGTGTAAGTTTTTATGCGCTTAAAAGCATTTTCAGGCCGAATGAGCAAATATGCTTGTTTCTGCCAATTGCAGCAAAAGACTGAAAGGAAAGTGGGTTTGCCTTCTTATTTGACCCAGAACAACTCAGTTCAGCATGGAAATATCATTGCAACAGCTTTTATTTAGCCAGAAATCAAGAGTGTAAGTTTTTATGCGCTTAAAAGCATTTTCAGGCCGAATGAGCAAATATGCTTGTTTCTGCCAATTGCAGCAAAAGACTGAAAGGAAAGTGGGTTTGCCTTCATATTTGACCCAGAACAACTCAGTTCAGCATGGAAATATCATTGCAACAGCTTTTATTTAGCCAGAAATCAAGAGTGTAAGTTTTTATGCGCTTAAAAGCATTTTCAGGCCGAATGAGCAAATATGCTTGTTTCTGCCAATTGCAGCAAAAGACTGAAAGGAAAGTGGGTTTGCCTTCATATTTGACCCAGAACAACTCAGTTCAGCATGGAAATATCATTGCAACAGCTTTTATTTAGCCAGAAATCAAGAGTGTAAGTTTTTATGCGCTTAAAAGCATTTTCAGGCCGAATGAGCAAATATGCTTGTTTCTGCCAATTGCAGCAAAAGACTGAAAGGAAAGTGGGTTTGCCTTCATATTTGACCCAGAACAACTCAGTTCAGCATGGAAATATCATTGCAACAGCTTTTATTTAGCCAGAAATCAAGAGTGTAAGTTTTTATGCGCTTAAAAGCATTTTCAGGCCGAATGAGCAAATATGCTTGTTTCTGCCAATTGCAGCAAAAGACTGAAAGGAAAGTGGGTTTGCCTTCTTATTTGACCCAGAACAACTCAGTTCAGCATGGAAATATCATTGCAACAGCTTTTATTTAGCCAGAAATCAAGAGTGTAAGTTTTTATGCGCTTAAAAGCATTTTCAGGCCGAATGAGCAAATATGCTTGTTTCTGCCAATTGCAGCAAAAGACTGAAAGGAAAGTGGGTTTGCCTTCATATTTGACCCAGAACAACTCAGTTCAGCATGGAAATATCATTGCAACAGCTTTTATTTAGCCAGAAATCAAGAGTGTAAGTTTTTATGCGCTTAAAAGCATTTTCAGGCCGAATGAGCAAATATGCTTGTTTCTGCCAATTGCAGCAAAAGACTGAAAGGAAAGTGGGTTTGCCTTCATATTTGACCCAGAACAACTCAGTTCAGCATGGAAATATCATTGCAACAGCTTTTATTTAGCCAGAAATCAAGAGTGTAAGTTTTTATGCGCTTAAAAGCATTTTCAGGCCGAATGAGCTGATTTCTGCCAATTGCAGCAAAAGACTGAAAGGAAAGTGGGTTTGCCTTCATATTTGACCCAGAACAACTCAGTTCAGCATGGAAATATCATTGCAACAGCTTTTATTTAGCCAGAAATCAAGAGTGTAAGTTTTTATGCGCTTAAAAGCATTTTCAGGCCGAATGAGCTGATTTCTGCCAATTGCAGCAAAATACTGAAAGGAAAGTGGGTTTGCCTTCATATTTGACCCAGAACAACTCAGTTCAGCATGGAAATATCATTGCAACAGCTTTTATTTAGCCAGAAATCAAGAGTGTAAGTTTTTATGCGCTTAAAAGCATTTTCAGGCCGAATGAGCAAATATGCTTGTTTCTGCCAATTGCAGCAAAAGACTGAAAGGAAAGTGGGTTTGCCTTCTTATTTGACCCAGAACAACTCAGTTCAGCATGGAAATATCATTGCAACAGCTTTTATTTAGCCAGAAATCAAGAGTGTAAGTTTTTATGCGCTTAAAAGCATTTTCAGGCCGAATGAGCAAATGTGCTTGTTTCTGCCAATTGCAGCAAAAGACTGAAAGGAAAGTGGGTTTGCCTTCATATTTGACCCAGAACAACTCAGTTCAGCATGGAAATATCATTGCAACAGCTTTTATTTAGCCAGAAATCAAGAGTGTAAGTTTTTATGCGCTTAAAAGCATTTTCAGGCCGAATGAGCAAATATGCTTGTTTCTGCCAATTGCAGCAAAAGACTGAAAGGAAAGTGGGTTTGCCTTCATATTTGACCCAGAACAACTCAGTTCAGCATGGAAATATCATTGCAACAGCTTTTATTTAGCCAGAAATCAAGAGTGTAAGTTTTTATGCGCTTAAAAGCATTTTCAGGCCGAATGAGCAAATATGCTTGTTTCTGCCAATTGCAGCAAAAGACTGAAAGGAAAGTGAATTTGCCTTCATATTTGACCCAGAACAACTCAGTTCAGCATGGAAATATCATTGCAACAGCTTTTATTTAGCCAGAAATCAAGAGTGTAAGTTTTTATGCGCTTAAAAGCATTTTCAGGCCGAATGAGCTGATTTCTGCCAATTGCAGCAAAAGACTGAAAGGAAAGTGGGTTTGCCTTCATATTTGACCCAGAACAACTCAGTTCAGCATGGAAATATCATTGCAACAGCTTTTATTTAGCCAGAAATCAAGAGTGTAAGTTTTTATGCGCTTAAAAGCATTTTCAGGCCGAATGAGCTGATTTCTGCCAATTGCAGCAAAATACTGAAAGGAAAGTGGGTTTGCCTTCATATTTGACCCAGAACAACTCAGTTCAGCATGGAAATATCATTGCAACAGCTTTTATTTAGCCAGAAATCAAGAGTGTAAGTTTTTATGCGCTTAAAAGCATTTTCAGGCCGAATGAGCAAATATGCTTGTTTCTGCCAATTGCAGCAAAAGACTGAAAGGAAAGTGGGTTTGCCTTCTTATTTGACCCAGAACAACTCAGTTCAGCATGGAAATATCATTGCAACAGCTTTTATTTAGCCAGAAATCAAGAGTGTAAGTTTTTATGCGCTTAAAAGCATTTTCAGGCCGAATGAGCAAATATGCTTGTTTCTGCCAATTGCAGAAAAAAAGACTGAAAGGAAAGTGGGTTTGCCTTCATATTTGACCCAGAACAACTCAGTTCAGCATGGAAATATCATTGCAACAGCTTTTATTTAGCCAGAAATCAAGAGTGTAAGTTTTTATGCGCTTAAAAGCATTTTCAGGCCGAATGAGCAAATATGCTTGTTTCTGCCAATTGCAGCAAAAGACTGAAAGGAAAGTGGGTTTGCCTTCATATTTGACCCAGAACAACTCAGTTCAGCATGGAAATATCATTGCAACAGCTTTTATTTAGCCAGAAATCAAGAGTGTAAGTTTTTATGCGCTTAAAAGCATTTTCAGGCCGAATGAGCAAATATGCTTGTTTCTGCCAATTGCAGCAAAAGACTGAAAGGAAAGTGGGTTTGCCTTCATATTTGACCCAGAACAACTCAGTTCAGCATGGAAATATCATTGCAACAGCTTTTATTTAGCCAGAAATCAAGAGTGTAAGTTTTTATGCGCTTAAAAGCATTTTCAGGCCGAATGAGCAAATATGCTTGTTTCTGCCAATTGCAGCAAAAGACTGAAAGGAAAGTGGGTTTGCCTTCATATTTGACCCAGAACAACTCAGTTCAGCATGGAAATATCATTGCAACAGCTTTTATTTAGCCAGAAATCAAGAGTGTAAGTTTTTATGCGCTTAAAAGCATTTTCAGGCCGAATGAGCAAATATGCTTGTTTCTGCCAATTGCAGCAAAAGACTGAAAGGAAAGTCGGTTTGCCTTCATATTTGACCCAGAACAACTCAGTTCAGCATGGAAATATCATTGCAACAGCTTTTATTTAGCCAGAAATCAAGAGTGTAAGTTTTTATGCGCTTAAAAGCATTTTCAGGCCGAATGAGCTGATTTCTGCCAATTGCAGCAAAAGACTGAAAGGAAAGTGTGTTTGCCTTCATATTTGACCCAGAACAACTCAGTTCAGCATGGAAATATCATTGCAACAGCTTTTATTTAGCCAGAAATCAAGAGTGTAAGTTTTTATGCGCTTAAAAGCATTTTCAGGCCGAATGAGCAAATATGCTTGTTTCTGCCAATTGCAGCAAAATACTGAAAGGAAAGTGGGTTTGCCTTCATATTTGACCTAGAACAACTCAGTTCAGCATGGAAATATCATTGCAACAGCTTTTATTTAGCCAGAAATCAAGAGTGTAAGTTTTTATGCGCTTAAAAGCATTTTCAGGCCGAATGAGCAAATATGCTTGTTTCTGCCAATTGCAGCAAAATACTGAAAGGAAAGTGGGTTTGCCTTCATATTTGACCCAGAACAACTCAGTTCAGCATGGAAATATCATTGCAACAGCTTTTATTTAGCCAGAAATCAAGAGTGTAAGTTTTTATGCGCTTAAAAGCATTTTCAGGCCGAATGAGCTGATTTCTGCCAATTGCAGCAAAAGACTGAAAGGAAAGTGGGTTTGCCTTCATATTTGACCCAGAACAACTCAGTTCAGCATGGAAATATCATTGCAACAGCTTTTATTTAGCCAGAAATCAAGAGTGTAAGTTTTTATGCGCTTAAAAGCATTTTCAGGCCGAATGAGCAAATATGCTTGTTTCTGCCAATTGCAGCAAAAGACTGAAAGGAAAGTGGGTTTGCCTTCATATTTGACCCAGAACAACTCAGTTCAGCATGGAAATATCATTGCAACAGCTTTTATTTAGCCAGAAATCAAGAGTGTAAGTTTTTATGCGCTTAAAAGCATTTTCAGGCCGAATGACCAAATATGCTTGTTTCTGCCAATTGCAGCAAAAGACTGAAAGGAAAGTGGGTTTGCCTTCTTATTTGACCCAGAACAACTCAGTTCAGCATGGAAATATCATTGCAACAGCTTTTATTTAGCCAGAAATCAAGAGTGTAAGTTTTTATGCGCTTAAAAGCATTTTCAGGCCGAATGACCAAATATGCTTGTTTCTGCCAATTGCAGCAAAAGACTGAAAGGAAAGTGGGTTTGCCTTCTTATTTGACCCAGAACAACTCAGTTCAGCATGGAAATATCATTGCAACGGCTTTTATTTAGCCAGAAATCAAGAGTGTAAGTTTTTATGCGCTTAAAAGCATTTTCAGGCCGAATGAGCAAATATGCTTGTTTCTGCCAATTGCAGCAAAAGACTGAAAGGAAAGTGGGTTTGCCTTCATATTTGACCCAGAACAACTCAGTTCAGCATGGAAATATCATTGCAACAGCTTTTATTTAGCCAGAAATCAAGAGTGTAAGTTTTTATGCGCTTAAAAGCATTTTCAGGCCGAATGAGCTGATTTCTGCCAATTGCAGCAAAAGACTGAAAGGAAAGTGGGTTTGCCTTCATATTTGACCCAGAACAACTCAGTTCAGCATGGAAATATCATTGCAACAGCTTTTATTTAGCCAGAAATCAAGAGTGTAAGTTTTTATGCGCTTAAAAGCATTTTCAGGCCGAATGAGCAAATATGCTTGTTTCTGCCAATTGCAGCAAAAGACTGAAAGGAAAGTGGGTTTGCCTTCATATTTGACCCAGAACAACTCAGTTCAGCATGGAAATATCATTGCAACAGCTTTTATTTAGCCAGAAATCAAGAGTGTAAGTTTTTATGCGCTTAAAAGCATTTTCAGGCCGAATGAGCAAATATGCTTGTTTCTGCCAATTGCAGCAAAATACTGAAAGGAAAGTGGGTTTGCCTTCTTATTTGACCCAGAAAAACTCAGTTCAGCATGGAAATATCATTGCAACAGCTTTTATTTAGCCAGAAATCAAGAGTGTAAGTTTTTATGCGCTTAAAAGCATTTTCAGGCCGAATGAGCTGATTTCTGCCAATTGCAGCAAAAGACTGAAAGGAAAGTGGGTTTGCCTTCATATTTGACCCAGAACAACTCAGTTCAGCATGGAAATATCATTGCAACAGCTTTTATTTAGCCAGAAATCAAGAGTGTAAGTTTTTATGCGCTTAAAAGCATTTTCAGGCCGAATGAGCAAATATGCTTGTTTCTGCCAATTGCAGCAAAATACTGAAAGGAAAATGGGTTTGCCTTCATATTTGACCCAGAACAACTCAGTTCAGCATGGAAATATCATTGCAACAGCTTTTATTTAGCCAGAAATCAAGAGTGTAAGTTTTTATGCGCTTAAAAGCATTTTCAGGCCGAATGAGCAAATATGCTTGTTTCTGCCAATTGCAGCAAAATACTGAAATGAAAGTGGGTTTGCCTTCATATTTGACCTAGAACAACTCAGTTCAGCATGGAAATATCATTGCAACAGCTTTTATTTAGCCAGAAATCAAGAGTGTAAGTTTTTATGCGCTTAAAAGCATTTTCAGGCCGAATGAGCAAATATGCTTGTTTCTGCCAATTGCAGCAAAAGACTGAAAGGAAAGTGGGTTTGCCTTCATATTTGACCCAGAACAACTCAGTTCAGCATGGAAATATCATTGCAACAGCTTTTATTTAGCCAGAAATCAAGAGTGTAAGTTTTTATGCGCTTAAAAGCATTTTCAGGCCGAATGACCAAATATGCTTGTTTCTGCCAATTGCAGCAAAAGACTGAAAGGAAAGTGGGTTTGCCTTCTTATTTGACCCAGAACAACTCAGTTCAGCATGGAAATATCATTGCAACAGCTTTTATTTAGCCAGAAATCAAGAGTGTAAGTTTTTATGCGCTTAAAAGCATTTTCAGGCCGAATGACCAAATATGCTTGTTTCTGCCAATTGCAGCAAAAGACTGAAAGGAAAGTGGGTTTGCCTTCTTATTTGACCCAGAACAACTCAGTTCAGCATGGAAATATCATTGCAACAGCTTTTATTTAGCCAGAAATCAAGAGTGTAAGTTTTTATGCGCTTAAAAGCATTTTCAGGCCGAATGAGCAAATATGCTTGTTTCTGCCAATTGCAGCAAAAGACTGAAAGGAAAGTGGGTTTGCCTTCATATTTGACCCAGAACAACTCAGTTCAGCATGGAAATATCATTGCAACAGCTTTTATTTAGCCAGAAATCAAGAGTGTAAGTTTTTATGCGCTTAAAAGCATTTTCAGGCCGAATGAGCAAATATGCTTGTTTCTGCCAATTGCAGCAAAAGACTGAAAGGAAAGTGGGTTTGCCTTCATATTTGACCCAGAACAACTCAGTTCAGCATGGAAATATCATTGCAACAGCTTTTATTTAGCCAGAAATCAAGAGTGTAAGTTTTTATGCGCTTAAAAGCATTTTCAGGCCGAATGAGCTGATTTCTGCCAATTGCAGCAAAAGACTGAAAGGAAAGTGGGTTTGCCTTCATATTTGACCCAGAACAACTCAGTTCAGCATGGAAATATCATTGCAACAGCTTTTATTTAGCCAGAAATCAAGAGTGTAAGTTTTTATGCGCTTAAAAGCATTTTCAGGCCGAATGAGCAAATATGCTTGTTTCTGCCAATTGCAGCAAAAGACTGAAAGGAAAGTGGGTTTGCCTTCATATTTGACCCAGAACAACTCAGTTCAGCATGGAAATATCATTGCAACAGCTTTTATTTAGCCAGAAATCAAGAGTGTAAGTTTTTATGCGCTTAAAAGCATTTTCAGGCCGAATGAGCAAATATGCTTGTTTCTGCCAATTGCAGCAAAATACTGAAAGGAAAGTGGGTTTGCCTTCTTATTTGACCCAGAAAAACTCAGTTCAGCATGGAAATATCATTGCAACAGCTTTTATTTAGCCAGAAATCAAGAGTGTAAGTTTTTATGCGCTTAAAAGCATTTTCAGGCCGAATGAGCTGATTTCTGCCAATTGCAGCAAAATACTGAAAGGAAAGTGGGTTTGCCTTCATATTTGACCCAGAACAACTCAGTTCAGCATGGAAATATCATTGCAACAGCTTTTATTTAGCCAGAAATCAAGAGTGTAAGTTTTTATGCGCTTAAAAGCATTTTCAGGCCGAATGAGCAAATATGCTTGTTTCTGCCAATTGCAGCAAAATACTGAAAGGAAAGTGGGTTTGCCTTCATATTTGACCCAGAACAACTCAGTTCAGCATGGAAATATCATTGCAACAGCTTTTATTTAGCCAGACATCAAGAGTGTAAGTTTTTATGCGCTTAAAAGCATTTTCAGGCCGAATGAGCTGATTTCTGCCAATTGCAGCAAAAGACTGAAAGGAAAGTGGGTTTGCCTTCATATTTGACCCAGAACAACTCATCATTGCAACAGCTTTTATTTAGCCAGAAATCAAGAGTGTAAGTTTTTATGCGCTTAAAAGCATTTTCAGGCCGAATGAGCAAATATGCTTGTTTCTGCCAATTGCAGCAAAAGACTGAAAGGAAAGTGGGTTTGCCTTCATATTTGACCCAGAACAACTCAGTTCAGCATGGAAATATCATTGCAACAGCTTTTATTTAGCCAGAAATCAAGAGTGTAAGTTTTTATGCGCTTAAAAGCATTTTCAGGCCGAATGAGCAAATATGCTTGTTTCTGCCAATTGCAGCAAAATACTGAAAGGAAAATGGGTTTGCCTTCATATTTGACCCAGAACAACTCAGTTCAGCATGGAAATATCATTGCAACAGCTTTTATTTAGCCAGAAATCAAGAGTGTAAGTTTTTATGCGCTTAAAAGCATTTTCAGGCCGAATGAGCAAATATGCTTGTTTCTGCCAATTGCAGCAAAATACTGAAATGAAAGTGGGTTTGCCTTCATATTTGACCTAGAACAACTCAGTTCAGCATGGAAATATCATTGCAACAGCTTTTATTTAGCCAGAAATCAAGAGTGTAAGTTTTTATGCGCTTAAAAGCATTTTCAGGCCGAATGAGCAAATATGCTTGTTTCTGCCAATTGCAGCAAAAGACTGAAAGGAAAGTGGGTTTGCCTTCATATTTGACCCAGAACAACTCAGTTCAGCATGGAAATATCATTGCAACAGCTTTTATTTAGCCAGAAATCAAGAGTGTAAGTTTTTATGCGCTTAAAAGCATTTTCAGGCCGAATGACCAAATATGCTTGTTTCTGCCAATTGCAGCAAAAGACTGAAAGGAAAGTGGGTTTGCCTTCTTATTTGACCCAGAACAACTCAGTTCAGCATGGAAATATCATTGCAACAGCTTTTATTTAGCCAGAAATCAAGAGTGTAAGTTTTTATGCGCTTAAAAGCATTTTCAGGCCGAATGACCAAATATGCTTGTTTCTGCCAATTGCAGCAAAAGACTGAAAGGAAAGTGGGTTTGCCTTCTTATTTGACCCAGAACAACTCAGTTCAGCATGGAAATATCATTGCAACAGCTTTTATTTAGCCAGAAATCAAGAGTGTAAGTTTTTATGCGCTTAAAAGCATTTTCAGGCCGAATGAGCAAATATGCTTGTTTCTGCCAATTGCAGCAAAAGACTGAAAGGAAAGTGGGTTTGCCTTCATATTTGACCCAGAACAACTCAGTTCAGCATGGAAATATCATTGCAACAGCTTTTATTTAGCCAGAAATCAAGAGTGTAAGTTTTTATGCGCTTAAAAGCATTTTCAGGCCGAATGAGCTGATTTCTGCCAATTGCAGCAAAAGACTGAAAGGAAAGTGGGTTTGCCTTCATATTTGACCCAGAACAACTCAGTTCAGCATGGAAATATCATTGCAACAGCTTTTATTTAGCCAGAAATCAAGAGTGTAAGTTTTTATGCGCTTAAAAGCATTTTCAGGCCGAATGAGCAAATATGCTTGTTTCTGCCAATTGCAGCAAAAGACTGAAAGGAAAGTGGGTTTGCCTTCATATTTGACCCAGAACAACTCAGTTCAGCATGGAAATATCATTGCAACAGCTTTTATTTAGCCAGAAATCAAGAGTGTAAGTTTTTATGCGCTTAAAAGCATTTTCAGGCCGAATGAGCAAATATGCTTGTTTCTGCCAATTGCAGCAAAATACTGAAAGGAAAGTGGGTTTGCCTTCTTATTTGACCCAGAAAAACTCAGTTCAGCATGGAAATATCATTGCAACAGCTTTTATTTAGCCAGAAATCAAGAGTGTAAGTTTTTATGCGCTTAAAAGCATTTTCAGGCCGAATGAGCTGATTTCTGCCAATTGCAGCAAAATACTGAAAGGAAAGTGGGTTTGCCTTCATATTTGACCCAGAACAACTCAGTTCAGCATGGAAATATCATTGCAACAGCTTTTATTTAGCCAGAAATCAAGAGTGTAAGTTTTTATGCGCTTAAAAGCATTTTCAGGCCGAATGAGCAAATATGCTTGTTTCTGCCAATTGCAGCAAAAGACTGAAAGGAAAGTGGGTTTGCCTTCATATTTGACCCAGAACAACTCAGTTCAGCATGGAAATATCATTGCAACAGCTTTTATTTAGCCAGACATCAAGAGTGTAAGTTTTTATGCGCTTAAAAGCATTTTCAGGCCGAATGAGCTGATTTCTGCCAATTGCAGCAAAAGACTGAAAGGAAAGTGGGTTTGCCTTCATATTTGACCCAGAACAACTCATCATTGCAACAGCTTTTATTTAGCCAGAAATCAAGAGTGTAAGTTTTTATGCGCTTAAAAGCATTTTCAGGCCGAATGAGCAAATATGCTTGTTTCTGCCAATTGCAGCAAAAGACTGAAAGGAAAGTGGGTTTGCCTTCATATTTGACCCAGAACAACTCAGTTCAGCATGGAAATATCATTGCAACAGCTTTTATTTAGCCAGAAATCAAGAGTGTAAGTTTTTATGCGCTTAAAAGCATTTTCAGGCCGAATGAGCAAATATGCTTGTTTCTGCCAATTGCAGCAAAATACTGAAAGGAAAATGGGTTTGCCTTCATATTTGACCCAGAACAACTCAGTTCAGCATGGAAATATCATTGCAACAGCTTTTATTTAGCCAGAAATCAAGAGTGTAAGTTTTTATGCGCTTAAAAGCATTTTCAGGCCGAATGAGCAAATATGCTTGTTTCTGCCAATTGCAGCAAAATACTGAAATGAAAGTGGGTTTGCCTTCATATTTGACCTAGAACAACTCAGTTCAGCATGGAAATATCATTGCAACAGCTTTTATTTAGCCAGAAATCAAGAGTGTAAGTTTTTATGCGCTTAAAAGCATTTTCAGGCCGAATGAGCAAATATGCTTGTTTCTGCCAATTGCAGCAAAAGACTGAAAGGAAAGTGGGTTTGCCTTCATATTTGACCCAGAACAACTCAGTTCAGCATGGAAATATCATTGCAACAGCTTTTATTTAGCCAGAAATCAAGAGTGTAAGTTTTTATGCGCTTAAAAGCATTTTCAGGCCGAATGACCAAATATGCTTGTTTCTGCCAATTGCAGCAAAAGACTGAAAGGAAAGTGGGTTTGCCTTCTTATTTGACCCAGAACAACTCAGTTCAGCATGGAAATATCATTGCAACAGCTTTTATTTAGCCAGAAATCAAGAGTGTAAGTTTTTATGCGCTTAAAAGCATTTTCAGGCCGAATGAGCAAATATGCTTGTTTCTGCCAATTGCAGCAAAATACTGAAAGGAAAGTGGGTTTGCCTTCATATTTGACCCAGAACAACTCAGTTCAGCATGGAAATATCATTGCAACAGCTTTTATTTAGCCAGAAATCAAGAGTGTAAGTTTTTATGCGCTTAAAAGCATTTTCAGGCCGAATGAGCAAATATGCTTGTTTCTGCCAATTGCAGCAAAATACTGAAAGGAAAATGGGTTTGCCTTCATATTTGACCCAGAACAACTCAGTTCAGCATGGAAATATCATTGCAACAGCTTTTATTTAGCCAGAAATCAAGAGTGTAAGTTTTTATGCGCTTAAAAGCATTTTCAGGCCGAATGAGCAAATATGCTTGTTTCTGCCAATTGCAGCAAAATACTGAAAGGAAAGTGGGTTTGCCTTCATATTTGACCCAGAACAACTCAGTTCAGCATGGAAATATCATTGCAACAGCTTTTATTTAGCCAGAAATCAAGAGTGTAAGTTTTTATGCGCTTAAAAGCATTTTCAGGCCGAATGAGCAAATATGCTTGTTTCTGCCAATTGCAGCAAAATACTGAAAGGAAAGTGGGTTTGCCTTCATATTTGACCCAGAACAACTCAGTTCAGCATGGAAATATCATTGCAACAGCTTTTATTTAGCCAGAAATCAAGAGTGTAAGTTTTTATGCGCTTAAAAGCATTTTCAGGCCGAATGAGCAAATATGCTTGTTTCTGCCAATTGCAGCAAAATACTGAAAGGAAAATGGGTTTGCCTTCATATTTGACCCAGAACAACTCAGTTCAGCATGGAAATATCATTGCAACAGCTTTTATTTAGCCAGAAATCAAGAGTGTAAGTTTTTATGCGCTTAAAAGCATTTTCAGGCCGAATGAGCAAATATGCTTGTTTCTGCCAATTGCAGCAAAATACTGAAATGAAAGTGGGTTTGCCTTCATATTTGACCTAGAACAACTCAGTTCAGCATGGAAATATCATTGCAACAGCTTTTATTTAGCCAGAAATCAAGAGTGTAAGTTTTTATGCGCTTAAAAGCATTTTCAGGCCGAATGAGCAAATATGCTTGTTTCTGCCAATTGCAGCAAAAGACTGAAAGGAAAGTGGGTTTGCCTTCATATTTGACCCAGAACAACTCAGTTCAGCATGGAAATATCATTGCAACAGCTTTTATTTAGCCAGAAATCAAGAGTGTAAGTTTTTATGCGCTTAAAAGCATTTTCAGGCCGAATGACCAAATATGCTTGTTTCTGCCAATTGCAGCAAAAGACTGAAAGGAAAGTGGGTTTGCCTTCTTATTTGACCCAGAACAACTCAGTTCAGCATGGAAATATCATTGCAACAGCTTTTATTTAGCCAGAAATCAAGAGTGTAAGTTTTTATGCGCTTAAAAGCATTTTCAGGCCGAATGAGCAAATATGCTTGTTTCTGCCAATTGCAGCAAAAGACTGAAAGGAAAGTGGGTTTGCCTTCATATTTGACCCAGAACAACTCAGTTCAGCATGGAAATATCATTGCAACAGCTTTTATTTAGCCAGAAATCAAGAGTGTAAGTTTTTATGCGCTTAAAAGCATTTTCAGGCCGAATGAGCTGATTTCTGCCAATTGCAGCAAAAGACTGAAAGGAAAGTGGGTTTGCCTTCATATTTGACCCAGAACAACTCAGTTCAGCATGGAAATATCATTGCAACAGCTTTTATTTAGCCAGAAATCAAGAGTGTAAGTTTTTATGCGCTTAAAAGCATTTTCAGGCCGAATGAGCAAATATGCTTGTTTCTGCCAATTGCAGCAAAAGACTGAAAGGAAAGTGGGTTTGCCTTCATATTTGACCCAGAACAACTCAGTTCAGCATGGAAATATCATTGCAACAGCTTTTATTTAGCCAGAAATCAAGAGTGTAAGTTTTTATGCGCTTAAAAGCATTTTCAGGCCGAATGAGCAAATATGCTTGTTTCTGCCAATTGCAGCAAAATACTGAAAGGAAAGTGGGTTTGCCTTCTTATTTGACCCAGAAAAACTCAGTTCAGCATGGAAATATCATTGCAACAGCTTTTATTTAGCCAGAAATCAAGAGTGTAAGTTTTTATGCGCTTAAAAGCATTTTCAGGCCGAATGAGCTGATTTCTGCCAATTGCAGCAAAATACTGAAAGGAAAGTGGGTTTGCCTTCATATTTGACCCAGAACAACTCAGTTCAGCATGGAAATATCATTGCAACAGCTTTTATTTAGCCAGAAATCAAGAGTGTAAGTTTTTATGCGCTTAAAAGCATTTTCAGGCCGAATGAGCAAATATGCTTGTTTCTGCCAATTGCAGCAAAATACTGAAAGGAAAGTGGGTTTGCCTTCATATTTGACCTAGAACAACTCAGTTCAGCATGGAAATATCATTGCAACAGCTTTTATTTAGCCAGAAATCAAGAGTGTAAGTTTTTATGCGTTTAAAAGCATTTTCAGGCCGAATGAGCAAATATGCTTGTTTCTGCCAATTGCAGCAAAAGACTGAAAGGAAAGTGGGTTTGCCTTCATATTTGACCCAGAACAACTCAGTTCAGCATGGAAATATCATTGCAACAGCTTTTATTTAGCCAGAAATCAAGAGTGTAAGTTTTTATGCGCTTAAAAGCATTTTCAGGCCGAATGAGCAAATATGCTTGTTTCTGCCAATTACAGCAAAAGACTGAAAGGAAAGTGGGTTTGCCTTCATATTTGACCCAGAACAACTCAGTTCAGCATGGAAATATCATTGCAACAGCTTTTATTTAGCCAGAAATCAAGAGTGTAAGTTTTTATGCGCTTAAAAGCATTTTCAGGCCGAATGACCAAATATGCTTGTTTCTGCCAATTGCAGCAAAAGACTGAAAGGAAAGTGGGTTTGCCTTCTTATTTGACCCAGAACAACTCAGTTCAGCATGGAAATATCATTGCAACAGCTTTTATTTAGCCAGAAATCAAGAGTGTAAGTTTTTATGCGCTTAAAAGCATTTTCAGGCCGAATGAGCAAATATGCTTGTTTCTGCCAATTGCAGCAAAAGACTGAAAGGAAAGTGGGTTTGCCTTCATATTTGACCCAGAACAACTCAGTTCAGCATGGAAATATCATTGCAACAGCTTTTATTTAGCCAGAAATCAAGAGTGTAAGTTTTTATGCGCTTAAAAGCATTTTCAGGCCGAATGAGCTGATTTCTGCCAATTGCAGCAAAAGACTGAAAGGAAAGTGGGTTTGCCTTCATATTTGACCCAGAACAACTCAGTTCAGCATGGAAATATCATTGCAACAGCTTTTATTTAGCCAGAAATCAAGAGTGTAAGTTTTTATGCGCTTAAAAGCATTTTCAGGCCGAATGAGCAAATATGCTTGTTTCTGCCAATTGCAGCAAAAGACTGAAAGGAAAGTGGGTTTGCCTTCATATTTGACCCAGAACAACTCAGTTCAGCATGGAAATATCATTGCAACAGCTTTTATTTAGCCAGAAATCAAGAGTGTAAGTTTTTATGCGCTTAAAAGCATTTTCAGGCCGAATGAGCAAATATGCTTGTTTCTGCCAATTGCAGCAAAATACTGAAAGGAAAGTGGGTTTGCCTTCATATTTGACCCAGAACAACTCAGTTCAGCATGGAAATATCATTGCAACAGCTTTTATTTAGCCAGAAATCAAGAGTGTAAGTTTTTATGCGCTTAAAAGCATTTTCAGGCCGAATGAGCTGATTTCTGCCAATTGCAGCAAAACACTGAAAGGAAAGTGGGTTTGCCTTCATATTTGACCCAGAACAACTCAGTTCAGCATGGAAATATCATTGCAACAGCTTTTATTTAGCCAGAAATCAAGAGTGTAAGTTTTTATGCGCTTAAAAGCATTTTCAGGCCGAATGAGCAAATATGCTTGTTTCTGCCAATTGCAGCAAAAGACTGAAAGGAAAGTGGGTTTGCCTTCATATTTGACCCAGAACAACTCAGTTCAGCATGGAAATATCATTGCAACAGCTTTTATTTTTGCCAGAAATCAAGAGTGTAAGTTTTTATGCGCTTAAAAGCATTTTCAGGCCGAATGACCAAATATGCTTGTTTCTGCCAATTGCAGCAAAAGACTGAAAGGAAAGTGGGTTTGCCTTCTTATTTGACCCAGAACAACTCAGTTCAGCATGGAAATATCATTGCAACAGCTTTTATTTAGCCAGAAATCAAGAGTGTAAGTTTTTATGCGCTTAAAAGCATTTTCAGGCCGAATGAGCAAATATGCTTGTTTCTGCCAATTGCAGCAAAAGACTGAAAGGAAAGTGGGTTTGCCTTCATATTTGACCCAGAACAACTCAGTTCAGCATGGAAATATCATTGCAACAGCTTTTATTTAGCCAGAAATCAAGAGTGTAAGTTTTTATGCGCTTAAAAGCATTTTCAGGCCGAATGAGCTGATTTCTGCCAATTGCAGCAAAAGACTGAAAGGAAAGTGGGTTTGCCTTCATATTTGACCCAGAACAACTCAGTTCAGCATGGAAATATCATTGCAACAGCTTTTATTTAGCCAGAAATCAAGAGTGTAAGTTTTTATGCGCTTAAAAGCATTTTCAGGCCGAATGAGCTGATTTCTGCCAATTGCAGCAAAAGACTGAAAGGAAAGTGGGTTTGCCTTCATATTTGACCCAGAACAACTCAGTTCAGCATGGAAATATCATTGCAACAGCTTTTATTTAGCCAGAAATCAAGAGTGTAAGTTTTTATGCGCTTAAAAGCATTTTCAGGCCGAATGAGCAAATATGCTTGTTTCTGCCAATTGCAGCAAAATACTGAAAGGAAAGTGGGTTTGCCTTCATATTTGACCCAGAACAACTCAGTTCAGCATGGAAATATCATTGCAACAGCTTTTATTTAGCCAGAAATCAAGAGTGTAAGTTTTTATGCGCTTAAAAGCATTTTCAGGCCGAATGAGCAAATATGCTTGTTTCTGCCAATTGCAGCAAAATACTCAAAGGAAAGTGGGTTTGCCTTCATATTTGACCCAGAACAACTCAGTTCAGCATGGAAATATCATTGCAACAGCTTTTATTTAGCCAGAAATCAAGAGTGTAAGTTTTTATGCGCTTAAAAGCATTTTCAGGCCGAATGAGCAAATATGCTTGTTTCTGCCAATTGCAGCAAAATACTGAAAGGAAAGTGGGTTTGCCTTCATATTTGACCCAGAACAACTCAGTTCAGCATAGAAATATCATTGCAACAGCTTTTATTTAGCCAGAAATCAAGAGTGTAAGTTTTTATGCGCTTAAAAGCATTTTCAGGCCGAATGAGCAAATATGCTTGTTTCTGCCAATTGCAGCAAAAGATTGAAAGGAAAGTGGGTTTGCCTTCATATTTGACCCAGAACAACTCAGTTCAGCATGGAAATATCATTGCAACAGCTTTTATTTAGCCAGAAATCAAGAGTGTAAGTTTTTATGCGCTTAATAGCATTTTCAGGCCGAATGAGCAAATATGCTTGTTTCTGCCAATTGCAGCAAAAGACTGAAAGGAAAGTGGGTTTGCCTTCATATTTGACCCAGAACAACTCAGTTCAGCATGGAAATATCATTGCAACAGCTTTTATTTAGCCAGAAATCAAGAGTGTAAGTTTTTATGCGCTTAAAAGCATTTTCAGGCCGAATGAGCAAATATGCTTGTTTCTGCCAATTGCAGCAAAAGACTGAAAGGAAAGTGGGTTTGCCTTCATATTTGACCCAGAACAACTCAGTTCAGCATGGAAATATCATTGCAACAGCTTTTATTTAGCCAGAAATCAAGAGTGTAAGTTTTTATGCGCTTAAAAGCATTTTCAGGCCGAATGACCAAATATGCTTGTTTCTGCCAATTGCAGCAAAAGACTGAAAGGAAAGTGGGTTTGCCTTCATATTTGACCCAGAACAACTCAGTTCCGCATGGAAATATCATTGCAACAGCTTTTATTTAGCCAGAAATCAAGAGTGTAAGTTTTTATGCGCTTAAAAGCATTTTCAGGCCGAATGAGCAAATATGCTTGTTTCTGCCAATTGCAGCAAAAGACTGAAAGGAAAGTGGGTTTGCCTTCATATTTGACCCAGAACAACTCAGTTCAGCATGGAAATATCATTGCAACAGCTTTTATTTAGCCAGAAATCAAGAGTGTAAGTTTTTATGCGCTTAAAAGCATTTTCAGGCCGAATGAGCAAATATGCTTGTTTCTGCCAATTGCAGCAAAATACTGAAAGGAAAGTGGGTTTGCCTTCATATTTGACCCAGAACAACTCAGTTCAGCATGGAAATATCATTGCAACAGCTTTTATTTAGCCAGAAATCAAGAGTGTAAGTTTTTATGCGCTTAAAAGCATTTTCAGGCCGAATGAGCAAATATGCTTGTTTCTGCCAATTGCAGCAAAATACTCAAAGGAAAGTGGGTTTGCCTTCATATTTGACCCAGAACAACTCAGTTCAGCATGGAAATATCATTGCAACAGCTTTTATTTAGCCAGAAATCAAGAGTGTAAGTTTTTATGCGCTTAAAAGCATTTTCAGGCCGAATGAGCAAATATGCTTGTTTCTGCCAATTGCAGCAAAATACTGAAAGGAAAGTGGGTTTGCCTTCATATTTGACCCAGAACAACTCAGTTCAGCATGGAAATATCATTGCAACAGCTTTTATTTAGCCAGAAATCAAGAGTGTAAGTTTTTATGCGCTTAAAAGCATTTTCAGGCCGAATGAGAAAATGTGCTTGTTTCTGCCAATTGCAGCAAAAGACTGAAAGGAAAGTGGGTTTGCCTTCATATTTGACCCAGAACAACTCAGTTCAGCATGGAAATATCATTGCAACAGCTTTTATTTAGCCAGAAATCAAGAGTGTAAGTTTTTATGCGCTTAAAAGCATTTTCAGGCCGAATGAGCAAATATGCTTGTTTCTGCCAATTGCAGCAAAAGACTGAAAGGAAAGTGGGTTTGCCTTCATATTTGACCCAGAACAACTCAGTTCAGCATGGAAATATCATTGCAACAGCTTTTATTTAGCCAGAAATCAAGAGTGTAAGTTTTTATGCGCTTAAAAGCATTTTCAGGCCGAATGAGCAAATATGCTTGTTTCTGCCAATTGCAGCAAAAGACTGAAAGGAAAGTGGGTTTGCCTTCATATTTGACCCAGAACAACTCAGTTCAGCATGGAAATATCATTGCAACAGCTTTTATTTAGCCAGAAATCAAGAGTGTAAGTTTTTATGCGCTTAAAAGCATTTTCAGGCCGAATGAGCAAATATGCTTGTTTCTGCCAATTGCAGCAAAAGACTGAAAGGAAAGTGGGTTTGCCTTCATATTTGACCCAGAACAACTCAGTTCAGCATGGAAATATCATTGCAACAGCTTTTATTTAGCCAGAAATCAAGAGTGTAAGTTATTATGCGCTTAAAAGCATTTTCAGGCCGAATGAGCAAATATGCTTGTTTCTGCCAATTGCAGCAAAATACTGAAAGGAAAGTGGGTTTGCCTTCATATTTGACCCAGAACAACTCAGTTCAGCATGGAAATATCATTGCAACAGCTTTTATTTAGCCAGAAATCAAGAGTGTAAGTTTTTATGCGCTTAAAAGCATTTTCAGGCCGAATGAGAAAATATGCTTGTTTCTGCCAATTGCAGCAAAATACTGAAAGGAAAGTGGGTTTGCCTTCATATTTGACCCAGAACAACTCAGTTCAGCATGGAAATATCATTGCAACAGCTTTTATTTAGCCAGAAATCAAGAGTGTAAGTTTTTATGCGCTTAAAAGCATTTTCAGGCCGAATGAGCAAATATGCTTGTTTCTGCCAATTGCAGCAAAATACTCAAAGGAAAGTGGGTTTGCCTTCATATTTGACCCAGAACAACTCAGTTCAGCATGGAAATATCATTGCAACAGCTTTTATTTAGCCAGAAATCAAGAGTGTAAGTTTTTATGCGCTTAAAAGCATTTTCAGGCCGAATGAGCAAATATGCTTGTTTCTGCCAATTGAAGCAAAATACTGAAAGGAAAGTGGGTTTGCTTTCATATTTGACCCAGAACAACTCAGTTCAGCATGGAAATATCATTGCAACAGCTTTTATTTAGCCAGAAATCAAGAGTGTAAGTTTTTATGCGCTTAAAAGCATTTTCAGGCCGAATGAGCAAATATGCTTGTTTCTGCCAATTGCAGCAAAATACTGAAAGGAAAGTGGGTTTGCCTTCATATTTGACCCAGAACAACTCAGTTCAGCATGGAAATATCATTGCAACAGCTTTTATTTAGCCAGAAATCAAGAGTGTAAGTTTTTATGCGCTTAAAAGCATTTTCAGGCCGAATGAGCAAATATGCTTGTTTCTGCCAATTGCAGCAAAAGACTGAAAGGAAAGTGGGTTTGCCTTCATATTTGACCCAGAACAACTCAGTTCAGCATGGAAATATCATTGCAACAGCTTTTATTTAGCCAGAAATCAAGAGTGTAAGTTTTTATGCGCTTAAAAGCATTTTCAGGCCGAATGAGCAAATATGCTTGTTTCTGCCAATTGCAGCAAAAGACTGAAAGGAAAGTGGGTTTGCCTTCATATTTGACCCAGAACAACTCAGTTCAGCATGGAAATATCATTGCAACAGCTTTTATTTAGCCAGAAATCAAGAGTGTAAGTTTTTATGCGCTTAAAAGCATTTTCAGGCCGAATGAGCAAATATGCTTGTTTCTGCCAATTGCAGCAAAATACTCAAAGGAAAGTGGGTTTGCCTTCATATTTGACCCAGAACAACTCAGTTCAGCATGGAAATATCATTGCAACAGCTTTTATTTAGCCAGAAATCAAGAGTGTAAGTTTTTATGCGCTTAAAAGCATTTTCAGGCCGAATGAGCAAATATGCTTGTTTCTGCCAATTGCAGCAAAATACTGAAAGGAAAGTGGGTTTGCCTTCATATTTGACCTAGAACAACTCAGTTCAGCATGGAAATATCATTGCAACAGCTTTTATTTAGCCAGAAATCAAGAGTGTAAGTTTTTATGCGCTTAAAAGCATTTTCAGGCCGAATGATCAAATATGCTTGTCTCTGCCAATTGCAGCAAAATACTGAAAGGAAAGTGGGTTTGCCTTCATATTTGACCTAGAACAACTCAGTTCAGCATGGAAATATCATTGCAACGACTTTTATTTAGCCAGAAATCAAGAGTGTAAGTTTTTATGCGCTTAAAAGCATTTTCAGGCCGACTGAGCAAATATGCTTGTTTCTGCCAATTCCAGCAAAAGACTGAAAGGAAAGTGGGTTTGCCTTCATATTTGACCCAGAACAACATAGTTCAGCATGGAAATATCATTGCAACAGCTTTTATTTAGCCAGAAATCAAGAGTGTAAGTTTTTATGCGCTTAAAAGCATTTTCAGGCTGAATGAGCAAATATGCTTGTTTCTGCCAATTGCAGCAAAAGACTGAAAGGAAAGTGGGTTTGCCTTCATATTTGACCCAGAACAACTCAGTTCAGCATGGAAATATCATTGCAACAGCTTTTATTTAGCCAGAAATCAAGAGCGTAAGTTTTTATGCGCTTAAAAGCATTTTCAGGCCGAATGAGCTGATTTCTGCCAATTGCAGCAAAAGACTGAAAGGAAAGTGGGTTTGCCTTCTTATTTGACCCAGAACAACTCAGTTCAGCATGGAAATATCATTGCAACAGCTTTTATTTAGCCAGAAATCAAGAGTGTAAGTTTTTATGCGCTTAAAAGCATTTTCAGGCCGAATGAGCAAATATGCTTGTTTCTGCCAATTGCAGCAAAATACTGAAAGGAAAGTGGGTTTGCCTTCATATTTGACCCAGAACAACTCAGTTCAGCATGGAAATATCATTGCAACAGCTTTTATTTAGCCAGAAATCAAGAGTGTAAGTTTTTATGCGCTTAAAAGCATTTTCAGGCCGAATGAGCAAATATGCTTGTTTCTGCCAATTGCAGCAAAATACTGAAAGGAAAGTGGGTTTGCCTTCATATTTGACCCAGAACAACTCAGTTCAGCATGGAAATATCATTGCAACAGCTTTTATTTAGCCAGAAATCAAGAGTGTAAGTTTTTATGCGCTTAAAAGCATTTTCAGGCCGAATGAGCAAATATGCTTGTTTCTGCCAATTGCAGCAAAATACTCAAAGGAAAGTGGGTTTGCCTTCATATTTGACCCAGAACAACTCAGTTCAGCATGGAAATATCATTGCAACAGCTTTTATTTAGCCAGAAATCAAGAGTGTAAGTTTTTATGCGCTTAAAAGCATTTTCAGGCCGAATGAGCAAATATGCTTGTTTCTGCCAATTGCAGCAAAATACTGAAAGGAAAGTGGGTTTGCTTTCATATTTGACCCAGAACAACTCAGTTCAGCATGGAAATATCATTGCAACAGCTTTTATTTAGCCAGAAATCAAGAGTGTAAGTTTTTATGCGCTTAAAAGCATTTTCAGGCCGAATGAGCAAATATGCTTGTTTCTGCCAATTGCAGCAAAATACTGAAAGGAAAGTGGGTTTGCCTTCATATTTGACCCAGAACAACTCAGTTCAGCATGGAAATATCATTGCAACAGCTTTTATTTAGCCAGAAATCAAGAGTGTAAGTTTTTATGCGCTTAAAAGCATTTTCAGGCCGAATGAGCAAATATGCTTGTTTCTGCCAATTGCAGCAAAATACTCAAAGGAAAGTGGGTTTGCCTTCATATTTGACCCAGAACAACTCAGTTCAGCATGGAAATATCATTGCAAAAGCTTTTATTTAGCCAGAAATCAAGAGTGTAAGTTTTTATGCGCTTAAAAGCATTTTCAGGCCGAATGAGCAAATATGCTTGTTTCTGCCAATTGCAGCAAAATACTGAAAGGAAAGTGGGTTTGCCTTCATATTTGACCCAGAACAACTCAGTTCAGCATGGAAATATCATTGCAACAGCTTTTATTTAGCCAGAAATCAAGAGTGTAAGTTTTTATGCGCTTAAAAGCATTTTCAGGCCGAATGAGCAAATATGCTTGTTTCTGCCAATTGCAGCAAAAGACTGAAAGGAAAGTGGGTTTGCCTTCTTATTTGACCCAGAACAACTCAGTTCAGCATGGAAATATCATTGCAACAGCTTTTATTTAGCCAGAAATCAAGAGTGTAAGTTTTTATGCGCTTAAAAGCATTTTCAGGCCGAATGAGCAAATGTGCTTGTTTCTGCCAATTGCAGCAAAAGACTGAAAGGAAAGTGGGTTTGCCTTCATATTTGACCCAGAACAACTCAGTTCAGCATGGAAATATCATTGCAACAGCTTTTATTTAGCCAGAAATCAAGAGTGTAAGTTTTTATGTGCTTAAAAGCATTTTCAGGCCGAATGAGCAAATATGCTTGTTTCTGCCAATTGCAGCAAAAGACTGAAAGGAAAGTGGGTTTGCCTTCATATTTGACCCAGAACAACTCAGTTCAGCATGGAAATATCATTGCAACAGCTTTTATTTAGCCAGAAATCAAGAGTGTAAGTTTTTATGCGCTTAAAAGCATTTTCAGGCCGAATGAGCAAATATGCTTGTTTCTGCCAATTGCAGCAAAAGACTGAAAGGAAAGTGGGTTTGCCTTCATATTTGACCCAGAACAACTCAGTTCAGCATGGAAATATCATTGCAACAGCTTTTATTTAGCCAGAAATCAAGAGTGTAAGTTTTTATGCGCTTAAAAGCATTTTCAGGCCGAATGAGCAAATATGCTTGTTTCTGCCAATTGCAGCAAAATACTCAAAGGAAAGTGGGTTTGCCTTCATATTTGACCCAGAACAACTCAGTTCAGCATGGAAATATCATTGCAACAGCTTTTATTTAGCCAGAAATCAAGAGTGTAAGTTATTATGCGCTTAAAAGCATTTTCAGGCCGAATGAGCAAATATGCTTGTTTCTGCCAATTGCAGCAAAATACTGAAAGGAAAGTGGGTTTGCCTTCATATTTGACCCAGAACAACTCAGTTCAGCATGGAAATATCATTGCAACAGCTTTTATTTAGCCAGAAATCAAGAGTGTAAGTTTTTATGCGCTTAAAAGCATTTTCAGGCCGAATGAGCAAATATGCTTGTTTCTGCCAATTGCAGCAAAATACTGAAAGGAAAGTGGGTTTGCCTTCATATTTGACCCAGAACAACTCAGTTCAGCATGGAAATATCATTGCAACAGCTTTTATTTAGCCAGAAATCAAGAGTGTAAGTTTTTATGCGCTTAAAAGCATTTTCAGGCCGAATGAGCAAATATGCTTGTTTCTGCCAATTGAAGCAAAATACTGAAAGGAAAGTGGGTTTGCTTTCATATTTGACCCAGAACAACTCAGTTCAGCATGGAAATATCATTGCAACAGCTTTTATTTAGCCAGAAATCAAGAGTGTAAGTTTTTATGCGCTTAAAAGCATTTTCAGGCCGAATGAGCAAATATGCTTGTTTCTGCCAATTGCAGCAAAATACTGAAAGGAAAGTGGGTTTGCCTTCATATTTGACCCAGAACAACTCAGTTCAGCATGGAAATATCATTGCAACAGCTTTTATTTAGCCAGAAATCAAGAGTGTAAGTTTTTATGCGCTTAAAAGCATTTTCAGGCCGAATGAGCAAATATGCTTGTTTCTGCCAATTGCAGCAAAAGACTGAAAGGAAAGTGGGTTTGCCTTCATATTTGACCCAGAACAACTCAGTTCAGCATGGAAATATCATTGCAACAGCTTTTATTTAGCCAGAAATCAAGAGTGTAAGTTTTTATGCGCTTAAAAGCATTTTCAGGCCGAATGAGCAAATATGCTTGTTTCTGCCAATTGCAGCAAAAGACTGAAAGGAAAGTGGGTTTGCCTTCATATTTGACCCAGAACAACTCAGTTCAGCATGGAAATATCATTGCAACAGCTTTTATTTAGCCAGAAATCAAGAGTGTAAGTTTGTATGCGCTTAAAAGCATTTTCAGGCCGAATGAGCAAATATGCTTGTTTCTGCCAATTGCAGCAAAAGACTGAAAGGAAAGTGGGTTTGCCTTCATATTTGACCCAGAACAACTCAGTTCAGCATGGAAATATCATTGCAACAGCTTTTATTTAGCCAGAAATCAAGAGTGTAAGTTTTTATGCGCTTAAAAGCATTTTCAGGCCGAATGAGCAAATATGCTTGTTTCTGCCAATTGCAGCAAAATACTGAAAGGAAAGTGGGTTTGCCTTCATATTTGACCTAGAACAACTCAGTTCAGCATGGAAATATCATTGCAACAGCTTTTATTTAGCCAGAAATCAAGAGTGTAAGTTTTTATGCGCTTAAAAGCATTTTCAGGCCGAATGATCAAATATGCTTGTTTCTGCCAATTGCAGCAAAATACTGAAAGGAAAGTGGGTTTGCCTTCATATTTGACCTAGAACAACTCAGTTCAGCATGGAAATATCATTGCAACAACTTTTATTTAGCCAGAAATCAAGAGTGTAAGTTTTTATGCGCTTAAAAGCATTTTCAGGCCGAATGAGCAAATATGCTTGTTTCTGCCAATTCCAGCAAAAGACTGAAAGGAAAGTGGGTTTGCCTTCATATTTGACCCAGAACAACATAGTTCAGCATGGAAATATCATTGCAACAGCTTTTATTTAGCCAGAAATCAAGAGTGTAAGTTTTTATGCGCTTAAAAGCATTTTCAGGCCTAATGAGCAAATATGCTTGTTTCTGCCAATTGCAGCAAAAGACTGAAAGGAAAGTGGGTTTGCCTTCATATTTGACCCAGAACAACTCAGTTCAGCATTGAAATATCATTGCAACAGCTTTTATTTAGCCAGAAATCAAGAGCGTAAGTTTTTATGCGCTTAAAAGCATTTTCAGGCCGAATGAGCTGATTTCTGCCAATTGCAGCAAAAGACTGAAAGGAAAGTGGGTTTGCCTTCTTATTTGACCCAGAACAACTCAGTTCAGCATGGAAATATCATTGCAACAGCTTTTATTTAGCCAGAAATCAAGAGTGTAAGTTTTTATGCGCTTAAAAGCATTTTCAGGCCGAATGAGCAAATATGCTTGTTTCTGCCAATTGCAGCAAAATACTGAAAGGAAAGTGGGTTTGCCTTCATATTTGACCCAGAACAACTCAGTTCAGCATGGAAATATCATTGCAACAGCTTTTATTTAGCCAGAAATCAAGAGTGTAAGTTTTTATGCGCTTAAAAGCATTTTCAGGCCGAATGAGCAAATATGCTTGTTTCTGCCAATTGCAGCAAAATACTGAAAGGAAAGTGGGTTTGCCTTCATATTTGACCCAGAACAACTCAGTTCAGCATGGAAATATCATTGCAACAGCTTTTATTTAGCCAGAAATCAAGAGTGTAAGTTTTTATGCGCTTAAAAGCATTTTCAGGCCGAATGAGCAAATATGCTTGTTTCTGCCAATTGCAGCAAAATACTGAAAGGAAAGTGGGTTTGCCTTCATATTTGACCCAGAACAACTCAGTTCAGCATGGAAATATCATTGCAACAGCTTTTATTTAGCCAGAAATCAAGAGTGTAAGTTTTTATGCGCTTAAAAGCATTTTCAGGCCGAATGAGCAAATATGCTTGTTTCTGCCAATTGCAGCAAAATACTGAAAGGAAAGTGGGTTTGCTTTCATATTTGACCCAGAACAACTCAGTTCAGCATGGAAATATCATTGCAACAGCTTTTATTTAGCCAGAAATCAAGAGTGTAAGTTTTTATGCGCTTAAAAGCATTTTCAGGCCGAATGAGCAAATATGCTTGTTTCTGCCAATTGCAGCAAAATACTGAAAGGAAAGTGGGTTTGCCTTCATATTTGACCCAGAACAACTCTGTTCAGCATGGAAATATCATTGCAACAGCTTTTATTTAGCCAGAAATCAAGAGTGTAAGTTTTTATGCGCTTAAAAGCATTTTCAGGCCGAATGAGCAAATATGCTTGTTTCTGCCAATTGCAGCAAAAGACTGAAAGGAAAGTGGGTTTGCCTTCATATTTGACCCAGAACAACTCAGTTCAGCATGGAAATATCATTGCAACAGCTTTTATTTAGCCAGAAATCAAGAGTGTAAGTTTTTATGCGCTTAAAAGCATTTTCAGGCCGAATGAGCAAATATGCTTGTTTCTGCCAATTGCAGCAAAAGACTGAAAGGAAAGTGGGTTTGCCTTCATATTTGACCCAGAACAACTCAGTTCAGCATGGAAATATCATTGCAACAGCTTTTATTTAGCCAGAAATCAAGAGTGTAAATTTTTATGCGCTTAAAAGCATTTTCAGGCCGAATGAGCAAATATGCTTGTTTCTGCCAATTGCAGCAAAAGACTGAAAGGAAAGTGGGTTTGCCTTCATATTTGACCCAGAACAACTCAGTTCAGCATGGAAATATCATTGCAACAGCTTTTATTTAGCCAGAAATCAAGAGTGTAAGTTTTTATGCGCTTAAAAGCATTTTCAGGCCGAATGAGCAAATATGCTTGTTTCTGCCAATTGCAGCAAAAGACTGAAAGGAAAGTGGGTTTGCCTTCATATTTGACCTAGAACAACTCAGTTCAGCATGGAAATATCATTGCAACAGCTTTTATTTAGCCAGAAATCAAGAGTGTAAGTTTTTATGCGCTTAAAAGCATTTTCAGGCCGAATGATCAAATATGCTTGTTTCTGCCAATTGCAGCAAAATACTGAAAGGAAAGTGGGTTTGCCTTCATATTTGACCTAGAACAACTCAGTTCAGCATGGAAATATCATTGCAACAACTTTTATTTAGCCAGAAATCAAGAGTGTAAGTTTTTATGCGCTTAAAAGCATTTTCAGGCCGAATGAGCAAATATGCTTGTTTCTGCCAATTGCAGCAAAAGACTGAAAGGAAAGTGGGTTTGCCTTCATATTTGACCCAGAACAACTCAGTTCAGCATGGAAATATCATTGCAACAGCTTTTATTTAGCCAGAAATCAAGAGTGTTAGTTTTTATGCGCTTAAAAGCATTTTCAGGCCGAATGAGCAAATATGCTTGTTTCTGCCAATTGCAGCAAAAGACTGAAAGGAAAGTGGGTTTGCCTTCATATTT
Source organism: Channa argus (assembly GCF_033026475.1). Classification (NCBI taxonomy): domain Eukaryota; kingdom Metazoa; phylum Chordata; class Actinopteri; order Anabantiformes; family Channidae; genus Channa; species Channa argus. The sequence continues at coordinate 1,955,309 of NW_027125220.1, forward strand.
GACCCAGAACAACATAGTTCAGCATGGAAATATCATTGCAACAGCTTTTATTTAGCCAGAAATCAAGAGTGTAAGTTTTTATGCGCTTAAAAGCATTTTCAGGCTGAATGAGCAAATATGCTTGTTTCTGCCAATTGCAGCAAAAGACTGAAAGGAAAGTGGGTTTGCCTTCATATTTGACCCAGAACAACTCAGTTCAGCATGGAAATATCATTGCAACAGCTTTTATTTAGCCAGAAATCAAGAGCGTAAGTTTTTATGCGCTTAAAAGCACTTTCAGGCCGAATGAGCTGATTTCTGCCAATTGCAGCAAAAGACTGAAAGGAAAGTGGGTTTGCCTTCTTATTTGACCCAGAACAACTCAGTTCAGCATGGAAATATCATTGCAACAGCTTTTATTTAGCCAGAAATCAAGAGTTTTTATGCGCTTAAAAGCATTTTCAGGCCGAATGAGCAAATATGCTTGTTTCTGCCAATTGCAGCAAAATACTGAAAGGAAAGTGGGTTTGCCTTCTTATTTGACCCAGAACAACTCAGTTCAGCATGGAAATATCATTGCAACAGCTTTTATTTAGCCAGAAATCAAGAGTGTAAGTTTTTATGCGCTTAAAAGCATTTTCAGGCCGAATGAGCAAATATGCTTGTTTCTGCCAATTGCAGCAAAATACTGAAAGGAAAGTGGGTTTGCCTTCATATTTGACCCAGAACAACTCAGTTCAGCATGGAAATATCATTGCAACAGCTTTTATTTAGCCAGAAATCAAGAGTGTAAGTTTTTATGCGCTTAAAAGCATTTTCAGGCCGAATGAGCAAATATGCTTGTTTCTGCCAATTGCAGCAAAATACTGAAAGGAAAGTGGGTTTGCCTTCATATTTGACCCAGAACAACTCAGTTCAGCATGGAAATATCATTGCAACAGCTTTTATTTAGCCAGAAATCAAGAGTGTAAGTTTTTATGCGCTTAAAAGCATTTTCAGGCCGAATGAGCTGATTTCTGCCAATTGCAGCAAAAGACTGAAAGGAAAGTGGGTTTGCCTTCATATTTGACCCAGAACAACTCAGTTCAGCATGGAAATATCATTGCAACAGCTTTTATTTAGCCAGAAATCAAGAGTGTAAGTTTTTATGCGCTTAAAAGCATTTTCAGGCCGAATGAGCTGATTTCTGCCAATTGCAGCAAAAGACTGAAAGGAAAGTGAGTTTGCCTTCATATTTGACCCAGAACAACTCAGTTCAGCATGGAAATATCATTGCAACAGCTTTTATTTAGCCAGAAATCAAGAGTGTAAGTTTTTATGCGCTTAAAAGCATTTTCAGGCCGAATGAGCAAATATGCTTGTTTCTGCCAATTGCAGCAAAATACTGAAAGGAAAGTGGGTTTGCCTTCATATTTGACCCAGAACAACTCAGTTCAGCATGGAAATATCATTGCAACAGCTTTTATTTAGCCAGAAATCAAGAGTGTAAGTTTTTATGCGCTTAAAAGCATTTTCAGGCCGAATGAGCAAATATGCTTGTTTCTGCCAATTGCAGCAAAAGACTGAAAGGAAAGTGGGTTTGCCTTCATATTTGACCCAGAACAACTTGGTTCAGCATGGAAATATCATTGCAACAGCTTTTATTTAGCCAGAAATCAAGAGTGTAAGTTTTTATGCGCTTAAAAGCATTTTCAGGCCGAATGAGCTGATTTCTGCCAATTGCAGCAAAAGACTGAAAGGAAAGTGTGTTTGCCTTCATATTTGACCCAGAACAACTCAGTTCAGCATGGAAATATCATTGCAACAGCTTTTATTTAGCCAGAAATCAAGAGTGTAAGTTTTTATGCGCTTAAAAGCATTTTCAGGCCGAATGAGCAAATATGCTTGTTTCTGCCAATTGCAGCAAAATACTGAAAGGAAAGTGGGTTTGCCTTCATATTTGACCTAGAACAACTCAGTTCAGCATGGAAATATCATTGCAACAGCTTTTATTTAGCCAGAAATCAAGAGTGTAAGTTTTTATGCGCTTAAAAGCATTTTCAGGCCGAATGAGCTGATTTCTGCCAATTGCAGCAAAAGACTGAAAGGAAAGTGGGTTTGCCTTCATATTTGACCCAGAACAACTCAGTTCAGCATGGAAATATCATTGCAACAGCTTTTATTTAGCCAGAAATCAAGAGTGTAAGTTTTTATGCGCTTAAAAGCATTTTCAGGCCGAATGAGCTGATTTCTGCCAATTGCAGCAAAACACTGAAAGGAAAGTGGGTTTGCCTTCATATTTGACCCAGAACAACTCAGTTCAGCATGGAAATATCATTGCAACAGCTTTTATTTAGCCAGAAATCAAGAGTGTAAGTTTTTATGCGCTTAAAAGCATTTTCAGGCCGAATGAGCAAATATGCTTGTTTCTGCCAATTGCAGCAAAATACTGAAAGGAAAGTGGGTTTGCCTTCATATTTGACCCAGAACAACTCAGTTCAGCATGGAAATATCATTGCAACAGCTTTTATTTAGCCAGAAATCAAGAGTGTAAGTTTTTATGCGCTTAAAAGCATTTTCAGGCCGAATGAGCAAATATGCTTGTTTCTGCCAATTGCAGCAAAATACTGAAAGGAAAGTGGGTTTGCCTTCTTATTTGACCCAGAACAACTCAGTTCAGCATGGAAATATCATTGCAACAGCTTTTATTTAGCCAGAAATCAAGAGTGTAAGTTTTTATGCGCTTAAAAGCATTTTCAGGCCGAATGAGCTGATTTCTGCCAATTGCAGCAAAATACTGAAAGGAAAGTGGGTTTGCCTTCTTATTTGACCCAGAACAACTCAGTTCAGCATGGAAATATCATTGCAACAGCTTTTATTTAGCCAGAAATCAAGAGTGTAAGTTTTTATGCGCTTAAAAGCATTTTCAGGCCGAATGAGCAAATATGCTTGTTTCTGCCAATTGCAGCAAAATACTGAAAGGAAAGTGGGTTTGCCTTCATATTTGACCCAGAACAACTCAGTTCAGCATGGAAATATCATTGCAACAGCTTTTATTTAGCCAGAAATCAAGAGTGTAAGTTTTTATGCGCTTAAAAGCATTTTCAGGCCGAATGAGCTGATTTCTGCCAATTGCAGCAAAAGACTGAAAGGAAAGTGGGTTTGCCTTCTTATTTGACCCAGAACAACTCAGTTCAGCATGGAAATATCATTGCAACAGCTTTTATTTAGCCAGAAATCAAGAGTGTAAGTTTTTATGCGCTTAAAAGCATTTTCAGGCCGAATGAGCAAATATGCTTGTTTCTGCCAATTGCAGCAAAATACTGAAAGGAAAGTGGGTTTGCCTTCATAGTTGACCCAGAACAACTCAGTTCAGCATGGAAATATCATTGCAACAGCTTTTATTTAGCCAGAAATCAAGAGTGTAAGATTTTATGCGCTTAAAAGCATTTTCAGGCCGAATGAGCAAATATGCTTGTTTCTGCCAATTGCAGCAAAATACTGAAAGGAAAGTGGGTTTGCCTTCACAGTTGACCCAGAACAACTCAGTTCAGCATGGAAATATCATTGCAACAGCTTTTATTTAGCCAGAAATCAAGAGTGTAAGTTTTTATGCGCTTAAAAGCATTTTCAGGCCGAATGAGCAAATATGCTTGTTTCTGCCAATTGCAGCAAAATACTGAAAGGAAAGTGGGTTTGCCTTCATAGTTGACCCAGAACAACTCAGTTCAGCATGGAAATATCATTGCAACAGCTTTTATTTAGCCAGAAATCAAGAGTGTAAGTTTTTATGCGCTTAAAAGCATTTTCAGGCCGAATGAGCTGATTTCTGCCAATTGCAGCAAAAGACTGAAAGGAAAGTGGGTTTGCCTTCATATTTGACCCAGAACAACTCAGTTCAGCATGGAAATATCATTGCAACAGCTTTTATTTAGCCAGAAATCAAGAGTGTAAGTTTTTATACGCTTAAAAGCATTTTCAGGCCGAATGAGAAAATATGCTTGTTTCTGCCAATTGCAGCAAAATACTGAAAGGAAAGTGGGTTTGCCTTCTTATTTGACCCAGAACAACTCAGTTCAGCATGGAAATATCATTGCAACAGCTTTTATTTAGCCAGAAATCAAGAGTGTAAGTTTTTATGCGCTTAAAAGCATTTTCAGGCCGAATGAGCTGATTTCTGCCAATTGCAGCAAAATACTGAAAGGAAAGTGGGTTTGCCTTCACAGTTGACCCAGAACAACTCAGTTCAGCATGGAAATATCATTGCAACAGCTTTTATTTAGCCAGAAATCAAGAGTGTAAGTTTTTATGCGCTTAAAAGCATTTTCAGGCCGAATGAGCAAATATGCTTGTTTCTGCCAATTGCAGCAAAATACTGAAAGGAAAGTGGGTTTGCCTTCATAGTTGACCCAGAACAACTCAGTTCAGCATGGAAATATCATTGCAACAGCTTTTATTTAGCCAGAAATCAAGAGTGTAAGTTTTTATGCGCTTAAAAGCATTTTCAGGCCGAATGAGCTGATTTCTGCCAATTGCAGCAAAAGACTGAAAGGAAAGTGGGTTTGCCTTCATATTTGACCCAGAACAACTCAGTTCAGCATGGAAATATCATTGCACCAGCTTTTATTTAGCCAGAAATCAAGAGTGTAAGTTTTTATACGCTTAAAAGCATTTTCAGGCCGAATGAGCAAATATGCTTGTTTCTGCCAATTGCAGCAAAATACTGAACGGAAAGTGGGTTTGCCTTCCTATTTGACCCAGAACAACTCAGTTCAGCATGGAAATATCATTGTAACAGCTTTTATTTAGCCAGAAATCAAGAGTGTAAGTTTTTATGCGCTTAAAAGCATTTTCAGGCCGAATGATCAAATATGCTTGTTTCTGCCAATTGCAGCAAAATACTGAAAGGAAAGTGGGTTTGCCTTCTTATTTGACCCAGAACAACTCAGTTCAGCATGGAAATATCATTGCAACAGCTTTTATTTAGCCAGAAATCAAGAGTGTAAGTTTTTATGCGCTTAAAAGCATTTTCAGGCCGAATGAGCAAATATGCTTGTTTCTGCCAATTGCAGCAAAATACTTAAAGGAAAGTGGGTTTGCCTTCATAGTTGACCCAGAACAACTCAGTTCAGCATGGAAATATCATTGCAACAGCTTTTATTTAGCCAGAAATCAAGAGTGTAAGTTTTTATGCGCTTAAAAGCATTTTCAGGCCGAATGAGCTGATTTCTGCCAATTGCAGCAAAAGACTGAAAGGAAAGTGGGTTTTCCTTCATATTTGACCCAAAACAACTCAGTTCAGCATGGAAATATCATTGCAACAGCTTTTATTTAGCCAGAAATCAAGAGTGTAAGTTTTTATGCGCTTAAAAGCATTTTCAGGCCGAATGAGCAAATATGCTTGTTTCTGCCAATTGCAGCAAAATACTGAAAGGAAAGTGGGTTTGCCTTCTTATTTGACCCAGAACAACTCAGTTCAGCATGGAAATATCATTGCAACAGCTTTTATTTAGCCAGAAATCAAGAGTGTAAGTTTTTATGCGATTATAAGCATTTTCAGGCCGAATGAGCTGATTTCTGCCAATTGCAGCAAAAGACTGAAAGGAAAGTGGGTTTGCCTTCATATTTGACCCAGAACAACTCAGTTCAGCATGGAAATTTCATTGCAACAGCTTTTATTTAGCCAGAAATCAAGAGTGTAAGTTTTTATGCGCTTAAAACCATTTTCAGGCCGAATGAGCAAATATTCTTGTTTCTGCCAATTGCAGCAAAATACTGAAAGGAATGTGGGTTTCCCTTCTTATTTGACCCAGAACAACTCAGTTCAGCATGGAAATATCATTGCAACAGCTTTTATTTAGCCAGAAATCAAGAGTGTAAGTTTTTATGCGCTTAAAAGCATTTTCAGGCCGAATGAGCAAATATGCTTGTTTCTGCCAATTGCAGCAAAATACTGAAAGGAAAGTGGGTTTGCCTTCATATTTGACTCAGAACAACTCAGTTCAGCATGGAAATATCATTGCAACAGCTTTTATTTAGCCAGAAATCAAGAGTGTAAGTTTTTATGCGCTTAAAAGAATTTTTAGGCCGAATGAGCAAATATGCTTGTTTCTGCCAATTGCAGCAAAATACTGAAAGGAAAGTCGGTTTGCCTTCATATTTGACCCAGAACAACTCAGTTCAGCATGGAAATATCATTGCAACAGCTTTTATTTCGCCAGAAATCAAGAGTGTAAGTTTTTATGCGCTTAAAAGCATTTTCAGGCCGAATGAGCTGATTTCTGCCAATTGCAGCAAAAGACTGAAAGGAAAGTGGGTTTGCCTTCATATTTGACCCAGAACAACTCAGTTCAGCATGGAAATATCATTGCAACAGCTTTTATTTAGCCAGAAATCAAGAGTGTACGTTTTTATACGCTTAAAAGCATTTTCAGGCCGAATGAGCAAATATGCTTGTTTCTGCCAATTGCAGCAAAATACTGAAAGGAAAGTGGGTTTGCCTTCATATTTGACCCAGAACAACTCAGTTCAGCATGGAAATATCATTGCAACAGCTTTTATTTAGCCAGAAATCAAGAGAGTAAGTTTTTAAGCGCTTAAAAGCATTTTCAGGCCGAATGAGCAAATATGCTTGTTTCTGCCAATTGCAGCAAAATACTGAAAGGAAAGTGGGTTTGCCTTCATATTTGACCCAGAACAACTCAGTTCAGCATGGAAATATCATTGCAACAGCTTTTATTTAGCCAGAAATCAAGAGTGTAAGTTTTTATGCGCTTAAAAGCATTTTCAGGCCGAATGAGCAAATATGCTTGTTTCTGCCAATTGCAGCAAAATACTGAAAGGAAAGTGGGTTTGCCTTCATATTTGACCCAGAACAACTCAGTTCAGCATGGAAATATCATTGCAACAGCTTTTATTTAGCCAGAAATCAAGAGTGTAAGTTTTTATGCGCTTAAAAGCATTTTCAGGCCGAATGAGCAAATATGCTTGTTTCTGCCAATTGCAGCAAAAGACTGAAAGGAAAGTGGGTTTGCCTTCATATTTGACCCAGAACAACTCAGTTCAGCATGGAAATATCATTGCAACAGCTTTTATTTAGCCAGAAATCAAGAGTGTAAGTTTTTATGCGCTTAAAAGCATTTTCAGGCCGAATGAGCAAATATGCTTGTTTCTGCCAATTGCAGCAAAATACTGAAAGGAAAGTGGGTTTGCCTTCATATTTGACCCAGAACAACTCAGTTCAGCATGGAAATATCATTGCAACAGCTTTTATTTAGCCAGAAATCAAGAGTGTAAGTTTTTATGCGCTTAAAAGCATTTTCAGGCCGAATGAGCAAATATGCTTGTTTCTGCCAATTGCAGCAAAATACTGAAAGGAAAGTGGGTTTGCCTTCATATTTGACCCAGAACAACTCAGTTCAGCATGGAAATATCATTGCAACAGCTTTTATTTAGCCAGAAATCAAGACTGTAAGTTTTTATGCGCTTAAAAGCATTTTCAGGCCGAATGAGCAAATATGCTTGTTTCTGCCAATTGCAGCAAAAGACTGAAAGGAAAGTGGGTTTGCCTTCATATTTGACCCAGAACAACTCAGTTCAGCATGGAAATATCATTGCAACAGCTTTTATTTAGCCAGAAATCAAGAGTGTAAGTTTTTATGCGCTTAAAAGCATTTTCAGGCCGAATGAGCAAATATGCTTGTTTCTGCCAATTGCAGCAAAAGACTGAAAGGAAAGTGGGTTTGCCTTCATATTTGACCCAGAACAACTCAGTTCAGCATGGAAATATCATTGCAACAGCTTTTATTTAGCCAGAAATCAAGAGTGTAAGTTTTTATGCGCTTAAAAGCATTTTCAGGCCGAATGAGCAAATATGCTTGTTTCTGCCAATTGCAGCAAAAGACTGAAAGGAAAGTGGGTTTGCCTTCATATTTGACCCAGAACAACTCAGTTCAGCATGGAAATATCATTGCAACAGCTTTTATTTAGCCAGAAATCAAGAGTGTAAGTTTTTATGCGCTTAAAAGCATTTTCAGGCCGAATGAGCAAATATGCTTGTTTCTGCCAATTGCAGCAAAAGACTGAAAGGAAAGTGGGTTTGCCTTCATATTTGACCTAGAACAACTCAGTTCAGCATGGAAATATCATTGGAACAGCTTTTATTTAGCCAGAAATCAAGAGTGTAAGTTTTTATGCGCTTAAAAGCATTTTCAGGCCGAATGATCAAATATGCTTGTTTCTGCCAATTGCAGCAAAATACTGAAAGGAAAGTGGGTTTGCCTTCATATTTGACCTAGAACAACTCAGTTCAGCATGGAAATATCATTGCAACAACTTTTATTTAGCCAGAAATCAAGAGTGTAAGTTTTTATGCGCTTAAAAGCATTTTCAGGCCGAATGAGCAAATATGCTTGTTTCTGCCAATTCCAGCAAAAGACTGAAAGGAAAGTGGGTTTGCCTTCATATTTGACCCAGAACAACTCAGTTCAGCATGGAAATATCATTGCAACAGCTTTTATTTAGCCAGAAATCAAGAGTGTTAGTTTTTATGCGCTTAAAAGCATTTTCAGGCCGAATGAGCAAATATGCTTGTTTCTGCCAATTGCAGCAAAAGACTGAAAGGAAAGTGGGTTTGCCTTCATATTTGACCCAGAACAACATAGTTCAGCATGGAAATATCATTGCAACAGCTTTTATTTAGCCAGAAATCAAGAGTGTAAGTTTTTATGCGCTTAAAAGCATTTTCAGGCTGAATGAGCAAATATGCTTGTTTCTGCCAATTGCAGCAAAAGACTGAAAGGAAAGTGGGTTTGCCTTCATATTTGACCCAGAACAACTCAGTTCAGCATGGAAATATCATTGCAACAGCTTTTATTTAGCCAGAAATCAAGGGCGTAAGTTTTTATGCGCTTAAAAGCATTTTCAGGCCGAATGAGCTGATTTCTGCCAATTGCAGCAAAAGACTGAAAGGAAAGTGGGTTTGCCTTCTTATTTGACCCAGAACAACTCAGTTCAGCATGGAAATATCATTGCAACAGCTTTTATTTAGCCAGAAATCAAGAGTTTTTATGCGCTTAAAAGCATTTTCAGGCCGAATGAGCAAATATGCTTGTTTCTGCCAATTGCAGCAAAATACTGAAAGGAAAGTGGGTTTGCCTTCTTATTTGACCCAGAACAACTCAGTTCAGCATGGAAATATCATTGCAACAGCTTTTATTTAGCCAGAAATCAAGAGTGTAAGTTTTTATGCGCTTAAAAGCATTTTCAGGCCGAATGAGCAAATATGCTTGTTTCTGCCAATTGCAGCAAAATACTGAAAGGAAAGTGGGTTTGCCTTCATATTTGACCCAGAACAACTCAGTTCAGCATGGAAATATCATTGCAACAGCTTTTATTTAGCCAGAAATCAAGAGTGTAAGTTTTTATGCGCTTAAAAGCATTTTCAGGCCGAATGAGCAAATATGCTTGTTTCTGCCAATTGCAGCAAAATACTGAAAGGAAAGTGGGTTTGCCTTCATATTTGACCCAGAACAACTCAGTTCAGCATGGAAATATCATTGCAACAGCTTTTATTTAGCCAGAAATCAAGAGTGTAAGTTTTTATGCGCTTAAAAGCATTTTCAGGCCAAATGAGCTGATTTCTGCCAATTGCAGCAAAAGACTGAAAGGAAAGTGGGTTTGCCTTCATATTTGACCCAGAACAACTCAGTTCAGCATGGAAATATCATTGCAACAGCTTTTATTTAGCCAGAAATCAAGAGTGTAAGTTTTTATGCGCTTAAAAGCATTTTCAGGCCGAATGAGCTGATTTCTGCCAATTGCAGCAAAAGACTGAAAGGAAAGTGAGTTTGCCTTCATATTTGACCCAGAACAACTCAGTTCAGCATGGAAATATCATTGCAACAGCTTTTATTTAGCCAGAAATCAAGAGTGTAAGTTTTTATGCGCTTAAAAGCATTTTCAGGCCGAATGAGCAAATATGCTTGTTTCTGCCAATTGCAGCAAAATACTGAAAGGAAAGTGGGTTTGCCTTCATATTTGACCCAGAACAACTCAGTTCAGCATGGAAATATCATTGCAACAGCTTTTATTTAGCCAGAAATCAAGAGTGTAAGTTTTTATGCGCTTAAAAGCATTTTCAGGCCGAATGAGCAAATATGCTTGTTTCTGCCAATTGCAGCAAAAGACTGAAAGGAAAGTGGGTTTGCCTTCATATTTGACCCAGAACAACTTGGTTCAGCATGGAAATATCATTGCAACAGCTTTTATTTAGCCAGAAATCAAGAGTGTAAGTTTTTATGCGCTTAAAAGCATTTTCAGGCCGAATGAGCTGATTTCTGCCAATTGCAGCAAAAGACTGAAAGGAAAGTGTGTTTGCCTTCATATTTGACCCAGAACAACTCAGTTCAGCATGGAAATATCATTGCAACAGCTTTTATTTAGCCAGAAATCAAGAGTGTAAGTTTTTATGCGCTTAAAAGCATTTTCAGGCCGAATGAGCAAATATGCTTGTTTCTGCCAATTGCAGCAAAATACTGAAAGGAAAGTGGGTTTGCCTTCATATTTGACCTAGAACAACTCAGTTCAGCATGGAAATATCATTGCAACAGCTTTTATTTAGCCAGAAATCAAGAGTGTAAGTTTTTATGCGCTTAAAAGCATTTTCAGGCCGAATGAGCTGATTTCTGCCAATTGCAGCAAAAGACTGAAAGGAAAGTGGGTTTGCCTTCATATTTGACCCAGAACAACTCAGTTCAGCATGGAAATATCATTGCAACAGCTTTTATTTAGCCAGAAATCAAGAGTGTAAGTTTTTATGCGCTTAAAAGCATTTTCAGGCCGAATGAGCTGATTTCTGCCAATTGCAGCAAAACACTGAAAGGAAAGTGGGTTTGCCTTCATATTTGACCCAGAACAACTCAGTTCAGCATGGAAATATCATTGCAACAGCTTTTATTTAGCCAGAAATCAAGAGTGTAAGTTTTTATGCGCTTAAAAGCATTTTCAGGCCGAATGAGCAAATATGCTTGTTTCTGCCAATTGCAGCAAAATACTGAAAGGAAAGTGGGTTTGCCTTCATATTTGACCCAGAACAACTCAGTTCAGCATGGAAATATCATTGCAACAGCTTTTATTTAGCCAGAAATCAAGAGTGTAAGTTTTTATGCGCTTAAAAGCATTTTCAGGCCGAATGAGCAAATATGCTTGTTTCTGCCAATTGCAGCAAAATACTGAAAGGAAAGTGGGTTTGCCTTCTTATTTGACCCAGAACAACTCAGTTCAGCATGGAAATATCATTGCAACAGCTTTTATTTAGCCAGAAATCAAGAGTGTAAGTTTTTATGCGCTTATAAGCATTTTCAGGCCGAATGAGCTGATTTCTGCCAATTGCAGCAAAATACTGAAAGGAAAGTGGGTTTGCCTTCTTATTTGACCCAGAACAACTCAGTTCAGCATGGAAATATCATTGCAACAGCTTTTATTTAGCCAGAAATCAAGAGTGTAAGTTTTTATGCGCTTAAAAGCATTTTCAGGCCGAATGAGCAAATATGCTTGTTTCTGCCAATTGCAGCAAAATACTGAAAGGAAAGTGGGTTTGCCTTCATATTTGACCCAGAACAACTCAGTTCAGCATGGAAATATCATTGCAACAGCTTTTATTTAGCCAGAAATCAAGAGTGTAAGTTTTTATGCGCTTAAAAGCATTTTCAGGCCGAATGAGCTGATTTCTGCCAATTGCAGCAAAAGACTGAAAGGAAAGTGGGTTTGCCTTCTTATTTGACCCAGAACAACTCAGTTCAGCATGGAAATATCATTGCAACAGCTTTTATTTAGCCAGAAATCAAGAGTGTAAGTTTTTATGCGCTTAAAAGCATTTTCAGGCCGAATGAGCAAATATGCTTGTTTCTGCCAATTGCAGCAAAATACTGAAAGGAAAGTGGGTTTGCCTTCATAGTTGACCCAGAACAACTCAGTTCAGCATGGAAATATCATTGCAACAGCTTTTATTTAGCCAGAAATCAAGAGTGTAAGATTTTATGCGCTTAAAAGCATTTTCAGGCCGAATGAGCAAATATGCTTGTTTCTGCCAATTGCAGCAAAATACTGAAAGGACAGTGGGTTTGCCTTCACAGTTGACCCAGAACAACTCAGTTCAGCATGGAAATATCATTGCAACAGCTTTTATTTAGCCAGAAATCAAGAGTGTAAGTTTTTATGCGCTTAAAAGCATTTTCAGGCCGAATGAGCAAATATGCTTGTTTCTGCCAATTGCAGCAAAATACTGAAAGGAAAGTGGGTTTGCCTTCATAGTTGACCCAGAACAACTCAGTTCAGCATGGAAATATCATTGCAACAGCTTTTATTTAGCCAGAAATCAAGAGTGTAAGTTTTTATGCGCTTAAAAGCATTTTCAGGCCGAATGAGCTGATTTCTGCAAATTGCAGCAAAAGACTGAAAGGAAAGTGGGTTTGCCTTCATATTTGACCCAGAACAACTCAGTTCAGCATGGAAATATCATTGCAACAGCTTTTATTTAGCCAGAAATCAAGAGTGTAAGTTTTTATACGCTTAAAAGCATTTTCAGGCCGAATGAGAAAATATGCTTGTTTCTGCCAATTGCAGCAAAATACTGAAAGGAAAGTGGGTTTGCCTTCTTATTTGACCCAGAACAACTCAGTTCAGCATGGAAATATCATTGCAACAGCTTTTATTTAGCCAGAAATCAAGAGTGTAAGTTTTTATGCGCTTAAAAGCATTTTCAGGCCGAATGAGCTGATTTCTGCCAATTGCAGCAAAATACTGAAAGGAAAGTGGGTTTGCCTTCACAGTTGACCCAGAACAACTCAGTTCAGCATGGAAATATCATTGCAACAGCTTTTATTTAGCCAGAAATCAAGAGTGTAAGTTTTTATGCGCTTAAAAGCATTTTCAGGCCGAATGAGCAAATATGCTTGTTTCTGCCAATTGCAGCAAAATACTGAAAGGAAAGTGGGTTTGCCTTCATAGTTGACCCAGAACAACTCAGTTCAGCATGGAAATATCATTGCAACAGCTTTTATTTAGCCAGAAATCAAGAGTGTAAGTTTTTATGCGCTTAAAAGCATTTTCAGGCCGAATGAGCTGATTTCTGCCAATTGCAGCAAAAGACTGAAAGGAAAGTGGGTTTGCCTTCATATTTGACCCAGAACAACTCAGTTCAGCATGGAAATATCATTGCAACAGCTTTTATTTAGCCAGAAATCAAGAGTGTAAGTTTTTATACGCTTAAAAGCATTTTCAGGCCGAATGAGCAAATATGCTTGTTTCTGCCAATTGCAGCAAAATACTGAACGGAAAGTGGGTTTGCCTTCCTATTTGACCCAGAACAACTCAGTTCAGCATGGAAATATCATTGTAACAGCTTTTATTTAGCCAGAAATCAAGAGTGTAAGTTTTTATGCGCTTAAAAGCATTTTCAGGCCGAATGATCAAATATGCTTGTTTCTGCCAATTGCAGCAAAATACTGAAAGGAAAGTGGGTTTGCCTTCTTATTTGACCCAGAACAACTCAGTTCAGCATGGAAATATCATTGCAACAGCTTTTATTTAGCCAGAAATCAAGAGTGTAAGTTTTTATGCGCTTAAAAGCATTTTCAGGCCGAATGAGCAAATATGCTTGTTTCTGCCAATTGCAGCAAAATACTTAAAGGAAAGTGGGTTTGCCTTCATAGTTGACCCAGAACAACTCAGTTCAGCATGGAAATATCATTGCAACAGCTTTTATTTAGCCAGAAATCAAGAGTGTAAGTTTTTATGCGCTTAAAAGCATTTTCAGGCCGAATGAGCTGATTTCTGCCAATTGCAGCAAAAGACTGAAAGGAAAGTGGGTTTTCCTTCATATTTGACCCAGAACAACTCAGTTCAGCATGGAAATATCATTGCAACAGCTTTTATTTAGCCAGAAATCAAGAGTGTAAGTTTTTATGCGCTTAAAAGCATTTTCAGGCCGAATGAGCAAATATGCTTGTTTCTGCCAATTGCAGCAAAATACTGAAAGGAAAGTGGGTTTGCCTTCTTATTTGACCCAGAACAACTCAGTTCAGCATGGAAATATCATTGCAACAGCTTTTATTTAGCCAGAAATCAAGAGTGTAAGTTTTTATGCGATTATAAGCATTTTCAGGCCGAATGAGCTGATTTCTGCCAATTGCAGCAAAAGACTGAAAGGAAAGTGGGTTTGCCTTCATATTTGACCCAGAACAACTCAGTTCAGCATGGAAATTTCATTGCAACAGCTTTTATTTAGCCAGAAATCAAGAGTGTAAGTTTTTATGCGCTTAAAACCATTTTCAGGCCGAATGAGCAAATATTCTTGTTTCTGCCAATTGCAGCAAAATACTGAAAGGAATGTGGGTTTCCCTTCTTATTTGACCCAGAACAACTCAGTTCAGCATGGAAATATCATTGCAACAGCTTTTATTTAGCCAGAAATCAAGAGTGTAAGTTTTTATGCGCTTAAAAGCATTTTCAGGCCGAATGAGCAAATATGCTTGTTTCTGCCAATTGCAGCAAAATACTGAAAGGAAAGTGGGTTTGCCTTCATATTTGACTCAGAACAACTCAGTTCAGCATGGAAATATCATTGCAACAGCTTTTATTTAGCCAGAAATCAAGAGTGTAAGTTTTTATGCGCTTAAAAGAATTTTTAGGCCGAATGAGCAAATATGCTTGTTTCTGCCAATTGCAGCAAAATACTGAAAGGAAAGTCGGTTTGCCTTCATATTTGACCCAGAACAACTCAGTTCAGCATGGAAATATCATTGCAACAGCTTTTATTTCGCCAGAAATCAAGAGTGTAAGTTTTTATGCGCTTAAAAGCATTTTCAGGCCGAATGAGCTGATTTCTGCCAATTGCAGCAAAAGACTGAAAGGAAAGTGGGTTTGCCTTCATATTTGACCCAGAACAACTCAGTTCAGCATGGAAATATCATTGCAACAGCTTTTATTTAGCCAGAAATCAAGAGTGTACGTTTTTATACGCTTAAAAGCATTTTCAGGCCGAATGAGCAAATATGCTTGTTTCTGCCAATTGCAGCAAAATACTGAAAGGAAAGTGGGTTTGCCTTCATATTTGACCCAGAACAACTCAGTTCAGCATGGAAATATCATTGCAACAGCTTTTATTTAGCCAGAAATCAAGAGAGTAAGTTTTTAAGCGCTTAAAAGCATTTTCAGGCCGAATGAGCAAATATGCTTGTTTCTGCCAATTGCAGCAAAATACTGAAAGGAAAGTGGGTTTGCCTTCATATTTGACCCAGAACAACTCAGTTCAGCATGGAAATATCATTGCAACAGCTTTTATTTAGCCAGAAATCAAGAGTGTAAGTTTTTATGCGCTTAAAAGCATTTTCAGGCCGAATGAGCAAATATGCTTGTTTCTGCCAATTGCAGCAAAATACTGAAAGGAAAGTGGGTTTGCCTTCATATTTGACCCAGAACAACTCAGTTCAGCATGGAAATATCATTGCAACAGCTTTTATTTAGCCAGAAATCAAGAGTGTAAGTTTTTATGCGCTTAAAAGCATTTTCAGGCCGAATGAGCAAATATGCTTGTTTCTGCCAATTGCAGCAAAAGA
Organism: Channa argus; assembly: GCF_033026475.1. NCBI lineage: Eukaryota > Metazoa > Chordata > Actinopteri > Anabantiformes > Channidae > Channa > Channa argus. Next base: position 1,970,884 of record NW_027125220.1, read on the forward strand.
CTGAAAGGAAAGTGGGTTTGCCTTCATATTTGACCCAGAACAACTCAGTTCAGCATGGAAATATCATTGCAACAGCTTTTATTTAGCCAGAAATCAAGAGTGTAAGTTTTTATGCGCTTAAAAGCATTTTCAGGCCGAATGAGCAAATATGCTTGTTTCTGCCAATTGCATCAAAATACTGAAAGGAAAGTGGGTTTGCCTTCATATTTGACCCAGAACAACTCAGTTCAGCATGGAAATATCATTGCAACAGCTTTTATTTAGCCAGAAATCAAGAGTGTAAGTTTTTATGCGCTTAAAAGCATTTTCAGGCCGAATGAGCTGATTTCTGCCAATTGCAGCAAAATACTGAAAGGAAAGTGGGTTTGCCTTCATATTTGACCCAGAACAACTCAGTTCAGCATGGAAATATCATTGCAACAGCTTTTATTTAGCCAGAAATCAAGAGTGTAAGTTTTTATGCGCTTAAAAGCATTTTCAGGCCGAATGAGCAAATATGCTTGTTTCTGCCAATTGCAGCAAAAGACTGAAAGGAAAGTGGGTTTGCCTTCATATTTGACCCAGAACAACTCAGTTCAGCATGGAAATATCATTGCAACAGCTTTTATTTAGCCAGAAATCAAGAGTGTAAGTTTTTATGCGCTTAAAAGCATTTTCAGGCCGAATGAGCAAATATGCTTGTTTCTGCCAATTGCAGCAAAAGACTGAAAGGAAAGTGGATTTGCCTTCATATTTGACCCAGAACAACTCAGTTCAGCATGGAAATATCATTGCAACAGCTTTTATTTAGCCAGAAATCAAGAGTGTAAGTTTTTATGCGCTTAAAAGCATTTTCAGGCCGAATGAGCAAATATGCTTGTTTCTGCCAATTGCAGCAAAATACTGAAAGGAAAGTGGGTTTGCCTTCATATTTGACCCAGAACAACTCAGTTCAGCATGGAAATATCATTGCAACAGCTTTTATTTAGCCAGAAATCAAGAGTGTAAGTTTTTATGCGCTTAAAAGCATTTTCAGGCCGAATGAGCAAATATGCTTGTTTCTGCCAATTGCAGCAAAATACTGAAAGGAAAGTGGGTTTGCCTTCATATTTGACCCAGAACAACTCAGTTCAGCATGGAAATATCATTGCAACAGCTTTTATTTAGCCAGAAATCAAGAGTGTAAGTTTTTATGCGCTTAAAAGCATTTTCAGGCCGAATGAGCAAATATGCTTGTTTCTGCCAATTGCAGCAAAATACTGAAAGGAAAGTGGGTTTGCCTTCATATTTGACCCAGAACAACTCAGTTCAGCATGGAAATATCATTGCAACAGCTTTTATTTAGCCAGAAATCAAGAGTGTAAGTTTTTATGCGCTTAAAAGCATTTTCAGGCCGAATGAGCTGATTTCTGCCAATTGCAGCAAAATACTGAAAGGAAAGTGGGTTTGCCTTCATATTTGACCCAGAACAACTCAGTTCAGCATGGAAATATCATTGCAACAGCTTTTATTTAGCCAGAAATCAAGAGTGTAAGTTTTTATGCGCTTAAAAGCATTTTCAGGCCGAATGAGCAAATATGCTTGTTTCTGCCAATTGCAGCAAAAGACTGAAAGGAAAGTGGGTTTGCCTTCATATTTGACCCAGAACAACTCAGTTCAGCATGGAAATATCATTGCAACAGCTTTTATTTAGCCAGAAATCAAGAGTGTAAGTTTTTATGCGCTTAAAAGCATTTTCAGGCCGAATGAGCAAATATGCTTGTTTCTGCCAATTGCAGCAAAAGACTGAAAGGAAAGTGGATTTGCCTTCATATTTGACCCAGAACAACTCAGTTCAGCATGGAAATATCATTGCAACAGCTTTTATTTAGCCAGAAATCAAGAGTGTAAGTTTTTATGCGCTTAAAAGCATTTTCAGGCCGAATGAGCAAATATGCTTGTTTCTGCCAATTGCAGCAAAATACTGAAAGGAAAGTGGGTTTGCCTTCATATTTGACCCAGAACAACTCAGTTCAGCATGGAAATATCATTGCAACAGCTTTTATTTAGCCAGAAATCAAGAGAGTAAGTTTTTATGCGCTTAAAAGCATTTTCAGGCCGAATGAGCAAATATGCTTGTTTCTGCCAATTGCAGCAAAATACTGAAAGGAAAGTGGGTTTGCCTTCATATTTGACCCAGAACAACTCAGTTCAGCATGGAAATATCATTGCAACAGCTTTTATTTAGCCAGAAATCAAGAGTGTAAGTTTTTATGCGCTTAAAAGCATTTTCAGGCCGAATGAGCTGATTTCTGCCAATTGCAGCAAAAGACTGAAAGGAAAGTGGGTTTGCCTTCATATTTGAACCAGAACAACTCAGTTCAGCATGGAAATATCATTGCAACAGCTTTTATTTAGCCAGAAATCAAGAGTGTAAGTTTTTATGCGCTTAAAAGCATTTTCAGGCCGAATGAGCTGATTTCTGCCAATTGCAGCAAAATACTGAAAGGAAAGTGGGTTTGCCTTCATATTTGACCCAGAACAACTCAGTTCAGCATGGAAATATCATTGCAACAGCTTTTATTTAGCCAGAAATCAAGAGTGTAAGTTTTTATGCGCTTAAAAGCATTTTCAGGCCGAATGAGCTGATTTCTGCCAATTGCAGCAAAATACTGAAAGGAAAGTGGGTTTGCCTTCATATTTGACCCAGAACAACTCAGTTCAGCATGGAAATATCATTGCAACAGCTTTTATTTAGCCAGAAATCAAGAGTGTAAGTTTTTATGCGCTTAAAAGTATTTTCAGGCCGAATGAGCAAATATGCTTGTTTCTGCCAATTGCAGCAAAAGACTGAAAGGAAAGTGGGTTTGCCTTCATATTTGACCCAGAACAACTCAGTTCAGCATGGAAATATCATTGCAACAGCTTTTATTTAGCCAGAAATCAAGAGTGTAAGTTTTTATGCGCTTAAAAGCATTTTCAGGCCGAATGAGCAAATATGCTTGTTTCTGCCAATTGCAGCAAAAGACTGAAAGGAAAGTGGATTTGCCTTCATATTTGACCCAGAACAACTCAGTTCAGCATGGAAATATCATTGCAACAGCTTTTATTTAGCCAGAAATCAAGAGTGTAAGTTTTTATGCGCTTAAAAGCATTTTCAGGCCGAATGAGCTGATTTCTGCCAATTGCAGCAAAAGACTGAAAGGAAAGTGGGTTTGCCTTCATATTTGACCCAAAACAACTCAGTTCAGCATGGAAATATCATTGCAACAGCTTTTATTTAGCCAGAAATCAAGAGTGTAAGTTTTTATGCGCTTAAAAGCATTTTCAGGCCGAATGAGCAAATATGCTTGTTTCTGCCAATTGCAGCAAAATACTGAAAGGAAAGTGGGTTTCCCTTTTTATTTGACCCAGAACAACTCAGTTCAGCATGGAAATATCATTGCAACAGCTTTTATTTTGCCAGAAATCAAGAGTGTAAGTTTTTATGCGCTTAAAAGCATTTTCAGGCCGAATGAGCAAATATGCTTGTTTCTGCCAATTGCAGCAAAATACTGAAAGGAAAGTGGGTTTGCCTTCATATTTGACCCAATACAACTCAGTTCAGCATGGAAATATCATTGCAACAGCTGTTATTTAGCCAGAAATCAAGAGTGTAAGTTTTTATGCGCTTAAAAGCATTTTCAGGCCGAATGAGCTGATTTCTGCCAATTGCAGCAAAAGACTGAAAGGAAAGTGGGTTTGCCTTCATATTTGACCCAGAACAACTCAGTTCAGCATGGAAATATCATTGCAACAGCTTTTATTTAGCCAGAAATCAAGAGTGTAAGTTTTTATGCGCTTAAAAGCATTTTCAGGCCGAATGAGCTGATTTCTGCCAATTGCAGCAAAAGACTGAAAGGAAAGTGGGTTTGCCTTCATATTTGACCCAGAACAACTCAGTTCAGCATGGAAATATCATTGCAACAGCTTTTATTTAGCCAGAAATCAAGAGTGTAAGTTTTTATGCGCTTAAAAGCATTTTCAGGCCGAATGAGCAAATATGCTTGTTTCTGCCAATTGCAGCAAAATACTGAAAGGAAAGTGGGTTTGCCTTCATATTTGACCCAGAACAACTCAGTTCAGCATGGAAATATCATTGCAACAGCTTTTATTTAGCCAGAAATCAAGAGTGTAACTTTTTATGCGCTTAAAAGCATTTTCAGGCCAAATGAGCTGATTTCTGCCAATTGCAGCAAAAGACTGAAAGGAAAGTGGGTTTGCCTTCATATTTGACCCAGAACAACTCAGTTCAGCATGGAAATATCATTGCAACAGCTTTTATTTAGCCAGAAATCAAGAGTGTAAGTTTTTATGCGCTTAAAAGCATTTTCAGGCCGAATGAGCTGATTTCTGCCAATTGCAGCAAAATACTGAAAGGAAAGTGGGTTTGCCGTCATATTTGACCCAGAACAACTCAGTTCAGCATGGAAATATCATTGCAACAGCTTTTATTTAGCCAGAAATCAAGAGTGTACGTTTTTATGCGCTTAAAAGCATTTTCAGGCCGAATGAGCAAATATGCTTGTTTCTGCCAATTGCAGCAAAATACTGAAAGGAAAGTGGGTTTGCCTTCTTATTTGACCCAGAACAACTCAGTTCAGCATGGAAATATCATTGCAACAGCTTTTATTTAGCCAGAAATCAAGAGTGTAAGTTTTTATGCGCTTAAAAGCATTTTCAGGCCGAATGAGCTGATTTCTGCCAATTGCAGCAAAAGACTGAAAGGAAAGTGGGTTTGCCTTCATATTTGACCCAGAACAACTCAGTTCAGCATGGAAATATCATTGCAACAGCTTTTATTTAGCCAGAAATCAAGAGTGTAAGTTTTTATGCGCTTAAAAGCATTTTCAGGCCGAATGAGCAAATATGCTTGTTTCTGCCAATTGCAGCAAAATACTGAAAGGAAAGTGGGTTTGCCTTCTTATTTGACCCAGAACAACTCAGTTCAGCATGGAAATATCATTGCAACAGCTTTTATTTAGCCAGAAATCAAGAGTGTAAGTTTTTAAGCGCTTAAAAGCATTTTCAGGCCGAATGAGCAAATATGCTTGTTTCTGTCAATTGCAGCAAAATACTGAAAGGAAAGTGGGTTTGCCTTCTTAGTTGACACAGAACAACTCAGTTCAGCATGGAAATATCATTGCAACAGCTTTTATTTAGCCAGAAATCAAGAGTGTAAGATTTTATGCGCTTAAAAGCATTTTCAGGCCGAATGAGCAAATATGCTTGTTTCTGCCAATTGCAGCAAAATACTGAAAGGAAAGTGGGTTTGCCTTCACAGTTGACCCAGAACAACTCAGTTCAGCATGGAAATATCATTGCAACAGCTTTTATTTAGCCAGAAATCAAGAGTGTAAGTTTTTATGCGCTTAAAAGCATTTTCAGGCCGAATGAGCAAATATGCTTGTTTCTGCCAATTGCAGCAAAATACTGAAAGGAAAGTGGGTTTGCCTTCATAGTTGACCCAGAACAACTCAGTTCAGCATGGAAATATCATTGCAACAGCTTTTATTTAGCCAGAAATCAAGAGTGTAAGTTTTTATGCGCTTAAAAGCATTTTCAGGCCGAATGAGCTGATTTCTGCCAATTGCAGCAAAAGACTGAAAGGAAAGTGGGTTTGCCTTCATATTTGACCCAGAACAACTCAGTTCAGCATGTAAATATCATTGCAACGGCTTTTATTTAGCCAGAAATCAAGAGTGTAAGTTTTTATACGCTTAAAAGCATTTTCAGGCCGAATGAGCAAATATGCTTGTTTCTGCCAATTGCAGCAAAATACTGAACGGAAAGTGGGTTTGCCTTCCTATTTGACCCAGAACAACTCAGTTCAGCATGGAAATATCATTGTAACAGCTTTTATTTAGCCAGAAATCAAGAGTGTAAGTTTTTATGCGCTTAAAAGCATTTTCAGGCCGAATGAGAAAATATGCTTGTTTCTGCCAATTGCAGCAAAATACTGAAAGGAAAGTGGGTTTGCCTTCTTATTTGACCCAGAACAACTCAGTTCAGCATGGAAATATCATTGCAACAGCTTTTATTTAGCCAGAAATCAAGAGTGTAAGTTTTTATGCGCTTAAAAGCATTTTCAGGCCGAATGAGCTGATTTCTGCCAATTGCAGCAAAATACTGAAAGGAAAGTGGGTTTGCCTTCACAGTTGACCCAGAACAACTCAGTTCAGCATGGAAATATCATTGCAACAGCTTTTATTTAGCCAGAAATCAAGAGTGTAAGTTTTTATGCGCTTAAAAGCATTTTCAGGCCGAATGAGCAAATATGCTTGTTTCTGCCAATTGCAGCAAAATACTGAAAGGAAAGTGGGTTTGCCTTCATATTTGACCCAGAACAACTCAGTTCAGCATGGAAATATCATTGCAACAGCTTTTATTTAGCCAGAAATCAAGAGTGTAAGTTTTTATGCGCTTAAAAGCATTTTCAGGCCGAATGAGCTGATTTCTGCCAATTGCAGCAAAAGACTGAAAGGAAAGTGGGTTTGCCTTCATATTTGACCCAGAACAACTCAGTTCAGCATGGAAATATCATTGCAACAGCTTTTATTTAGCCAGAAATCAAGAGTGTAAGTTTTTATACGCTTAAAAGCATTTTCAGGCCGAATGAGCAAATATGCTTGTTTCTGCCAATTGCAGCAAAATACTGAACGGAAAGTGGGTTTGCCTTCCTATTTGACCCAGAACAACTCAGTTCAGCATGGAAATATCATTGTAACAGCTTTTATTTAGCCAGAAATCAAGAGTGTAAGTTTTTATGCGCTTAAAAGCATTTTCAGGCCGAATGATCAAATATGCTTGTTTCTGCCAATTGCAGCAAAATACTGAAAGGAAAGTGGGTTTGCCTTCTTATTTGACCCAGAACAACTCAGTTCAGCATGGAAATATCATTGCAACAGCTTTTATTTAGCCAGAAATCAAGAGTGTAAGTTTTTATGCGCTTAAAAGCATTTTCAGGCCGAATGAGCAAATATGCTTGTTTCTGCCAATAGCAGCAAAATACTTAAAGGAAAGTGGGTTTGCCTTCATAGTTGACCCAGAACAACTCAGTTCAGCATGGAAATATCATTGCAACAGCTTTTATTTAGCCAGAAATCAAGAGTGTAAGTTTTTATGCGCTTAAAAGCATTTTCAGGCCGAATGAGCTGATTTCTGCCAATTGCAGCAAAAGACTGAAAGGAAAGTGGGTTTTCCTTCATATTTGACCCAGAACAACTCAGTTCAGCATGGAAATATCATTGCAACAGCTTTTATTTAGCCAGAAATCAAGAGTGTAAGTTTTTATGCGCTTAAAAGCATTTTCAGGCCGAATGAGCAAATATGCTTGTTTCTGCCAATTGCAGCAAAATACTGAAAGGAAAGTGGGTTTGCCTTCTTATTTGACCCAGAACAACTCAGTTCAGCATGGAAATATCATTGCAACAGCTTTTATTTAGCCAGAAATCAAGAGTGTAAGTTTTTATGCGCTTAAAAGCATTTTCAGGCCGAATGAGCAAATATGCTTGTTTCTGCCAATTGCAGCAAAATACTGAAAGGAAAGTGGGTTTGCCTTCATATTTGACTCAGAACAACTCAGTTCAGCATGGAAATATCATTGCAACAGCTTTTATTTAGCCAGAAATCAAGAGTGTAAGTTTTTATGCGCTTAAAAGCATTTTCAGGCCGAATGAGCAAATATGCTTGTTTCTGCCAATTGCAGCAAAATACTGAAAGGAAAGTCGGTTTGCCTTCATATTTGACCCAGAACAACTCAGTTCAGCATGGAAATATCATTGCAACAGCTTTTATTTAGCCAGAAATCAAGAGAGTAAGTTTTTATGCGCTTAAAAGCATTTTCAGGCCGAATGAGCAAATATGCTTGTTTCTGCCAATTGCAGCAAAATACTGAAACGAAAGTGGGTTTGCCTTCATATTTGACCCAGAACAACTCAGTTCAGCATGGAAATATCATTGCAACAGCTTTTATTTAGCCAGAAATCAAGAGTGTAAGTTTTTATGCGCTTAAAAGCATTTTCAGGCCGAATGAGCAAATATGCTTGTTTCTGCCAATTGCAGCAAAATACTGAAAGGAAAGTGGGTTTGCCTTCATATTTGACCCAGAACAACTCAGTTCAGCATGGAAATATCATTGCAACAGCTTTTATTTAGCCAGAAATCAAGAGTGTAAGTTTTTATGCGCTTAAAAGCATTTTCAGGCCGAATGAGCAAATATGCTTGTTTCTGCCAATTGCAGCAAAAGACTGAAAGGAAAGTGGGTTTGCCTTCATATTTGACCCAGAACAACTCAGTTCAGCATGGAAATATCATTGCAACAGCTTTTATTTAGCCAGAAATCAAGAGTGTAAGTTTTTATGCGCTTAAAAGCATTTTCAGGCCGAATGAGCAAATATGCTTGTTTCTGCCAATTGCAGCAAAATACTGAAAGGAAAGTGGGTTTGCCTTCATATTTGACCCAGAACAACTCAGTTCAGCATGGAAATATCATTGCAACAGCTTTTATTTAGCCAGAAATCAAGAGTGTAAGTTTTTATGCGCTTAAAAGCATTTTCAGGCCGAATGAGCTGATTTCTGCCAATTGCAGCAAAATACTGAAAGGAAAGTGGGTTTGCCTTCATATTTGACCCAGAACAACTCAGTTCAGCATGGAAATATCATTGCAACAGCTTTTATTTAGCCAGAAATCAAGAGTGTAAGTTTTTATGCGCTTAAAAGCATTTTCAGGCCGAATGAGCAAATATGCTTGTTTCTGCCAATTGCAGCAAAAGACTGAAAGGAAAGTGGGTTTGCCTTCATATTTGACCCAGAACAACTCAGTTCAGCATGGAAATATCATTGCAACAGCTTTTATTTAGCCAGAAATCAAGAGTGTAAGTTTTTATGCGCTTAAAAGCATTTTCAGGCCGAATGAGCAAATATGCTTGTTTCTGCCAATTGCAGCAAAAGACTGAAAGGAAAGTGGATTTGCCTTCATATTTGACCCAGAACAACTCAGTTCAGCATGGAAATATCATTGCAACAGCTTTTATTTAGCCAGAAATCAAGAGTGTAAGTTTTTATGCGCTTAAAAGCATTTTCAGGCCGAATGAGCAAATATGCTTGTTTCTGCCAATTGCAGCAAAATACTGAAAGGAAAGTGGGTTTGCCTTCATATTTGACCCAGAACAACTCAGTTCAGCATGGAAATATCATTGCAACAGCTTTTATTTAGCCAGAAATCAAGAGAGTAAGTTTTTATGCGCTTAAAAGCATTTTCAGGCCGAATGAGCAAATATGCTTGTTTCTGCCAATTGCAGCAAAATACTGAAAGGAAAGTGGGTTTGCCTTCATATTTGACCCAGAACAACTCAGTTCAGCATGGAAATATCATTGCAACAGCTTTTATTTAGCCAGAAATCAAGAGTGTAAGTTTTTATGCGCTTAAAAGCATTTTCAGGCCGAATGAGCTGATTTCTGCCAATTGCAGCAAAAGACTGAAAGGAAAGTGGGTTTGCCTTCATATTTGAACCAGAACAACTCAGTTCAGCATGGAAATATCATTGCAACAGCTTTTATTTAGCCAGAAATCAAGAGTGTAAGTTTTTATGCGCTTAAAAGCATTTTCAGGCCGAATGAGCAAATATGCTTGTTTCTGCCAATTGCAGCAAAATACTGAAAGGAAAGTGGGTTTGCCTTCATATTTGACCCAGAACAACTCAGTTCAGCATGGAAATATCATTGCAACAGCTTTTATTTAGCCAGAAATCAAGAGTGTAAGTTTTTATGCGCTTAAAAGCATTTTCAGGCCGAATGAGCTGATTTCTGCCAATTGCAGCAAAATACTGAAAGGAAAGTGGGTTTGCCTTCATATTTGACCCAGAACAACTCAGTTCAGCATGGAAATATCATTGCAACAGCTTTTATTTAGCCAGAAATCAAGAGTGTAAGTTTTTATGCGCTTAAAAGCATTTTCAGGCCGAATGAGCAAATATGCTTGTTTCTGCCAATTGCAGCAAAATACTGAAAGGAAAGTGGGTTTGCCTTCATATTTGACCCAGAACAACTCAGTTCAGCATGGAAATATCATTGCAACAGCTTTTATTTAGCCAGAAATCAAGAGTGTAAGTTTTTATGCGCTTAAAAGCATTTTCAGGCCGAATGAGCTGATTTCTGCCAATTGCAGCAAAATACTGAAAGGAAAGTGGGTTTGCCTTCATATTTGACCCAGAACAACTCAGTTCAGCATGGAAATATCATTGCAACAGCTTTTATTTAGCCAGAAATCAAGAGTGTAAGTTTTTATGCGCTTAAAAGCATTTTCAGGCCGAATGAGCTGATTTCTGCCAATTGCAGCAAAATACTGAAAGGAAAGTGGGTTTGCCTTCATATTTGACCCAGAACAACTCAGTTCAGCATGGAAATATCATTGCAACAGCTTTTATTTAGCCAGAAATCAAGAGTGTAAGTTTTTATGCGCTTAAAAGTATTTTCAGGCCGAATGAGCAAATATGCTTGTTTCTGCCAATTGCAGCAAAAGACTGAAAGGAAAGTGGGTTTGCCTTCATATTTGACCCAGAACAACTCAGTTCAGCATGGAAATATCATTGCAACAGCTTTTATTTAGCCAGAAATCAAGAGTGTAAGTTTTTATGCGCTTAAAAGCATTTTCAGGCCGAATGAGCAAATATGCTTGTTTCTGCCAATTGCAGCAAAAGACTGAAAGGAAAGTGGGTTTGCCTTCATATTTGACCCAGAACAACTCAGTTCAGCATGGAAATATCATTGCAACAGCTTTTATTTAGCCAGAAATCAAGAGTGTAAGTTTTTATGCGCTTAAAAGCATTTTCAGGCCGAATGAGCAAATATGCTTGTTTCTGCCATTAGCAGCAAAATACTGAAACGAAAGTGGGTTTGCCTTCATATTTGACCCAGAACAACTCAGTTCAGCATGGAAATATCATTGCAACAGCTTTTATTTAGCCAGAAATCAAGAGTGTAAGTTTTTATGCGCTTAAAAGCATTTTCAGGCCGAATGAGCAAATATGCTTGTTTCTGCCAATTGCAGCAAAATACTGAAAGGAAAGTGGGTTTGCCTTCATATTTGACCCAGAACAACTCAGTTCAGCATGGAAATATCATTGCAACAGCTTTTATTTAGCCAGAAATCAAGAGTGTAAGTTTTTATGCGCTTAAAAGCATTTTCAGGCCGAATGAGCTGATTTCTGCCAATTGCAGCAAAAGACTGAAAGGAAAGTGGGTTTTCCTTCATATTTGACCCAGAACAACTCAGTTCAGCATGGAAATATCATTGCAACAGCTTTTATTTAGCCAGAAATCAAGAGTGTAAGTTTTTATGCGCTTAAAAGCATTTTCAGGCCGAATGAGCAAATATGCTTGTTTCTGCCAATTGCAGCAAAATACTGAAAGGAAAGTGGGTTTGCCTTCTTATTTGACCCAGAACAACTCAGTTCAGCATGGAAATATCATTGCAACAGCTTTTATTTAGCCAGAAATCAAGAGTGTAAGTTTTTATGCGCTTAAAAGCATTTTCAGGCCGAATGAGCTGATTTCTGCCAATTGCAGCAAAAGACTGAAAGGAAAGTGGGTTTGCCTTCATATTTGACCCAGAACAACTCAGTTCAGCATGGAAATATCATTGCAACAGCTTTTATTTAGCCAGAAATCAAGAGTGTAAGTTTTTATGCGCTTAAAACCATTTTTAGGCCGAATGAGCAAATATGCTTGTTTCTGCCAATTGCAGCAAAATACTGAAAGGAATGTGGGTTTCCCTTCTTATTTGACCCAGAACAACTCAGTTCAGCATGGAAATATCATTGCAACAGCTTTTATTTAGCCAGAAATCAAGAGTGTAAGTTTTTATGCGCTTAAAAGCATTTTCAGGCCGAATGAGCAAATATGCTTGTTTCTGCCAATTGCAGCAAAATACTGAAAGGAAAGTGGGTTTGCCTTCATATTTGACTCAGAACAACTCAGTTCAGCATGGAAATATCATTGCAACAGCTTTTATTTAGCCAGAAATCAAGAGTGTAAGTTTTTATGCGCTTAAAAGCATTTTCAGGCCGAATGAGCAAATATGCTTGTTTCTGCCAATTGCAGCAAAATACTGAAAGGAAAGTCGGTTTGCCTTCATATTTGACCCAGAACAACTCAGTTCAGCATGGAAATATCATTGCAACAGCTTTTATTTCGCCAGAAATCAAGAGTGTAAGTTTTTATGCGCTTAAAAGCATTTTCAGGCCGAATGAGCTGATTTCTGCCAATTGCAGCAAAAGACTGAAAGGAAAGTGGGTTTGCCTTCATATTTGACCCAGAACAACTCAGTTCAGCATGGAAATATCATTGCAACAGCTTTTATTTAGCCAGAAATCAAGAGTGTACGTTTTTATACGCTTAAAAGCATTTTCAGGCCGAATGAGCAAATATGCTTGTTTCTGCCAATTGCAGCAAAATACTGAAAGGAAAGTGGGTTTGCCTTCATATTTGACCCAGAACAACTCAGTTCAGCATGGAAATATCATTGCAACAGCTTTTATTTAGCCAGAAATCAAGAGAGTAAGTTTTTATGCGCTTAAAAGCATTTTCAGGCCGAATGAGCAAATATGCTTGTTTCTGCCATTAGCAGCAAAATACTGAAACGAAAGTGGGTTTGCCTTCATATTTGACCCAGAACAACTCAGTTCAGCATGGAAATATCATTGCAACAGCTTTTATTTAGCCAGAAATCAAGAGTGTAAGTTTTTATGCGCTTAAAAGCATTTTCAGGCCGAATGAGCAAATATGCTTGTTTCTGCCAATTGCAGCAAAATACTGAAAGGAAAGTGGGTTTGCCTTCATATTTGACCCAGAACAACTCAGTTCAGCATGGAAATATCATTGCAACAGCTTTTATTTAGCCAGAAATCAAGAGTGTAAGTTTTTATGCGCTTAAAAGCATTTTCAGGCCGAATGAGCAAATATGCTTATTTCTGCCAATTGCAGCAAAAGACTGAAAGGAAAGTGGGTTTGCCTTCATATTTGACCCAGAACAACTCAGTTCAGCATGGAAATATCATTGCAACAGCTTTTATTTAGCCAGAAATCAAGAGTGTAAGTTTTTATGCGCTTAAAAGCATTTTCAGGCCGAATGAGCAAATATGCTTGTTTCTGCCAATTGCAGCAAAATACTGAAAGGAAAGTGGGTTTGCCTTCATATTTGACCCAGAACAACTCAGTTCAGCATGGAAATATCATTGCAACAGCTTTTATTTAGCCAGAAATCAAGAGTGTAAGTTTTTATGCGCTTAAAAGCATTTTCAGGCCGAATGAGCTGATTTCTGCCAATTGCAGCAAAATACTGAAAGGAAAGTGGGTTTGCCTTCATATTTGACCCAGAACAACTCAGTTCAGCATGGAAATATCATTGCAACAGCTTTTATTTAGCCAGAAATCAAGAGTGTAAGTTTTTATGCGCTTAAAAGCATTTTCAGGCCGAATGAGCAAATATGCTTGTTTCTGCCAATTGCAGCAAAAGACTGAAAGGAAAGTGGGTTTGCCTTCATATTTGACCCAGAACAACTCAGTTCAGCATGGAAATATCATTGCAACAGCTTTTATTTAGCCAGAAATCAAGAGTGTAAGTTTTTATGCGCTTAAAAGCATTTTCAGGCCGAATGAGCTGATTTCTGCCAATTGCAGCAAAAGACTGAAAGGAAAGTGGGTTTGCCTTCATATTTGACCCAAAACAACTCAGTTCAGCATGGAAATATCATTGCAACAGCTTTTATTTAGCCAGAAATCAAGAGTGTAAGTTTTTATGCGCTTAAAAGCATTTTCAGGCCGAATGAGCTGATTTCTGCCAATTGCAGCAAAAGACTGAAAGGAAAGTGGGTTTGCCTTCATATTTGACCCAGAACAACTCAGTTCAGCATGGAAATATCATTGCAACAGCTTTTATTTAGCCAGAAATCAAGAGTGTAAGTTTTTATGCGCTTAAAAGCATTTTCAGGCCGAATGAGCTGATTTCTGCCAATTGCAGCAAAATACTGAAAGGAAAGTGGGTTTGCCTTCATATTTGACCCAGAACAACTCAGTTCAGCATGGAAATATCATTGCAACAGCTTTTATTTAGCCAGAAATCAAGAGTGTAAGTTTTTATGCGCTTAAAAGCATTTTCAGGCCGAATGAGCTGATTTCTGCCAATTGCAGCAAAATACTGAAAGGAAAGTGGGTTTGCCTTCATATTTGACCCAGAACAACTCAGTTCAGCATGGAAATATCATTGCAACAGCTTTTATTTAGCCAGAAATCAAGAGTGTAAGTTTTTATGCGCTTAAAAGTATTTTCAGGCCGAATGAGCAAATATGCTTGTTTCTGCCAATTGCAGCAAAAGACTGAAAGGAAAGTGGGTTTGCCTTCATATTTGACCCAGAACAACTCAGTTCAGCATGGAAATATCATTGCAACAGCTTTTATTTAGCCAGAAATCAAGAGTGTAAGTTTTTATGCGCTTAAAAGCATTTTCAGGCCGAATGAGCAAATATGCTTGTTTCTGCCAATTGCAGCAAAAGACTGAAAGGAAAGTGGGTTTGCCTTCATATTTGACCCAGAACAACTCAGTTCAGCATGGAAATATCATTGCAACAGCTTTTATTTAGCCAGAAATCAAGAGTGTAAGTTTTTATGCGCTTAAAAGCATTTTCAGGCCGAATGAGCAAATATGCTTGTTTCTGCCATTAGCAGCAAAATACTGAAACGAAAGTGGGTTTGCCTTCATATTTGACCCAGAACAACTCAGTTCAGCATGGAAATATCATTGCAACAGCTTTTATTTAGCCAGAAATCAAGAGTGTAAGTTTTTATGCGCTTAAAAGCATTTTCAGGCCGAATGAGCAAATATGCTTGTTTCTGCCAATTGCAGCAAAATACTGAAAGGAAAGTGGGTTTGCCTTCATATTTGACCCAGAACAACTCAGTTCAGCATGGAAATATCATTGCAACAGCTTTTATTTAGCCAGAAATCAAGAGTGTAAGTTTTTATGCGCTTAAAAGCATTTTCAGGCCGAATGAGCTGATTTCTGCCAATTGCAGCAAAAGACTGAAAGGAAAGTGGGTTTTCCTTCATATTTGACCCAGAACAACTCAGTTCAGCATGGAAATATCATTGCAACAGCTTTTATTTAGCCAGAAATCAAGAGTGTAAGTTTTTATGCGCTTAAAAGCATTTTCAGGCCGAATGAGCAAATATGCTTGTTTCTGCCAATTGCAGCAAAATACTGAAAGGAAAGTGGGTTTGCCTTCATATTTGACCCAGAACAACTCAGTTCAGCATGGAAATATCATTGCAACAGCTTTTATTTAGCCAGAAATCAAGAGTGTAAGTTTTTATGCGCTTAAAACCATTTTTAGGCCGAATGAGCAAATATGCTTGTTTCTGCCAATTGCAGCAAAATACTGAAAGGAATGTGGGTTTCCCTTCTTATTTGACCCAGAACAACTCAGTTCAGCATGGAAATATCATTGCAACAGCTTTTATTTAGCCAGAAATCAAGAGTGTAAGTTTTTATGCGCTTAAAAGCATTTTCAGGCCGAATGAGCAAATATGCTTGTTTCTGCCAATTGCAGCAAAATACTGAAAGGAAAGTGGGTTTGCCTTCATATTTGACTCAGAACAACTCAGTTCAGCATGGAAATATCATTGCAACAGCTTTTATTTAGCCAGAAATCAAGAGTGTAAGTTTTTATGCGCTTAAAAGCATTTTCAGGCCGAATGAGCAAATATGCTTGTTTCTGCCAATTGCAGCAAAATACTGAAAGGAAAGTCGGTTTGCCTTCATATTTGACCCAGAACAACTCAGTTCAGCATGGAAATATCATTGCAACAGCTTTTATTTCGCCAGAAATCAAGAGTGTAAGTTTTTATGCGCTTAAAAGCATTTTCAGGCCGAATGAGCTGATTTCTGCCAATTGCAGCAAAAGACTGAAAGGAAAGTGGGTTTGCCTTCATATTTGACCCAGAACAACTCAGTTCAGCATGGAAATATCATTGCAACAGCTTTTATTTAGCCAGAAATCAAGAGTGTACGTTTTTATACGCTTAAAAGCATTTTCAGGCCGAATGAGCAAATATGCTTGTTTCTGCCAATTGCAGCAAAATACTGAAAGGAAAGTGGGTTTGCCTTCATATTTGACCCAGAACAACTCAGTTCAGCATGGAAATATCATTGCAACAGCTTTTATTTAGCCAGAAATCAAGAGAGTAAGTTTTTATGCGCTTAAAAGCATTTTCAGGCCGAATGAGCAAATATGCTTGTTTCTGCCATTAGCAGCAAAATACTGAAACGAAAGTGGGTTTGCCTTCATATTTGACCCAGAACAACTCAGTTCAGCATGGAAATATCATTGCAACAGCTTTTATTTAGCCAGAAATCAAGAGTGTAAGTTTTTATGCGCTTAAAAGCATTTTCAGGCCGAATGAGCAAATATGCTTGTTTCTGCCAATTGCAGCAAAATACTGAAAGGAAAGTGGGTTTGCCTTCATATTTGACCCAGAACAACTCAGTTCAGCATGGAAATATCATTGCAACAGCTTTTATTTAGCCAGAAATCAAGAGTGTAAGTTTTTATGCGCTTAAAAGCATTTTCAGGCCGAATGAGCAAATATGCTTATTTCTGCCAATTGCAGCAAAAGACTGAAAGGAAAGTGGGTTTGCCTTCATATTTGACCCAGAACAACTCAGTTCAGCATGGAAATATCATTGCAACAGCTTTTATTTAGCCAGAAATCAAGAGTGTAAGTTTTTATGCGCTTAAAAGCATTTTCAGGCCGAATGAGCAAATATGCTTGTTTCTGCCAATTGCAGCAAAATACTGAAAGGAAAGTGGGTTTGCCTTCATATTTGACCCAGAACAACTCAGTTCAGCATGGAAATATCATTGCAACAGCTTTTATTTAGCCAGAAATCAAGAGTGTAAGTTTTTATGCGCTTAAAAGCATTTTCAGGCCGAATGAGCTGATTTCTGCCAATTGCAGCAAAATACTGAAAGGAAAGTGGGTTTGCCTTCATATTTGACCCAGAACAACTCAGTTCAGCATGGAAATATCATTGCAACAGCTTTTATTTAGCCAGAAATCAAGAGTGTAAGTTTTTATGCGCTTAAAAGCATTTTCAGGCCGAATGAGCAAATATGCTTGTTTCTGCCAATTGCAGCAAAAGACTGAAAGGAAAGTGGGTTTGCCTTCATATTTGACCCAGAACAACTCAGTTCAGCATGGAAATATCATTGCAACAGCTTTTATTTAGCCAGAAATCAAGAGTGTAAGTTTTTATGCGCTTAAAAGCATTTTCAGGCCGAATGAGCAAATATGCTTGTTTCTGCCAATTGCAGCAAAAGACTGAAAGGAAAGTGGATTTGCCTTCATATTTGACCCAGAACAACTAAGTTCAGCATGGAAATATCATTGCAACAGCTTTTATTTAGCCAGAAATCAAGAGTGTAAGTTTTTATGCGCTTAAAAGCATTTTCAGGCCGAATGAGCAAATATGCTTGTTTCTGCCAATTGCAGCAAAATACTGAAAGGAAAGTGGGTTTGCCTTCATATTTGACCCAGAACAACTCAGTTCAGCATGGAAATATCATTGCAACAGCTTTTATTTAGCCAGAAATCAAGAGAGTAAGTTTTTATGCGCTTAAAAGCATTTTCAGGCCGAATGAGCAAATATGCTTGTTTCTGCCAATTGCAGCAAAATACTGAAAGGAAAGTGGATTTGCCTTCATATTTGACCCAGAACAACTCAGTTCAGCATGGAAATATCATTGCAACAGCTTTTATTTAGCCAGAAATCAAGAGTGTAAGTTTTTATGCGCTTAAAAGCATTTTCAGGCCGAATGAGCTGATTTCTGCCAATTGCAGCAAAAGACTGAAAGGAAAGTGGGTTTGCCTTCATATTTGAACCAGAACAACTCAGTTCAGCATGGAAATATCATTGCAACAGCTTTTATTTAGCCAGAAATCAAGAGTGTAAGTTTTTATGCGCTTAAAAGCATTTTCAGGCCGAATGAGCAAATATGCTTGTTTCTGCCAATTGCAGCAAAATACTGAAAGGAAAGTGGGTTTGCCTTCATATTTGACCCAGAACAACTCAGTTCAGCATGGAAATATCATTGCAACAGCTTTTATTTAGCCAGAAATCAAGAGTGTAAGTTTTTATGCGCTTAAAAGCATTTTCAGGCCGAATGAGCTGATTTCTGCCAATTGCAGCAAAATACTGAAAGGAAAGTGGGTTTGCCTTCATATTTGACCCAGAACAACTCAGTTCAGCATGGAAATATCATTGCAACAGCTTTTATTTAGCCAGAAATCAAGAGTGTAAGTTTTTATGCGCTTAAAAGTATTTTCAGGCCGAATGAGCAAATATGCTTGTTTCTGCCAATTGCAGCAAAAGACTGAAAGGAAAGTGGGTTTGCCTTCATATTTGACCCAGAACAACTCAGTTCAGCATGGAAATATCATTGCAACAGCTTTTATTTAGCCAGAAATCAAGAGTGTAAGTTTTTATGCGCTTAAAAGCATTTTCAGGCCGAATGAGCAAATATGCTTGTTTCTGCCAATTGCAGCAAAAGACTGAAAGGAAAGTGGATTTGCCTTCATATTTGACCCAGAACAACTCAGTTCAGCATGGAAATATCATTGCAACAGCTTTTATTTAGCCAGAAATCAAGAGTGTAAGTTTTTATGCGCTTAAAAGCATTTTCAGGCCGAATGAGCTGATTTCTGCCAATTGCAGCAAAAGACTGAAAGGAAAGTGGGTTTGCCTTCATATTTGACCCAAAACAACTCAGTTCAGCATGGAAATATCATTGCAACAGCTTTTATTTAGCCAGAAATCAAGAGTGTAAGTTTTTATGCGCTTAAAAGCATTTTCAGGCCGAATGAGCTGATTTCTGCCAATTGCAGCAAAAGACTGAAAGGAAAGTGGGTTTGCCTTCATATTTGAACCAGAACAACTCAGTTCAGCATGGAAATATCATTGCAACAGCTTTTATTTAGCCAGAAATCAAGAGTGTAAGTTTTTATGCGCTTAAAAGCATTTTCAGGCCGAATGAGCAAATATGCTTGTTTCTGCCAATTGCAGCAAAATACTGAAAGGAAAGTGGGTTTGCCTTCATATTTGACCCAGAACAACTCAGTTCAGCATGGAAATATCATTGCAACAGCTTTTATTTAGCCAGAAATCAAGAGTGTAAGTTTTTATGCGCTTAAAAGCATTTTCAGGCCGAATGAGCTGATTTCTGCCAATTGCAGCAAAATACTGAAAGGAAAGTGGGTTTGCCTTCATATTTGACCCAGAACAACTCAGTTCAGCATGGAAATATCATTGCAACAGCTTTTATTTAGCCAGAAATCAAGAGTGTAAGTTTTTATGCGCTTAAAAGTATTTTCAGGCCGAATGAGCAAATATGCTTGTTTCTGCCAATTGCAGCAAAAGACTGAAAGGAAAGTGGGTTTGCCTTCATATTTGACCCAGAACAACTCAGTTCAGCATGGAAATATCATTGCAACAGCTTTTATTTAGCCAGAAATCAAGAGTGTAAGTTTTTATGCGCTTAAAAGCATTTTCAGGCCGAATGAGCAAATATGCTTGTTTCTGCCAATTGCAGCAAAAGACTGAAAGGAAAGTGGATTTGCCTTCATATTTGACCCAGAACAACTCAGTTCAGCATGGAAATATCATTGCAACAGCTTTTATTTAGCCAGAAATCAAGAGTGTAAGTTTTTATGCGCTTAAAAGCATTTTCAGGCCGAATGAGCAAATATGCTTGTTTCTGCCAATTGCAGCAAAATACTGAAAGGAAAGTGGGTTTCCCTTCTTATTTGACCCAGAACAACTCAGTTCAGCATGGAAATATCATTGCAACAGCTTTTATTTTGCCAGAAATCAAGAGTGTAAGTTTTTATGCGCTTAAAAGCATTTTCAGGCCGAATGAGCAAATATGCTTGTTTCTGCCAATTGCAGCAAAATACTGAAAGGAAAGTGGGTTTGCCTTCATATTTGACCCAATACAACTCAGTTCAGCATGGAAATATCATTGCAACAGCTGTTATTTAGCCAGAAATCAAGAGTGTAAGTTTTTATGCGCTTAAAAGCATTTTCAGGCCGAATGAGCTGATTTCTGCCAATTGCAGCAAAAGACTGAAAGGAAAGTGGGTTTGCCTTCATATTTGACCCAGAACAACTCAGTTCAGCATGGAAATATCATTGCAACAGCTTTTATTTAGCCAGAAATCAAGAGTGTAAGTTTTTATGCGCTTAAAAGCATTTTCAGGCCAAATGAGCTGATTTCTGCCAATTGCAGCAAAAGACTGAAAGGAAAGTGGGTTTGCCTTCATATTTGACCCAGAACAACTCAGTTCAGCATGGAAATATCATTGCAACAGCTTTTATTTAGCCAGAAATCAAGAGTGTAAGTTTTTATGCGCTTAAAAGCATTTTCAGGCCGAATGAGCAAATATGCTTGTTTCTGCCAATTGCAGCAAAATACTGAAAGGAAAGTGGGTTTGCCTTCATATTTGACCCAGAACAACTCAGTTCAGCATGGAAATATCATTGCAACAGCTTTTATTTAGCCAGAAATCAAGAGTGTAACTTTTTATGCGCTTAAAAGCATTTTCAGGCCGAATGAGCTGATTTCTGCCAATTGCAGCAAAAGACTGAAAGGAAAGTGGGTTTGCCTTCATATTTGACCCAGAACAACTCAGTTCAGCATGGAAATATCATTGCAACAGCTTTTATTTAGCCAGAAATCAAGAGTGTAAGTTTTTATGCGCTTAAAAGCATTTTCAGGCCGAATGAGCTGATTTCTGCCAATTGCAGCAAAAGACTGAAAGGAAAGTGGGTTTGCCTTCATATTTGACCCAGAACAACTCAGTTCAGCATGGAAATATCATTGCAACAGCTTTTATTTAGCCAGAAATCAAGAGTGTAAGTTTTTAAGCGCTTAAAAGCATTTTCAGGCCGAATGAGCAAATATGCTTGTTTCTGTCAATTGCAGCAAAATACTGAAAGGAAAGTGGGTTTGCCTTCTTAGTTGACACAGAACAACTCAGTTCAGCATGGAAATATCATTGCAACAGCTTTTATTTAGCCAGAAATCAAGAGTGTAAGTTTTTATGCGCTTAAAAGCATTTTCAGGCCGAATGAGCTGATTTCTGCCAATTGCAGCAAAATACTGAAAGGAAAGTGGGTTTGCCTTCATATTTGACCCAGAACAACTCAGTTCAGCATGGAAATATCATTGCAACAGCTTTTATTTAGCCAGAAATCAAGAGTGTAAGTTTTTATGCGCTTAAAAGTATTTTCAGGCCGAATGAGCAAATATGCTTGTTTCTGCCAATTGCAGCAAAATACTGAAAGGAAAGTGGGTTTGCCTTCATAGTTGACCCAGAACAACTCAGTTCAGCATGGAAATATCATTGCAACAGCTTTTATTTAGCCAGAAATCAAGAGTGTAAGTTTTTATGCGCTTAAAAGCATTTTCAGGCCGAATGAGCTGATTTCTGCCAATTGCAGCAAAATACTGAAAGGAAAGTGGGTTTGCCTTCATATTTGACCTAGAACAACTCAGTTCAGCATGGAAATATCATTGCAACAGCTTTTATTTAGCCAGAAATCAAGAGTGTAAGTTTTTATGCGCTTAAAAACATTTTCAGGCCGAATGAGCTGATTTCTGCCAATTGCAGCAAAAGACTGAAAGGAAAGTGGGTTTGCCTTCATATTTGACCCAGAACAACTCAGTTCAGCATGGAAATATCATTGCAACAGCTTTTATTTAGCCAGAAATCAAGAGTGTAAGTTTTTATGCGCTTAAAAGCATTTTCAGGCCGAATGAGCAAATATGCTTGTTTCTGCCAATTGCAGCAAAATACTGAAAGGAAAGTGGGTTTGCCTTCATATTTGACCCAGAACAACTCAGTTCAGCATGGAAATATCATTGCAACAGCTTTTATTTAGCCAGAAATCAAGAGTGTAAGTTTTTATGCGCTTAAAAGCATTTTCAGGCCGAATGAGCAAATATGCTTGTTTCTGCCAATTGCAGCAAAATACTGAAAGGAAAGTGGGTTTGCCTTCATATTTGACCCAGAACAACTCAGTTCAGCATGGAAATATCATTGCAACAGCTTTTATTTAGCCAGAAATCAAGAGTGTAAGTTTTTATGCGCTTAAAAGCATTTTCAGGCCGAATGAGCTGATTTCTGCCAATTGCAGCAAAAGACTGAAAGGAAAGTGGGTTTGCCTTCATATTTGAACCAGAACAACTCAGTTCAGCATGGAAATATCATTGCAACAGCTTTTATTTAGCCAGAAATCAAGAGTGTAAGTTTTTATGCGCTTAAAAGCATTTTCAGGCCGAATGAGCAAATATGCTTGTTTCTGCCAATTGCAGCAAAATACTGAAAGGAAAGTGGGTTTGCCTTCATATTTGACCCAGAACAACTCAGTTCAGCATGGAAATATCATTGCAACAGCTTTTATTTAGCCAGAAATCAAGAGTGTAAGTTTTTATGCGCTTAAAAGCATTTTCAGGCCGAATGAGCTGATTTCTGCCAATTGCAGCAAAATACTGAAAGGAAAGTGGGTTTGCCTTCATATTTGACCCAGAACAACTCAGTTCAGCATGGAAATATCATTGCAACAGCTTTTATTTAGCCAGAAATCAAGAGTGTAAGTTTTTATGCGCTTAAAAGTATTTTCAGGCCGAATGAGCAAATATGCTTGTTTCTGCCAATTGCAGCAAAAGACTGAAAGGAAAGTGGGTTTGCCTTCATATTTGACCCAGAACAACTCAGTTCAGCATGGAAATATCATTGCAACAGCTTTTATTTAGCCAGAAATCAAGAGTGTAAGTTTTTATGCGCTTAAAAGCATTTTCAGGCCGAATGAGCAAATATGCTTGTTTCTGCCAATTGCAGCAAAAGACTGAAAGGAAAGTGGATTTGCCTTCATATTTGACCCAGAACAACTCAGTTCAGCATGGAAATATCATTGCAACAGCTTTTATTTAGCCAGAAATCAAGAGTGTAAGTTTTTATGCGCTTAAAAGCATTTTCAGGCCGAATGAGCTGATTTCTGCCAATTGCGGCAAAAGACTGAAAGGAAAGTGGGTTTGCCTTCATATTTGACCCAAAACAACTCAGTTCAGCATGGAAATATCATTGCAACAGCTTTTATTTAGCCAGAAATCAAGAGTGTAAGTTTTTATGCGCTTAAAAGCATTTTCAGGCCGAATGAGCAAATGTGCTTGTTTCTGCCAATTGCAGCAAAATACTGAAAGGAAAGTGGGTTTCCCTTCTTATTTGACCCAGAACAACTCAGTTCAGCATGGAAATATCATTGCAACAGCTTTTATTTTGCCAGAAATCAAGAGTGTAAGTTTTTATGCGCTTAAAAGCATTTTCAGGCCGAATGAGCAAATATGCTTGTTTCTGCCAATTGCAGCAAAATACTGAAAGGAAAGTGGGTTTGCCTTCATATTTGACCCAATACAACTCAGTTCAGCATGGAAATATCATTGCAACAGCTGTTATTTAGCCAGAAATCAAGAGTGTAAGTTTTTATGCGCTTAAAAGCATTTTCAGGCCGAATGAGCTGATTTCTGCCAATTGCAGCAAAAGACTGAAAGGAAAGTGGGTTTGCCTTCATATTTGACCCAGAACAACTCAGTTCAGCATGGAAATATCATTGCAACAGCTTTTATTTAGCCAGAAATCAAGAGTGTAAGTTTTTATGCGCTTAAAAGCATTTTCAGGCCGAATGAGCTGATTTCTGCCAATTGCAGCAAAATACTGAAAGGAAAGTGGGTTTGCCTTCATATTTGACCCAGAACAACTCAGTTCAGCATGGAAATATCATTGCAACAGCTTTTATTTAGCCAGAAATCAAGAGTGTAAGTTTTTATGCGCTTAAAAGCATTTTCAGGCCGAATGAGCAAATATGCTTGTTTCTGCCAATTGCAGCAAAAGACTGAAAGGAAAGTGGATTTGCCTTCATATTTGACCCAGAACAACTCAGTTCAGCATGGAAATATCATTGCAACAGCTTTTATTTAGCCAGAAATCAAGAGTGTAAGTTTTTATGCGCTTAAAAGCATTTTCAGGCCGAATGAGCTGATTTCTGCCAATTGCAGCAAAAGACTGAAAGGAAAGTGGGTTTGCCTTCATATTTGACCCAGAACAACTCAGTTCAGCATGGAAATATCATTGCAACAGCTTTTATTTAGCCAGAAATCAAGAGTGTAAGTTTTTATGCGCTTAAAAGCATTTTCAGGCCGAATGAGCTGATTTCTGCCAATTGCAGCAAAAGACTGAAAGGAAAGTGGGTTTGCCGTCATATTTGACCCAGAACAACTCAGTTCAGCATGGAAATATCATTGCAACAGCTTTTATTTAGCCAGAAATCAAGAGTGTAAGTTTTTATGCGCTTAAAAGCATTTTCAGGCCGAATGAGCAAATATGCTTGTTTCTGCCAATTGCAGCAAAATACTGAAAGGAAAGTGGGTTTGCCTTCATATTTGACCCAGAACAACTCAGTTCAGCATGGAAATATCATTGCAACAGCTTTTATTTAGCCAGAAATCAAGAGTGTAAGTTTTTATGCGCTTAAAAGCATTTTCAGGCCGAATGAGCTGATTTCTGCCAATTGCAGCAAAAGACTGAAAGGAAAGTGGGTTTGCCTTCATATTTGAACCAGAACAACTCAGTTCAGCATGGAAATATCATTGCAACAGCTTTTATTTAGCCAGAAATCAAGAGTGTAAGTTTTTATGCGCTTAAAAGCATTTTCAGGCCGAATGAGCAAATATGCTTGTTTCTGCCAATTGCAGCAAAATACTGAAAGGAAAGTGGGTTTGCCTTCATATTTGACCCAGAACAACTCAGTTCAGCATGGAAATATCATTGCAACAGCTTTTATTTAGCCAGAAATCAAGAGTGTAAGTTTTTATGCGCTTAAAAGCATTTTCAGGCCGAATGAGCTGATTTCTGCCAATTGCAGCAAAATACTGAAAGGAAAGTGGGTTTGCCTTCATATTTGACCCAGAACAACTCAGTTCAGCATGGAAATATCATTGCAACAGCTTTTATTTAGCCAGAAATCAAGAGTGTAAGTTTTTATGCGCTTAAAAGTATTTTCAGGCCGAATGAGCAAATATGCTTGTTTCTGCCAATTGCAGCAAAAGACTGAAAGGAAAGTGGGTTTGCCTTCATATTTGACCCAGAACAACTCAGTTCAGCATGGAAATATCATTGCAACAGCTTTTATTTAGCCAGAAATCAAGAGTGTAAGTTTTTATGCGCTTAAAAGCATTTTCAGGCCGAATGAGCAAATATGCTTGTTTCTGCCAATTGCAGCAAAAGACTGAAAGGAAAGTGGATTTGCCTTCATATTTGACCCAGAACAACTCAGTTCAGCATGGAAATATCATTGCAACAGCTTTTATTTAGCCAGAAATCAAGAGTGTAAGTTTTTATGCGCTTAAAAGCATTTTCAGGCCGAATGAGCTGATTTCTGCCAATTGCGGCAAAAGACTGAAAGGAAAGTGGGTTTGCCTTCATATTTGACCCAAAACAACTCAGTTCAGCATGGAAATATCATTGCAACAGCTTTTATTTAGCCAGAAATCAAGAGTGTAAGTTTTTATGCGCTTAAAAGCATTTTCAGGCCGAATGAGCAAATATGCTTGTTTCTGCCAATTGCAGCAAAATACTGAAAGGAAAGTGGGTTTCCCTTCTTATTTGACCCAGAACAACTCAGTTCAGCATGGAAATATCATTGCAACAGCTTTTATTTTGCCAGAAATCAAGAGTGTAAGTTTTTATGCGCTTAAAAGCATTTTCAGGCCGAATGAGCAAATATGCTTGTTTCTGCCAATTGCAGCAAAATACTGAAAGGAAAGTGGGTTTGCCTTCATATTTGACCCAATACAACTCAGTTAAGCATGGAAATATCATTGCAACAGCTGTTATTTAGCCAGAAATCAAGAGTGTAAGTTTTTATGCGCTTAAAAGCATTTTCAGGCCGAATGAGCTGATTTCTGCCAATTGCAGCAAAATACTGAAAGGAAAGTGGGTTTGCCTTCATATTTGACCCAGAACAACTCAGTTCAGCATGGAAATATCATTGCAACAGCTTTTATTTAGCCAGAAATCAAGAGTGTAAGTTTTTATGCGCTTAAAAGCATTTTCAGGCCGAATGAGCTGATTTCTGCCAATTGCAGCAAAATACTGAAAGGAAAGTGGGTTTGCCTTCATATTTGACCCAGAACAACTCAGTTCAGCATGGAAATATCATTGCAACAGCTTTTATTTAGCCAGAAATCAAGAGTGTAAGTTTTTATGCGCTTAAAAGTATTTTCAGGCCGAATGAGCAAATATGCTTGTTTCTGCCAATTGCAGCAAAAGACTGAAAGGAAAGTGGGTTTGCCTTCATATTTGACCCAGAACAACTCAGTTCAGCATGGAAATATCATTGCAACAGCTTTTATTTAGCCAGAAATCAAGAGTGTAAGTTTTTATGCGCTTAAAAGCATTTTCAGGCCGAATGAGCAAATATGCTTGTTTCTGCCAATTGCAGCAAAAGACTGAAAGGAAAGTGGATTTGCCTTCATATTTGACCCAGAACAACTCAGTTCAGCATGGAAATATCATTGCAACAGCTTTTATTTAGCCAGAAATCAAGAGTGTAAGTTTTTATGCGCTTAAAAGCATTTTCAGGCCGAATGAGCTGATTTCTGCCAATTGCGGCAAAAGACTGAAAGGAAAGTGGGTTTGCCTTCATATTTGACCCAAAACAACTCAGTTCAGCATGGAAATATCATTGCAACAGCTTTTATTTAGCCAGAAATCAAGAGTGTAAGTTTTTATGCGCTTAAAAGCATTTTCAGGCCGAATGAGCAAATATGCTTGTTTCTGCCAATTGCAGCAAAATACTGAAAGGAAAGTGGGTTTCCCTTCTTATTTGACCCAGAACAACTCAGTTCAGCATGGAAATATCATTGCAACAGCTTTTATTTTGCCAGAAATCAAGAGTGTAAGTTTTTATGCGCTTAAAAGCATTTTCAGGCCGAATGAGCAAATATGCTTGTTTCTGCCAATTGCAGCAAAATACTGAAAGGAAAGTGGGTTTGCCTTCATATTTGACCCAATACAACTCAGTTAAGCATGGAAATATCATTGCAACAGCTGTTATTTAGCCAGAAATCAAGAGTGTAAGTTTTTATGCGCTTAAAAGCATTTTCAGGCCGAATGAGCTGATTTCTGCCAATTGCAGCAAAATACTGAAAGGAAAGTGGGTTTGCCTTCATATTTGACCCAGAACAACTCAGTTCAGCATGGAAATATCATTGCAACAGCTTTTATTTAGCCAGAAATCAAGAGTGTAAGTTTTTATGCGCTTAAAAGCATTTTCAGGCCGAATGAGCTGATTTCTGCCAATTGCAGCAAAAGACTGAAAGGAAAGTGGGTTTGCCTTCATATTTGACCCAGAACAACTCAGTTCAGCATGGAAATATCATTGCAACAGCTTTTATTTAGCCAGAAATCAAGAGTGTAAGTTTTTATGCGCTTAAAAGCATTTTCAGGCCGAATGAGCAAATATGCTTGTTTCTGCCAATTGCAGCAAAATACTGAAAGGAAAGTGGGTTTGCCTTCATATTTGACCCAGAACAACTCAGTTCAGCATGGAAATATCATTGCAACAGCTTTTATTTAGCCAGAAATCAAGAGTGTAAGTTTTTATGCGCTTAAAAGCATTTTCAGGCCGAATGAGCTGATTTCTGCCAATTGCAGCAAAATACTGAAAGGAAAGTGGATTTGCCTTCATATTTGACCCAGAACAACTCAGTTCAGCATGGAAATATCATTGCAACAGCTTTTATTTAGCCAGAAATCAAGAGTGTAAGTTTTTATGCGCTTAAAAGCATTTTCAGGCCGAATGAGCTGATTTCTGCCAATTGCAGCAAAAGACTGAAAGGAAAGTGGGTTTGCCTTCATATTTGACCCAGAACAACTCAGTTCAGCATGGAAATATCATTGCAACAGCTTTTATTTAGCCAGAAATCAAGAGTGTAAGTTTTTATGCGCTTAAAAGCATTTTCAGGCCGAATGAGCTGATTTCTGCCAATTGCAGCAAAAGACTGAAAGGAAAGTGGGTTTGCCGTCATATTTGACCCAGAACAACTCAGTTCAGCATGGAAATATCATTGCAACAGCTTTTATTTAGCCAGAAATCAAGAGTGTACGTTTTTATGCGCTTAAAAGCATTTTCAGGCCGAATGAGCAAATATGCTTGTTTCTGCCAATTGCAGCAAAATACTGAAAGGAAAGTGGGTTTGCCTTCTTATTTGACCCAGAACAACTCAGTTCAGCATGGAAATATCATTGCAACAGCTTTTATTTAGCCAGAAATCAAGAGTGTAAGTTTTTATGCGCTTAAAAGCATTTTCAGGCCGAATGAGCTGATTTCTGCCAATTGCAGCAAAAGACTGAAAGGAAAGTGGGTTTGCCTTCATATTTGACCCAGAACAACTCAGTTCAGCATGGAAATATCATTGCAACAGCTTTTATTTAGCCAGAAATCAAGAGTGTAAGTTTTTATGCGCTTAAAAGCATTTTCAGGCCGAATGAGCAAATATGCTTGTTTCTGCCAATTGCAGCAAAATACTGAAAGGAAAGTGGGTTTGCCTTCTTATTTGACCCAGAACAACTCAGTTCAGCATGGAAATATCATTGCAACAGCTTTTATTTAGCCAGAAATCAAGAGTGTAAGTTTTTAAGCGCTTAAAAGCATTTTCAGGCCGAATGGGCAAATATGCTTGTTTCTGTCAATTGCAGCAAAATACTGAAAGGAAAGTGGGTTTGCCTTCTTAGTTGACACAGAACAACTCAGTTCAGCATGGAAATATCATTGCAACAGCTTTTATTTAGCCAGAAATCAAGAGTGTAAGTTTTTATGCGCTTAAAAGCATTTTCAGGCCGAATGAGCTGATTTCTGCCAATTGCAGCAAAATACTTAAAGGAAAGTGGGTTTGCCTTCATATTTGACCCAGAACAACTCAGTTCAGCATGGAAATATCATTGCAACAGCTTTTATTTAGCCAGAAATCAAGAGTGTAAGTTTTTATGCGCTTAAAAGCATTTTCAGGCCGAATGAGCAAATATGCTTGTTTCTGCCAATTGCAGCAAAAGACTGAAAGGAAAGTGGGTTTGCCTTCATATTTGACCCAGAACAACTCAGTTCAGCATGGAAATATCATTGCAACAGCTTTTATTTAGCCAGAAATCAAGAGTGTAAGTTTTTATGCGCTTAAAAGCATTTTCAGGCCGAATGAGCAAATATGCTTGTTTTTGCCAATTGCAGCAAAATACTGAAAGGAAAGTGGGTTTGCCTTCATATTTGACCCAGAACAACTCAGTTCAGCATGGAAATATCATTGCAACAGCTTTTATTTAGCCAGAAATCAAGAGTGTAAGTTTTTATGCGCTTAAAAGCATTTTCAGGCCGAATGAGCAACTATGCTTGTTTCTGCCAATTGCAGCAAAATACTGAAAGGAAAGTGGGTTTGCCTTCATATTTGACCCAGAACAACTCAGTTCAGCATGGAAATATCATTGCAACAGCTTTTATTTAGCCAGAAATCAAGAGTGTAAGTTTTTATGCGCTTAAAAGCATTTTCAGGCCGAATGAGCAAATATGCTTGTTTCTGCCAATTGCAGCAAAAGACTGAAAGGAAAGTGGGTTTCCCTTCTTATTTGACCCAGAACATTCCAGTTCAGCATGGAAATATCATTGCAACAGCTTTTATTTAGCCAGAAATCAAGAGTGTAAGTTTTTATGCGCTTAAAAGCATTTTCAGGCCGAATGAGCAAATATGCTTGTTTCTGCCAATTGCAGCAAAAGACTGAAAGGAAAGTGGGTTTGCCTTCATATTTAACCCAGAACAACTCAGTTCAGCATGGAAATATCATTGCAACAGCTTTTATTTAGCCAGAAATCAAGAGTGTAAGTTTTTATGCGCTTAAAAGCATTTTCAGGCCGAATGAGCAAATATGCTTGTTTCTGGCAATTGCAGCAAAATACTGAAAGGAAAGTGGGTTTGCCTTCATATTTGACCCAGAAAAACTCAGTTCAGCATGGAAATATCATTGCAACAGCTTTTATTTAGCCAGAAATCAAGAGTGTAAGTTTTTATGCGCTTAAAAGCATTTTCAGGCCGAATGAGCAAATATGCTTGTTTCTGCCAATTGCAGCAAAATACTGAAAGGAAAGTGGGTTTCCCTTCTTATTTGACCCAGAACAACTCAATTCAGCATGGAAATATCATTGCAACAGCTTTTATTTAGCCAGAAATCAAGAGTGTAAGTTTTTATGCGCTTAAAAGCATTTTCAGGCCAAATGAGCAAATATGCTTGTTTCTGCCAATTGCAGCAAAAGACTGAAAGGAAAGTGGGTTTCCCTTCTTATTTGACCCAGAACAACTCAGTTCAGCATGGAAATATCATTGCAACAGCTTTTATTTAGCCAGAAATCAAGAATGTAAGTTTTTATGCGCTTAAAAGCATTTTCAGGCCGAATGAGCAAATATGCTTGTTTCTGCCAATTGCAGCAAAATACTGAAAGGAAAGTGGGTTTGCCTTCTTATTTGACCCAGAACAACTCAGTTCAGCATGGAAATATCATTGCAACAGCTTTTATTTAGCCAGAAATCAAGAGTGTAAGTTTTTAAGCGCTTAAAAGCATTTTCAGGCCGAATGAGCAAATATGCTTGTTTCTGTCAATTGCAGCAAAATACTGAAAGGAAAGTGGGTTTGCCTTCTTAGTTGACACAGAACAACTCAGTTCAGCATGGAAATATCATTGCAACAGCTTTTATTTAGCCAGAAATCAAGAGTGTAAGTTTTTATGCGCTTAAAAGCATTTTCAGGCCGAATGAGCAAATATGCTTGTTTCTGCCAATTGCAGCAAAATACTGAAAGGAAAGTGGGTTTGCCTTCATATTTGACCCAGAACAACTCAGTTCAGCATGGAAATATCATTGCAACAGCTTTTATTTAGCCAGAAATCAAGAGTGTAAGTTTTTATGCGCTTAAAAGCATTTTCAGGTCGAATGAGCAAATATGCTTGTTTCTGCCAATTGCAGCAAAATACTGAAAGGACAGTGGGTTTGCCTTCATATTTGACCCAGAACAACTCAGTTCAGCATGGAAATATCATTGCAACAGCTTTTATTTAGCCAGAAATCAAGAGTGTAAGTTTTTATGCGCTTAAAAGCATTTTCAGGCCAAATGAGCAAATATGCTTGTTTCTGCCAATTGCAGCAAAAGACTGAAAGGAAAGTGGGTTTCCCTTCTTATTTGACCCAGAACAACTCAGTTCAGCATGGAAATATCATTGCAACAGCTTTTATTTAGCCAGAAATCAAGAATGTAAGTTTTTATGCGCTTAAAAGCATTTTCAGGCCGAATGAGCAAATATGCTTGTTTCTGCCAATTGCAGCAAAATACTGAAAGGAAAGTGGGTTTGCCTTCTTATTTGACCCAGAACAACTCAGTTCAGCATGGAAATATCATTGCAACAGCTTTTATTTAGCCAGAAATCAAGAGTGTAAGTTTTTAAGCGCTTAAAAGCATTTTCAGGCCGAATGAGCAAATATGCTTGTTTCTGTCAATTGCAGCAAAATACTGAAAGGAAAGTGGGTTTGCCTTCTTAGTTGACCCAGAACAACTCAGTTCAGCATGGAAATATCATTGCAACAGCTCTTATTTAGCCAGAAATCAAGAGTGTAAGTTTTTATGCGCTTAAAAGCAATTTCAGGCCGAATGAGCAAATATGCTTGTTTCTGCCAATTGCAGCAAAAGACTGAAAGGAAAGTGGGTTTGCCTTCATATTTGACCCAGAACAACTCAGTTCAGCATGGAAATATCATTGCAACAGCTTTTATTTAGCCAGAAATCAAGAGTGTAAGTTTTTATGCGCTTAAAAGCATTTTCAGGCCGAATGAGCTGATTTCTGCCAATTGCAGCAAAAGACTGAAAGGAAAGTGGGTTTGCCTTCATATTTGACCCAGAACAACTCAGTTCAGCATGGAAATATCATTGCAACAGCTTTTATTTAGCCAGAAATCAAGAGTGTAAATTTTTATGCGCTTAAAAGCATTTTCAGGCCGAATGAGCAAATATGCTTGTTTCTGCCAATTGCAGCAAAATACTGAAAGGAAAGTGGGTTTCCCTTCTTATTTGACCCAGAACAACTCAGTTCAGCATGGAAATATCATTGCAACAGCTTTTATTTAGCCAGAAATCAAGAGTGTAAGTTTTTATGCGCTTAAAAGCATTTTCAGGCCGAATGAGCAAATATGCTTGTTTCTGCCAATTGCAGCAAAATACTGAAAGGAAAGTGGGTTTGCCTTCATATTTGACCCAGAACAACTCAGTTCAGCATGGAAATATCATTGCAACAGCTTTTATTTAGCCAAAAATCAAGAGTGTAAGTTTTTATGCGCTTAAAAGCATTTTCAGGCCGAATGAGCAAATATGCTTGTTTCTGCCAATTGCAGCAAAATACTGAAAGGAAAGTGGGTTTGCCTTCATATTTGACCCAGAACAACTCAGTTCAGCATGGAAATATCATTGCAACAGCTTTTATTTAGCCAGAAATCAAGAGTGTAACTTTTTATGCGCTTAAAAGCATTTTCAGGTCGAATGAGCTGATTTCTGCCAATTGCAGCAAAAGACTGAAAGGAAAGTGGGTTTGCCTTCATATTTGACCCAGAACAACTCAGTTCAGCATGGAAATATCATTGCAACAGCTTTTATTTAGCCAGAAATCAAGAGTGTAAGTTTTTATGCGCTTAAAAGCATTTTCAGGCCGAATGAGCTGATTTCTGCCAATTGCAGCAAAATACTGAAAGGAAAGTGGGTTTGCCTTCATATTTGACCCAGAACAACTCAGTTCAGCATGGAAATATCATTGCAACAGCTTTTATTTAGCCAGAAATCAAGAGTGTACGTTTTTATGCGCTTAAAAGCATTTTATGGCCGAATGAGCAAATATGCTTGTTTCTGCCAATTGCAGCAAAATACTGAAAGGAAAGTGGATTTGCCTTCATATTTGACCCAGAACAACTCAGTTCAGCATGGAAATATCATTGCAACAGCTTTTATTTAGCCAGAAATCAAGAGTGTAAGTTTTTATGCGATTAAAAGCATTTTCAGGCCGAATGAGCTGATTTCTGCCAATTGCAGCAAAAGACTGAAAGGAAAGTGGGTTTGCCTTCATATTTGACCCAGAACAACTCAGTTCAGCATGGAAATATCATTGCAACAGCTTTTATTTAGCCAGAAATCAAGAGTGTAAGTTTGTATGCGCTTAAAAGCATTTTCAGGCCGAATGAGCAAATATGCTTGTTTCTGCCAATTGCAGCAAAATACTGAAAGGAAAGTGGGTTTCCCTTCTTATTTGACCCAGAACAACTCAGTTAAGCATGGAAATATCATTGCAACAGCTTTTATTTAGCCAGAATTAAAGAGTGTAAGTTTTTATGCGCTTAAAAGCATTTTCAGGCCAAATGAGCAAATATGCTTGTTTCTGCCAATTGCAGCAAAATACTGAAAGGAAAGTGGGTTTGCCTTCTTATTTGACCCAGAACAACTCAGTTCAGCATGGAAATATCATTGCAACAGCTTTTATTTAGCCAGAAATCAAGAGTGTAAGTTTTTATGCGCTTAAAAGCATTTTCAGGCCGAATGAGCTGATTTCTGCCAATTGCAGCAAAAGACTGAAAGGAAAGTGGATTTGCCTTCATATTTGAGCCAGAACAACTCAGTTCAGCATGGAAATATCATTGCAACAGCTTTTATTTAGCCAGAAATCAAGAGTGTAAGTTTTTATGCGCTTAAAAGCATTTTCAGGCCGAATGAGCTGATTTCTGCCAATTGCAGCAAAATACTGAAAGGAAAGTGGGTTTGCCTTCATATTTGACCCAGAACAACTCAGGACTCACAACTCAGGACTCACAACTCATGGAAATATCATTGCAACAGCTTTTATTTAGCCAGAAATCAAGAGTGTAAGTTTTTATGCGCTTAAAAGCATTTTCAGGCCGAATGAGCTGATTTCTGCCAATTGCAGCAAAATACTGAAAGGAAAGTGGGTTTGCCTTCATATTTGACCCAGAACAACTCAGTTCAGCATGGAAATATCATTGCAACACCTTTTATTTAGCCAGAAATCAAGAGTGTAAGTTTTTATGCGCTTAAAAGCATTTTCAGGCCGAATGAGCAAATATGCTTGTTTCTGCCAATTGCAGCAAAAGACTGAAAGAAAAGTGGGTTTCCCTTCTTATTTGACCCAGAACAACTCAGTTCAGCATGGAAATATCATTGCAACAGCTTTTATTTAGCCAGAAATCAAGAGTGTAAGTTTTTATGCGCTTAAAAGCATTTTCAGGCCGAATGAGCAAATATGCTTGTTTCTGCCAATTGCAGCAAAATACTGAAAGGAAAGTGGGTTTGCCTTCTTAGTTGACACAGAACAACTCAGTTCAGCATGGAAATATCATTGCAACAGCTTTTATTTAGCCAGAAATTTAGAGTGTAAGTTTTTATGCGCTTAAAAACATTTTCAGGCCGAATGAGCTGATTTCTGCCAATTGCAGCAAAAGACTGAAAGGAAAGTGGGTTTGCCTTCATATTTGACCCAAAACAACTCAGTTCAGCATGGAAATATCATTGCAACAGCTTTTATTTAGCCAGAAATCAAGAGTGTAAGTTTTTATGCGCTTAAAAGCATTTTCAGGCCGAATGAGCAAATATGCTTGTTTCTGCCAATTGCAGCAAAATACTGAAAGGAAAGTGGGTTTGCCTTCTTATTTGACCCAGAACAACTCAATTCAGCATGGAAATATCATTGCAACAGGTTTTATTTAGCCAGAAATCAAGAGTGTAAGTTTTTATGCGCTTAAAAGCATTTTCATGCCGAATGAGCAAATATGCTTGTTTCTGCCAATTGCAGCAAAATACTGAAAGGAAAGTGGGTTTGCCTTCATATTTGACCCAGAACAACTCAGTTCAGCATGGAAATATCATTGCAACAGCTTTTATTTAGCCAGAAATCAAGAGTGTAAGTTTTTATGCGCTTAAAAGCATTTTCAGGCCGAATGAGCTGATTTCTGCCAATTGCAGCAAAAGACTGAAAGGACAGTGGGTTTGCCTTCATATTTGACCCAGAACAACTCAGTTCATTATGGAAATATCATTGCAACAGCTTTTATTTAGCCAGAAATCAAGAGTGTACGTTTTTATGCGCTTAAAAGCATTTTCAAGCCGAATGAGCAAATATGCTTGTTTCTGCCAATTGCAGCAAAATACTGAAAGGAAAGTGGGTTTGCCTTCATATTTGACCCAGAACAACTCAGTTCAGCATGGAAATATCATTGCAACAGCTTTTATTTAGCCAGAAATCAAGAGTGTAAGTTCTTATGCGCTTAAAAGCATTTTCATGCCGAATGAGCAAATATGCTTGTTTCTGCCAATTGCAGCAAAATACTGAAAGGAAAGTGGGTTTGCCTTCATATTTGACCCAGAACAACTCAGTTCAGCATGGAAATATCATTGCAACAGCTTTTATTTAGCCAGAAATCAAGAGTGTAAGTTTTTATGCGCTTAAAAGCATTAAGTGGGTTTGCTTTCATATTTGAGCCAGAACAACTCAGTTCAGCATGGAAATATCATTGCAACAGCTTTTATTTAGCCAGAAATCAAGAGTGTAAGTTTTTATGCGCTTAAAAGCATTTTCAGGCCGAATGAGCAAATATGCTTGTTTCTGCCAATTGCAGCAAAATACTGAAAGGAAAGTGGGTTTGCCTTCATATTTGACCTAGAACAACTCAGTTCAGCATGGAAATATCATTGCAACAGCTTTTATTTAGCCAGAAATCAAGAGTGTAAGTTTTTATGCGCTTAAAAGCATTTTCAGGCCGAATGAGCAAATATGCTTGTTTCTGCCAATTGCAGCAAAATACTGAAAGGAAAGTGGGTTTGCCTTCATATTTGACCCAGAACAACTCAGTTCAGCATGGAAATATCATTGCAACAGCTTTTATTTAGCCAGAAATCAAGAGTGTAAGTTTTTATGCGCTTAAAAGCATTTTCAGGCCGAATGAGCTGATTTCTGCCAATTGCAGCAAAAGACTGAAAGGAAAGTGGGTTTGCCTTCATATTTGAACCAGAACAACTCAGTTCAGCATGGAAATATCATTGCAACAGCTTTTATTTAGCCAGAAATCAAGAGTGTAAGTTTTTATGCGCTTAAAAGCATTTTCAGGCCGAATGAGCAAATATGCTTGTTTCTGCCAATTGCAGCAAAAGACTGAAAGGAAAGTGGGTTTGCCTTCATATTTGACCCAGAACAACTCAGTTCAGCATGGAAATATCATTGCAACAGCTTTTATTTAGCCAGAAATCAAGAGTGTAAGTTTTTATGCGCTTAAAAGCATTTTCAGGCCGAATGAGCTGATTTCTGCCAATTGCAGCAAAAGACTGAAAGGAAAGTGGGTTTGCCTTCATATTTGAACCAGAACAACTCAGTTCAGCATGGAAATATCATTGCAACAGCTTTTATTTAGCCAGAAATCAAGAGTGTAAGTTTTTATGCGCTTAAAAGCATTTTCAGGCCGAATGAGCAAATATGCTTGTTTCTGCCAATTGCAGCAAAATACTGAAAGGAAAGTGGGTTTGCCTTCATATTTGACCCAGAACAACTCAGTTCAGCATGGAAATATCATTGCAACAGCTTTTATTTAGCCAGAAATCAAGAGTGTAAGTTTTTATGCGCTTAAAAGCATTTTCAGGCCGAATGAGCTGATTTCTGCCAATTGCAGCAAAATACTGAAAGGAAAGTGGGTTTGCCTTCATATTTGACCCAGAACAACTCAGTTCAGCATGGAAATATCATTGCAACAGCTTTTATTTAGCCAGAAATCAAGAGTGTAAGTTTTTATGCGCTTAAAAGTATTTTCAGGCCGAATGAGCAAATATGCTTGTTTCTGCCAATTGCAGCAAAAGACTGAAAGGAAAGTGGGTTTGCCTTCATATTTGACCCAGAACAACTCAGTTCAGCATGGAAATATCATTGCAACAGCTTTTATTTAGCCAGAAATCAAGAGTGTAAGTTTTTATGCGCTTAAAAGCATTTTCAGGCCGAATGAGCAAATATGCTTGTTTCTGCCAATTGCAGCAAAAGACTGAAAGGAAAGTGGATTTGCCTTCATATTTGACCCAGAACAACTCAGTTCAGCATGGAAATATCATTGCAACAGCTTTTATTTAGCCAGAAATCAAGAGTGTAAGTTTTTATGCGCTTAAAAGCATTTTCAGGCCGAATGAGCTGATTTCTGCCAATTGCGGCAAAAGACTGAAAGGAAAGTGGGTTTGCCTTCATATTTGACCCAAAACAACTCAGTTCAGCATGGAAATATCATTGCAACAGCTTTTATTTAGCCAGAAATCAAGAGTGTAAGTTTTTATGCGCTTAAAAGCATTTTCAGGCCGAATGAGCAAATATGCTTGTTTCTGCCAATTGCAGCAAAATACTGAAAGGAAAGTGGGTTTCCCTTCTTATTTGACCCAGAACAACTCAGTTCAGCATGGAAATATCATTGCAACAGCTTTTATTTTGCCAGAAATCAAGAGTGTAAGTTTTTATGCGCTTAAAAGCATTTTCAGGCCGAATGAGCAAATATGCTTGTTTCTGCCAATTGCAGCAAAATACTGAAAGGAAAGTGGGTTTGCCTTCATATTTGACCCAATACAACTCAGTTCAGCATGGAAATATCATTGCAACAGCTGTTATTTAGCCAGAAATCAAGAGTGTAAGTTTTTATGCGCTTAAAAGCATTTTCAGGCCGAATGAGCTGATTTCTGCCAATTGCATCAAAATACTGAAAGGAAAGTGGGTTTGCCTTCATATTTGACCCAGAACAACTCAGTTCAGCATGGAAATATCATTGCAACAGCTTTTATTTAGCCAGAAATCAAGAGTGTAAGTTTTTATGCGCTTAAAAGCATTTTCAGGCCGAATGAGCAAATATGCTTGTTTCTGCCAATTGCAGCAAAATACTGAAAGGAAAGTGGGTTTGCCTTCATATTTGACCCAGAACAACTCAGTTCAGCATGGAAATATCATTGCAACAGCTTTTATTTAGCCAGAAATCAAGAGTGTAAGTTTTTATGCGCTTAAAAGCATTTTCAGGCCGAATGAGCTGATTTCTGCCAATTGCAGCAAAATACTGAAAGGAAAGTGGGTTTGCCTTCATATTTGACCCAGAACAACTCAGTTCAGCATGGAAATATCATTGCAACAGCTTTTATTTAGCCAGAAATCAAGAGTGTAAGTTTTTATGCGCTTAAAAGTATTTTCAGGCCGAATGAGCAAATATGCTTGTTTCTGCCAATTGCAGCAAAAGACTGAAAGGGAAGTGGGTTTGCCTTCATATTTGACCCAGAACAACTCAGTTCAGCATGGAAATATCATTGCAACAGCTTTTATTTAGCCAGAAATCAAGAGTGTAAGTTTTTATGCGCTTAAAAGCATTTTCAGGCCGAATGAGCAAATATGCTTGTTTCTGCCAATTGCAGCAAAAGACTGAAAGGAAAGTGGATTTGCCTTCATATTTGACCCAGAACAACTCAGTTCAGCATGGAAATATCATTGCAACAGCTTTTATTTAGCCAGAAATCAAGAGTGTAAGTTTTTATGCGCTTAAAAGCATTTTCAGGCCGAATGAGCTGATTTCTGCCAATTGCAGCAAAAGACTGAAAGGAAAGTGGGTTTGCCTTCATATTTGACCCAGAACAACTCAGTTCAGCATGGAAATATCATTGCAACAGCTTTTATTTAGCCAGAAATCAAGAGTGTAAGTTTTTATGCGCTTAAAAGCATTTTCAGGCCGAATGAGCTGATTTCTGCCAATTGCAGCAAAAGACTGAAAGGAAAGTGGGTTTGCCGTCATATTTGACCCAGAACAACTCAGTTCAGCATGGAAATATCATTGCAACAGCTTTTATTTAGCCAGAAATCAAGAGTGTAAGTTTTTATGCGCTTAAAAGCATTTTCAGGCCGAATGAGCAAATATGCTTGTTTCTGCCAATTGCAGCAAAATACTGAAAGGAAAGTGGGTTTGCCTTCATATTTGACCCAGAACAACTCAGTTCAGCATGGAAATATCATTGCAACAGCTTTTATTTAGCCAGAAATCAAGAGTGTAAGTTTTTATGCGCTTAAAAGCATTTTCAGGCCGAATGAGCTGATTTCTGCCAATTGCAGCAAAAGACTGAAAGGAAAGTGGGTTTGCCTTCATATTTGAACCAGAACAACTCAGTTCAGCATGGAAATATCATTGCAACAGCTTTTATTTAGCCAGAAATCAAGAGTGTAAGTTTTTATGCGCTTAAAAGCATTTTCAGGCCGAATGAGCAAATATGCTTGTTTCTGCCAATTGCAGCAAAATACTGAAAGGAAAGTGGGTTTGCCTTCATATTTGACCCAGAACAACTCAGTTCAGCATGGAAATATCATTGCAACAGCTTTTATTTAGCCAGAAATCAAGAGTGTAAGTTTTTATGCGCTTAAAAGTATTTTCAGGCCGAATGAGCTGATTTCTGCCAATTGCAGCAAAATACTGAAAGGAAAGTGGGTTTGCCTTCATATTTGACCCAGAACAACTCAGTTCAGCATGGAAATATCATTGCAACAGCTTTTATTTAGCCAGAAATCAAGAGTGTAAGTTTTTATGCGCTTAAAAGTATTTTCAGGCCGAATGAGCAAATATGCTTGTTTCTGCCAATTGCAGCAAAAGACTGAAAGGAAAGTGGGTTTGCCTTCATATTTGACCCAGAACAACTCAGTTCAGCATGGAAATATCATTGCAACAGCTTTTATTTAGCCAGAAATCAAGAGTGTAAGTTTTTATGCGCTTAAAAGCATTTTCAGGCCGAATGAGCAAATATGCTTGTTTCTGCCAATTGCAGCAAAAGACTGAAAGGAAAGTGGATTTGCCTTCATATTTGACCCAGAACAACTCAGTTCAGCATGGAAATATCATTGCAACAGCTTTTATTTAGCCAGAAATCAAGAGTGTAAGTTTTTATGCGCTTAAAAGCATTTTCAGTCCGAATGAGCTGATTTCTGCCAATTGCGGCAAAAGACTGAAAGGAAAGTGGGTTTGCCTTCATATTTGACCCAAAACAACTCAGTTCAGCATGGAAATATCATTGCAACAGCTTTTATTTAGCCAGAAATCAAGAGTGTAAGTTTTTATGCGCTTAAAAGCATTTTCAGGCCGAATGAGCAAATATGCTTGTTTCTGACAATTGCAGCAAAATACTGAAAGGAAAGTGGGTTTGCCTTCATATTTGACCCAATACAACTCAGTTCAGCATGGAAATATCATTGCAACAGCTGTTATTTAGCCAGAAATCAAGAGTGTAAGTTTTTATGCGCTTAAAAGCATTTTCAGGCCGAATGAGCTGATTTCTGCCAATTGCAGCAAAATACTGAAAGGAAAGTGGGTTTGCCTTCATATTTGACCCAGAACAACTCAGTTCAGCATGGAAATATCATTGCAACAGCTTTTATTTAGCCAGAAATCAAGAGTGTAAGTTTTTAT
The DNA here is from genome assembly GCF_033026475.1 of Channa argus. NCBI lineage: Eukaryota > Metazoa > Chordata > Actinopteri > Anabantiformes > Channidae > Channa > Channa argus. The sequence continues at coordinate 2,011,582 of NW_027125220.1, forward strand.
GCGCTTAAAAGCATTTTCAGGCCGAATGAGCTGATTTCTGCCAATTGCAGCAAAAGACTGAAAGGAAAGTGGGTTTGCCTTCATAGTTGACCCAGAACAACTCAGTTCAGCATGGAAATATCATTGCAACAGCTTTTATTTAGCCAGAAATCAAGAGTGTAAGTTTTTATGCGCTTAAAAGCATTTTCAGGCCGAATGAGCAAATATGCTTGTTTCTGCCAATTGCAGCAAAATACTGAAAGGAAAGTGGGTTTGCCTTCATATTTGACCCAGAACAACTCAGTTCAGCATGGAAATATCATTGCAACAGCTTTTATTTAGCCAGAAATCAAGAGTGTAAGTTTTTATGCGCTTAAAAGCATTTTCAGGCCGAATGAGCTGATTTCTGCCAATTGCAGCAAAATACTGAAAGGAAAGTGGGTTTGCCTTCATATTTGACCCAGAACAACTCAGTTCAGCATGGAAATATCATTGCAACAGCTTTTATTTAGCCAGAAATCAAGAGTGTAAGTTTTTATGCGCTTAAAAGTATTTTCAGGCCGAATGAGCAAATATGCTTGTTTCTGCCAATTGCAGCAAAAGACTGAAAGGAAAGTGGGTTTGCCTTCATATTTGACCCAGAACAACTCAGTTCAGCATGGAAATATCATTGCAACAGCTTTTATTTAGCCAGAAATCAAGAGTGTAAGTTTTTATGCGCTTAAAAGCATTTTCAGGCCGAATGAGCAAATATGCTTGTTTCTGCCAATTGCAGCAAAAGACTGAAAGGAAAGTGGATTTGCCTTCATATTTGACCCAGAACAACTCAGTTCAGCATGGAAATATCATTGCAACAGCTTTTATTTAGCCAGAAATCAAGAGTGTAAGTTTTTATGCGCTTAAAAGCATTTTCAGGCCGAATGAGCTGATTTCTGCCAATTGCAGCAAAAGACTGAAAGGAAAGTGGGTTTGCCTTCATATTTGACCCAGAACAACTCAGTTCAGCATGGAAATATCATTGCAACAGCTTTTATTTAGCCAGAAATCAAGAGTGTAAGTTTTTATGCGCTTAAAAGCATTTTCAGGCCGAATGAGCTGATTTCTGCCAATTGCAGCAAAAGACTGAAAGGAAAGTGGGTTTGCCGTCATATTTGACCCAGAACAACTAAGTTCAGCATGGAAATATCATTGCAACAGCTTTTATTTAGCCAGAAATCAAGAGTGTACGTTTTTATGCGCTTAAAAGCATTTTCAGGCCGAATGAGCAAATATGCTTGTTTCTGCCAATTGCAGCAAAATACTGAAAGGAAAGTGGGTTTGCCTTCTTATTTGACCCAGAACAACTCAGTTCAGCATGGAAATATCATTGCAACAGCTTTTATTTAGCCAGAAATCAAGAGTGTAAGTTTTTATGCGCTTAAAAGCATTTTCAGGCCGAATGAGCTGATTTCTGCCAATTGCAGCAAAAGACTGAAAGGAAAGTGGGTTTGCCTTCATATTTGACCCAGAACAACTCAGTTCAGCATGGAAATATCATTGCAACAGCTTTTATTTAGCCAGAAATCAAGAGTGTAAGTTTTTATGCGCTTAAAAGCATTTTCAGGCCGAATGAGCAAATATGCTTGTTTCTGCCAATTGCAGCAAAATACTGAAAGGAAAGTGGGTTTGCCTTCTTATTTGACCCAGAACAACTCAGTTCAGCATGGAAATATCATTGCAACAGCTTTTATTTAGCCAGAAATCAAGAGTGTAAGTTTTTAAGCGCTTAAAAGCATTTTCAGGCCGAATGGGCAAATATGCTTGTTTCTGTCAATTGCAGCAAAATACTGAAAGGAAAGTGGGTTTGCCTTCTTAGTTGACACAGAACAACTCAGTTCAGCATGGAAATATCATTGCAACAGCTTTTATTTAGCCAGAAATCAAGAGTGTAAGTTTTTATGCGCTTAAAAGCATTTTCAGGCCGAATGAGCTGATTTCTGCCAATTGCAGCAAAATACTTAAAGGAAAGTGGGTTTGCCTTCATATTTGACCCAGAACAACTCAGTTCAGCATGGAAATATCATTGCAACAGCTTTTATTTAGCCAGAAATCAAGAGTGTAAGTTTTTATGCGCTTAAAAGCATTTTCAGGCCGAATGAGCAAATATGCTTGTTTCTGCCAATTGCAGCAAAAGACTGAAAGGAAAGTGGGTTTGCCTTCATATTTGACCCAGAACAACTCAGTTCAGCATGGAAATATCATTGCAACAGCTTTTATTTAGCCAGAAATCAAGAGTGTAAGTTTTTATGCGCTTAAAAGCATTTTCAGGCCGAATGAGCAAATATGCTTGTTTCTGCCAATTGCAGCAAAATACTGAAAGGAAAGTGGGTTTGCCTTCATATTTGACCCAGAACAACTCAGTTCAGCATGGAAATATCATTGCAACAGCTTTTATTTAGCCAGAAATCAAGAGTGTAAGTTTTTATGCGCTTAAAAGCATTTTCAGGCCGAATGAGCAACTATGCTTGTTTCTGCCAATTGCAGCAAAATACTGAAAGGAAAGTGGGTTTGCCTTCATATTTGACCCAGAACAACTCAGTTCAGCATGGAAATATCATTGCAACAGCTTTTATTTAGCCAGAAATCAAGAGTGTAAGTTTTTATGCGCTTAAAAGCATTTTCAGGCCGAATGAGCAAATATGCTTGTTTCTGCCAATTGCAGCAAAAGACTGAAAGGAAAGTGGGTTTCCCTTCTTATTTGACCCAGAACATTCCAGTTCAGCATGGAAATATCATTGCAACAGCTTTTATTTAGCCAGAAATCAAGAGTGTAAGTTTTTATGCGCTTAAAAGCATTTTCAGGCCGAATGAGCAAATATGCTTGTTTCTGCCAATTGCAGCAAAATACTGAAAGGAAAGTGGGTTTGCCTTCATATTTGACCCAGAACAACTCAGTTCAGCATGGAAATATCATTGCAACAGCTTTTATTTAGCCAGAAATCAAGAGTGTAAGTTTTTATGCGCTTAAAAGCATTTTCAGGCCGAATGAGCAAATATGCTTGTTTCTGGCAATTGCAGCAAAATACTGAAAGGAAAGTGGGTTTGCCTTCATATTTGACCCAGAAAAACTCAGTTCAGCATGGAAATATCATTGCAACAGCTTTTATTTAGCCAGAAATCAAGAGTGTAAGTTTTTATGCGCTTAAAAGCATTTTCAGGCCGAATGAGCAAATATGCTTGTTTCTGCCAATTGCAGCAAAATACTGAAAGGAAAGTGGGTTTCCCTTCTTATTTGACCCAGAACAACTCAATTCAGCATGGAAATATCATTGCAACAGCTTTTATTTAGCCAGAAATCAAGAGTGTAAGTTTTTATGCGCTTAAAAGCATTTTCAGGCCGAATGAGCAAATATGCTTGTTTCTGCCAATTGCAGCAAAATACTGAAAGGAAAGTGGGTTTGCCTTCATATTTGACCCAGAACAACTCAGTTCAGCATGGAAATATCATTGCAACAGCTTTTATTTAGCCAGAAATCAAGAGTGTAAGTTTTTATGCGCTTAAAAGCATTTTCAGGCCAAATGAGCAAATATGCTTGTTTCTGCCAATTGCAGCAAAAGACTGAAAGGAAAGTGGGTTTCCCTTCTTATTTGACCCAGAACAACTCAGTTCAGCATGGAAATATCATTGCAACAGCTTTTATTTAGCCAGAAATCAAGAGTGTAAGTTTTTATGCGCTTAAAAGCATTTTCAGGCCGAATGAGCAAATATGCTTGTTTCTGCCAATTGCAGCAAAATACTGAAAGGAAAGTGGGTTTGCCTTCTTATTTGACCCAGAACAACTCAGTTCAGCATGGAAATATCATTGCAACAGCTTTTATTTAGCCAGAAATCAAGAGTGTAAGTTTTTAAGCGCTTAAAAGCATTTTCAGGCCGAATGAGCAAATATGCTTGTTTCTGTCAATTGCAGCAAAATACTGAAAGGAATGTGGGTTTGCCTTCTTAGTTGACACAGAACAACTCAGTTCAGCATGGAAATATCATTGCAACAGCTTTTATTTAGCCAGAAATCAAGAGTGTAAGTTTTTATGCGCTTAAAAGCATTTTCAGGTCGAATGAGCAAATATGCTTGTTTCTGCCAATTGCAGCAAAATACTGAAAGGACAGTGGGTTTGCCTTCATATTTGACCCAGAACAACTCAGTTCAGCATGGAAATATCATTGCAACAGCTTTTATTTAGCCAGAAATCAAGAGTGTAAGTTTTTATGCGCTTAAAAGCATTTTCAGGCCGAATGAGCAAATATGCTTGTTTCTGCCAATTGCAGCAAAATACTGAAAGGAAAGTGGGTTTGCCTTCATATTTGACCCAGAACAACTCAGTTCAGCATGGAAATATCATTGCAACAGCTTTTATTTAGCCAGAAATCAAGAGTGTAAGTTTTTATGCGCTTAAAAGCATTTTCAGGCCAAATGAGCAAATATGCTTGTTTCTGCCAATTGCAGCAAAATACTGAAAGGAAAGTGGGTTTGCCTTCATATTTGACCCAGAACAACTCAGTTCAGCATGGAAATATCATTGCAACAGCTTTTATTTAGCCAGAAATCAAGAGTGTAAGTTTTTATGCGCTTAAAAGCATTTTCAGGCCGAATGAGCAAATATGCTTGTTTCTGCCAATTGCAGCAAAATACTGAAAGGAAAGTGGGTTTGCCTTCATATTTGACCCAGAACAACTCAGTTCAGCATGGAAATATCATTGCAACAGCTCTTATTTAGCCAGAAATCAAGAGTGTAAGTTTTTATGCGCTTAAAAGCAATTTCAGGCCGAATGAGCAAATATGCTTGTTTCTGCCAATTGCAGCAAAAGACTGAAAGGAAAGTGGGTTTGCCTTCATATTTGACCCAGAACAACTCAGTTCAGCATGGAAATATCATTGCAACAGCTTTTATTTAGCCAGAAATCAAGAGTGTAAGTTTTTATGCGCTTAAAAGCATTTTCAGGCCGAATGAGCTGATTTCTGCCAATTGCAGCAAAAGACTGAAAGGAAAGTGGGTTTGCCTTCATATTTGACCCAGAACAACTCAGTTCAGCATGGAAATATCATTGCAACAGCTTTTATTTAGCCAGAAATCAAGAGTGTAAATTTTTATGCGCTTAAAAGCATTTTCAGGCCGAATGAGCAAATATGCTTGTTTCTGCCAATTGCAGCAAAATACTGAAAGGAAAGTGGGTTTCCCTTCTTATTTGACCCAGAACAACTCAGTTCAGCATGGAAATATCATTGCAACAGCTTTTATTTAGCCAGAAATCAAGAGTGTAAGTTTTTATGCGCTTAAAAGCATTTTCAGGCCGAATGAGCAAATATGCTTGTTTCTGCCAATTGCAGCAAAATACTGAAAGGAAAGTGGGTTTGCCTTCATATTTGACCCAGAACAACTCAGTTCAGCATGGAAATATCATTGCAACAGCTTTTATTTAGCCAAAAATCAAGAGTGTAAGTTTTTATGCGCTTAAAAGCATTTTCAGGCCGAATGAGCAAATATGCTTGTTTCTGCCAATTGCAGCAAAATACTGAAAGGAAAGTGGGTTTGCCTTCATATTTGACCCAGAACAACTCAGTTCAGCATGGAAATATCATTGCAACAGCTTTTATTTAGCCAGAAATCAAGAGTGTAACTTTTTATGCGCTTAAAAGCATTTTCAGGTCGAATGAGCTGATTTCTGCCAATTGCAGCAAAAGACTGAAAGGAAAGTGGGTTTGCCTTCATATTTGACCCAGAACAACTCAGTTCAGCATGGAAATATCATTGCAACAGCTTTTATTTAGCCAGAAATCAAGAGTGTAAGTTTTTATGCGCTTAAAAGCATTTTCAGGCCGAATGAGCTGATTTCTGCCAATTGCAGCAAAATACTGAAAGGAAAGTGGGTTTGCCTTCATATTTGACCCAGAACAACTCAGTTCAGCATGGAAATATCATTGCAACAGCTTTTATTTAGCCAGAAATCAAGAGTGTAAGTTTTTATGCGATTAAAAGCATTTTCAGGCCGAATGAGCTGATTTCTGCCAATTGCAGCAAAAGACTGAAAGGAAAGTGGGTTTGCCTTCATATTTGACCCAGAACAACTCAGTTCAGCATGGAAATATCATTGCAACAGCTTTTATTTAGCCAGAAATCAAGAGTGTAAGTTTTAATGCGCTTAAAAGCATTTTCAGGCCGAATGAGCAAATATGCTTGTTTCTGCCAATTGCAGCAAAATACTGAAAGGAAAGTGGGTTTCCCTTCTTATTTGACCCAGAACAACTCAGTTAAGCATGGAAATATCATTGCAACAGCTTTTATTTAGCCAGAATTAAAGAGTGTAAGTTTTTATGCGCTTAAAAGCATTTTCAGGCCAAATGAGCAAATATGCTTGTTTCTGCCAATTGCAGCAAAATACTGAAAGGAACGTGGGTTTGCCTTCTTATTTGACCCAGAACAACTCAGTTCAGCATGGAAATATCATTGCAACAGCTTTTATTTAGCCAGAAATCAAGAGTGTAAGTTTTTATGCGCTTAAAAGCATTTTCAGGCCGAATGAGCTGATTTCTGCCAATTGCAGCAAAAGACTGAAAGGAAAGTGGATTTGCCTTCATATTTGAGCCAGAACAACTCAGTTCAGCATGGAAATATCATTGCAACAGCTTTTATTTAGCCAGAAATCAAGAGTGTAAGTTTTTATGCGCTTAAAAGCATTTTCAGGCCGAATGAGCTGATTTCTGCCAATTGCAGCAAAATACTGAAAGGAAAGTGGGTTTGCCTTCATATTTGACCCAGAACAACTCAGGACTCACAACTCAGGACTCACAACTCATGGAAATATCATTGCAACAGCTTTTATTTAGCCAGAAATCAAGAGTGTAAGTTTTTATGCGCTTAAAAGCATTTTCAGGCCGAATGAGCTGATTTCTGCCAATTGCAGCAAAATACTGAAAGGAAAGTGGGTTTGCCTTCATATTTGACCCAGAACAACTCAGTTCAGCATGGAAATATCATTGCAACACCTTTTATTTAGCCAGAAATCAAGAGTGTAAGTTTTTATGCGCTTAAAAGCATTTTCAGGCCGAATGAGCAAATATGCTTGTTTCTGCCAATTGCAGCAAAAGACTGAAAGAAAAGTGGGTTTCCCTTCTTATTTGACCCAGAAAAACTCAGTTCAGCATGGAAATATCATTGCAACAGCTTTTATTTAGCCAGAAATCAAGAGTGTAAGTTTTTATGCGCTTAAAAGCATTTTCAGGCCGAATGAGCAAATATGCTTGTTTCTGCCAATTGCAGCAAAATACTGAAAGGAAAGTGGGTTTGCCTTCTTAGTTGAAACAGAACAACTCAGTTCAGCATGGAAATATCATTGCAACAGCTTTTATTTAGCCAGAAATCAAGAGTGTAAGTTTTTATGCGCTTAAAAACATTTTCAGGCCGAATGAGCTGATTTCTGCCAATTGCAGCAAAAGACTGAAAGGAAAGTGGGTTTGCCTTCATATTTGACCCAAAACAACTCAGTTCAGCATGGAAATATCATTGCAACAGCTTTTATTTAGCCAGAAATCAAGAGTGTAAGATTTTATGCGCTTAAAAGCATTTTCAGGCCGAATGAGCAAATATGCTTGTTTCTGCCAATTGCAGCAAAATACTGAAAGGAAAGTGGGTTTGCCTTCTTATTTGACCCAGAACAACTCAATTCAGCATGGAAATATCATTGCAACAGGTTTTATTTAGCCAGAAATCAAGAGTGTAAGTTTTTATGCGCTTAAAAGCATTTTCAGGCCGAATGAGCAAATATGCTTGTTTCTGCCAATTGCAGCAAAATACTGAAAGGAAAGTGGGTTTGCCTTCATATTTGACCTAGAACAACTCAGTTCAGCATGGAAATATCATTGCAACAGCTTTTATTTAGCCAGAAATCAAGAGTGTAAGTTTTTATGCGCTTAAAAGCATTTTCAGGCCGAATGAGCAAATATGCTTGTTTCTGCCAATTCCAGCAAAAGACTGAAAGGAAAGTGGGTTTGCCTTCATATTTGACCCAGAACAACTCAGTTCAGCATGGAAATATCATTGCAACAGCTTTTATTTAGCCAGAAATCAAGAGTGTAAGTTTTTATGCGCTTAAAAGCATTTTCAGGCCGAATGAGCTGATTTCTGCCAATTGCAGCAAAAGACTGAAAGGAAAGTGGATTTGCCTTCATATTTGAGCCAGAACAACTCAGTTCAGCATGGAAATATCATTGCAACAGCTTTTATTTAGCCAGAAATCAAGAGTGTAAGTTTTTATGCGCTTAAAAGCATTTTCAGGCCGAATGAGCTGATTTCTGCCAATTGCAGCAAAATACTGAAAGGAAAGTGGGTTTGCCTTCATATTTGACCCAGAACAACTCAGGACTCACAACTCAGGACTCACAACTCATGGAAATATCATTGCAACAGCTTTTATTTAGCCAGAAATCAAGAGTGTAAGTTTTTATGCGCTTAAAAGCATTTTCAGGCCGAATGAGCTGATTTCTGCCAATTGCAGCAAAATACTGAAAGGAAAGTGGGTTTGCCTTCATATTTGACCCAGAACAACTCAGTTCAGCATGGAAATATCATTGCAACACCTTTTATTTAGCCAGAAATCAAGAGTGTAAGTTTTTATGCGCTTAAAAGCATTTTCAGGCCGAATGAGCAAATATGCTTGTTTCTGCCAATTGCAGCAAAAGACTGAAAGAAAAGTGGGTTTCCCTTCTTATTTGACCCAGAAAAACTCAGTTCAGCATGGAAATATCATTGCAACAGCTTTTATTTAGCCAGAAATCAAGAGTGTAAGTTTTTATGCGCTTAAAAGCATTTTCAGGCCGAATGAGCAAATATGCTTGTTTCTGCCAATTGCAGCAAAATACTGAAAGGAAAGTGGGTTTGCCTTCTTAGTTGACACAGAACAACTCAGTTCAGCATGGAAATATCATTGCAACAGCTTTTATTTAGCCAGAAATCAAGAGTGTAAGTTTTTATGCGCTTAAAAACATTTTCAGGCCGAATGAGCTGATTTCTGCCAATTGCAGCAAAAGACTGAAAGGAAAGTGGGTTTGCCTTCATATTTGACCCAGAACAACTCAGTTCAGCATGGAAATATCATTGCAACAGCTTTTATTTAGCCAGAAATCAAGAGTGTAAGTTTTTATGCGCTTAAAAGCATTTTCAGGCCGAATGAGCAAATATGCTTGTTTCTGCCAATTGCAGCAAAATACTGAAAGGAAAGTGGGTTTGCCTTCTTATTTGACCCAGAACAACTCAATTCAGCATGGAAATATCATTGCAACAGGTTTTATTTAGCCAGAAATCAAGAGTGTAAGTTTTTATGCGCTTAAAAGCATTTTCATGCCGAATGAGCAAATATGCTTGTTTCTGCCAATTGCAGCAAAATACTGAAAGGAAAGTGGGTTTGCCTTCATATTTGACCCAGAACAACTCAGTTCAGCATGGAAATATCATTGCAACAGCTTTTATTTAGCCAGAAATCAAGAGTGTAAGTTTTTATGCGCTTAAAAGCATTTTCAGGCCGAATGAGCTGATTTCTGCCAATTGCAGCAAAAGACTGAAAGGACAGTGGGTTTGCCTTCATATTTGACCCAGAACAACTCAGTTCAGCATGGAAATATCATTGCAACAGCTTTTATTTAGCCAGAAATCAAGAGTGTACGTTTTTATGCGCTTAAAAGCATTTTCAAGCCAAATGAGCAAATATGCTTGTTTCTGCCAATTGCAGCAAAATACTGAAAGGAAAGTGGGTTTGCCTTCATATTTGACCCAGAACAACTCAGTTCAGCATGGAAATATCATTGCAACAGCTTTTATTTAGCCAGAAATGAAGAGTGTAAGTTTTTATGCGCTTAAAAGCATTTTCATGCCGAATGAGCAAATATGCTTGTTTCTGCCAATTGCAGCAAAATACTGAAAGGAAAGTGGGTTTGCCTTCATATTTGACCCAGAACAACTCAGTTCAGCATGGAAATATCATTGCAACAGCTTTTATTTAGCCAGAAATCAAGAGTGTAAGTTTTTATGCGCTTAAAAGCATTAAGTGGGTTTGCTTTCATATTTGAGCCAGAACAACTCAGTTCAGCATGGAAATATCATTGCAACAGCTTTTATTTAGCCAGAAATCAAGAGTGTAAGTTTTTATGCGCTTAAAAGCATTTTCATGCCGAATGAGCAAATATGCTTGTTTCTGCCAATTGCAGCAAAAGACTGAAAGGAAAGTGGGTTTGCCTTCTTATTTGACCCAGAACAACTCAGTTCAGCATGGAAATATCATTGCAACAGCTTTTATTTAGCCAGAAATCAAGAGTGTAAGTTTTTATGCGCTTAAAAGCATTTTCAGGCCGAATGAGCAAATATGCTTGTTTCTGCCAATTGCAGCAAAAGACTGAAAGGAAAGTGGGTTTGCCTTCATATTTGACCCAGAACAACTCAGTTCAGCATGGAAATATCATTGCAACAGCTTTTATTTAGCCAGAAATCAAGAGTGTAAGTTTTTATGCGCTTAAAAGCATTTTCAGGCCGAATGAGCAAATATGCTTGTTTCTGCCAATTGCAGCAAAATACTGAAAGGAAAGTGGGTTTGCCTTCATATTTGACCTAGAACAACTCAGTTCAGCATGGAAATATCATTGCAACAGCTTTTATTTAGCCAGAAATCAAGAGTGTAAGTTTTTATGCGCTTAAAAGCATTTTCAGGCCGAATGAGCAAATATGCTTGTTTCTGCCAATTGCAGCAAAATACTGAAAGGAAAGTGGGTTTGCCTTCATATTTGACCTAGAACAACTCAGTTCAGCATGGAAATATCATTGCAACAGCTTTTATTTAGCCAGAAATCAAGAGTGTAAGTTTTTATGCGCTTAAAAGCATTTTCAGGCCGAATGAGCTGATTTCTGCCAATTGCAGCAAAAGACTGAAAGGAAAGTGGATTTGCCTTCATATTTGAGCCAGAACAACTCAGTTCAGCATGGAAATATCATTGCAACAGCTTTTATTTAGCCAGAAATCAAGAGTGTAAGTTTTTATGCGCTTAAAAGCATTTTCAGGCCGAATGAGCTGATTTCTGCCAATTGCAGCAAAATACTGAAAGGAAAGTGGGTTTGCCTTCATATTTGACCCAGAACAACTCAGGACTCACAACTCAGGACTCACAACTCATGGAAATATCATTGCAACAGCTTTTATTTAGCCAGAAATCAAGAGTGTAAGTTTTTATGCGCTTAAAAGCATTTTCAGGCCGAATGAGCTGATTTCTGCCAATTGCAGCAAAATACTGAAAGGAAAGTGGGTTTGCCTTCATATTTGACCCAGAACAACTCAGTTCAGCATGGAAATATCATTGCAACAGCTTTCATTTAGCCAGAAATCAAGAGTGTAAGTTTTTATGCGCTTAAAAGCATTTTCAGGCCGAATGAGCAAATATGCTTGTTTCTGCCAATTGCAGCAAAATACTGAAAGGAAAGTGGGTTTGCCTTCATATTTGACCCAGAACAACTCAGTTCAGCATGGAAATATCATTGCAACAGCTTTTATTTAGCCAGAAATCAAGAGTGTAAGTTTTTATGCGCTTAAAAGCATTTTCAGGCCGAATGAGCAAATATGCTTGTTTCTGCCAATTGCAGCAAAAGACTGAAAGAAAAGTGGGTTTCCCTTCTTATTTGACCCAGAAAAACTCAGTTCAGCATGGAAATATCATTGCAACAGCTTTTATTTAGCCAGAAATCAAGAGTGTAAGTTTTTATGCGCTTAAAAGCATTTTCAGGCCGAATGAGCAAATATGCTTGTTTCTGCCAATTGCAGCAAAATACTGAAAGGAAAGTGGGTTTGCCTTCTTAGTTGACACAGAACAACTCAGTTCAGCATGGAAATATCATTGCAACAGCTTTTATTTAGCCAGAAATCAAGAGTGTAAGTTTTTATGCGCTTAAAAACATTTTCAGGCCGAATGAGCTGATTTCTGCCAATTGCAGCAAAAGACTGAAAGGAAAGTGGGTTTGCCTTCATATTTGACCCAGAACAACTCAGTTCAGCATGGAAATATCATTGCAACAGCTTTTATTTAGCCAGAAATCAAGAGTGTAAGTTTTTATGCGCTTAAAAGCATTTTCAGGCCGAATGAGCAAATATGCTTGTTTCTGCCAATTGCAGCAAAATACTGAAAGGAAAGTGGGTTTGCCTTCTTATTTGACCCAGAACAACTCAATTCAGCATGGAAATATCATTGCAACAGGTTTTATTTAGCCAGAAATCAAGAGTGTAAGTTTTTATGCGCTTAAAAGCATTTTCATGCCGAATGAGCAAATATGCTTGTTTCTGCCAATTGCAGCAAAATACTGAAAGGAAAGTGGGTTTGCCTTCATATTTGACCCAGAACAACTCAGTTCAGCATGGAAATATCATTGCAACAGCTTTTATTTAGCCAGAAATCAAGAGTGTACGTTTTTATGCGCTTAAAAGCATTTTCAAGCCAAATGAGCAAATATGCTTGTTTCTGCCAATTGCAGCAAAATACTGAAAGGAAAGTGGGTTTGCCTTCATATTTGACCCAGAACAACTCAGTTCAGCATGGAAATATCATTGCAACAGCTTTTATTTAGCCAGAAATCAAGAGTGTAAGTTTTTATGCGCTTAAAAGCATTTTCATGCCGAATGAGCAAATATGCTTGTTTCTGCCAATTGCAGCAAAAAACTGAAAGGAAAGTGGGTTTGCCTTCATATTTGACCCAGAACAACTCAGTTCAGCATGGAAATATCATTGCAACAGCTTTTATTTAGCCAGAAATCAAGAGTGTAAGTTTTTATGCGCTTAAAAGCATTAAGTGGGTTTGCTTTCATATTTGAGCCAGAACAACTCAGTTCAGCATGGAAATATCATTGCAACAGCTTTTATTTAGCCAGAAATCAAGAGTGTAAGTTTTTATGCGCTTAAAAGCATTTTCATGCCGAATGAGCAAATATGCTTGTTTCTGCCAATTGCAGCAAAAGACTGAAAGGAAAGTGGGTTTGCCTTCTTATTTGACCCAGAACAACTCAGTTCAGCATGGAAATATCATTGCAACAGCTTTTATTTAGCCAGAAATCAAGAGTGTAAGTTTTTATGCGCTTAAAAGCATTTTCAGGCCGAATGAGCAAATATGCTTGTTTCTGCCAATTGCAGCAAAAGACTGAAAGGAAAGTGGGTTTGCCTTCATATTTGACCCAGAACAACTCAGTTCAGCATGGAAATATCATTGCAACAGCTTTTATTTAGCCAGAAATCAAGAGTGTAAGTTTTTATGCGCTTAAAAGCATTTTCAGGCCGAATGAGCAAATATGCTTGTTTCTGCCAATTGCAGCAAAATACTGAAAGGAAAGTGGGTTTGCCTTCATATTTGACCTAGAACAACTCAGTTCAGCATGGAAATATCATTGCAACAGCTTTTATTTAGCCAGAAATCAAGAGTGTAAGTTTTTATGCGCTTAAAAGCATTTTCAGGCCGAATGAGCAAATATGCTTGTTTCTGCCAATTGCAGCAAAATACTGAAAGGAAAGTGGGTTTGCCTTCATATTTGACCTAGAACAACTCAGTTCAGCATGGAAATATCATTGCAACAGCTTTTATTTAGCCAGAAATCAAGAGTGTAAGTTTTTATGCGCTTAAAAGCATTTTCAGGCCGAATGATCAAATATGCTTGTTTCTGCCAATTGCAGCAAAATACTGAAAGGTAAGTGGGTTTGCCTTCATATTTGACCTAGAACAACTCAGTTCAGCATGGAAATATCATTGCAACAGCTTTTATTTAGCCAGAAATCAAGAGTGTAAGTTTTTATGCGCTTAAAAGCATTTTCAGGCCGAATGAGCAAATATGCTTGTTTCTGCCAATTGCAGCAAAATACTGAAAGGAAAGTGGGTTTGCCTTCATATTTGACATAGAACAACTCAGTTCAGCATGGAAATATCATTGCAACAGCTTTTATTTAGCCAGAAATCAAGAGTGTAAGTTTTTATGCGCTTAAAAGCATTTTCAGGCCGAATGAGCAAATATGCTTGTTTCTGCCAATTCCAGCAAAAGACTGAAAGGAAAGTGGGTTTGCCTTCATATTTGACCCAGAACAACTCAGTTCAGCATGGAAATATCATTGCAACAGCTTTTATTTAGCCAGAAATCAAGAGTGTTAGTTTTTATGAGCTTAAAAGCATTTTCAGGCCGAATGACCAAATATGCTTGTTTCTGCCAATTGCAGCAAAAGACTGAAAGGAAAGTGGGTTTGCCTTCATATTTGACCCAGAACAACATAGTTCAGCATGGAAATATCATTGCAACAGCTTTTATTTAGCCAGAAATCAAGAGTGTAAGTTTTTATGCGCTTAAAAGCATTTTCAGGCCGAATGAGCAAATATGCTTGTTTCTGCCAATTGCAGCAAAATACTGAAAGGAAAGTGGGTTTGCCTTCATATTTGACCTAGAACAACTCAGTTCAGCATGGAAATATCATTGCAACAGCTTTTATTTAGCCAGAAATCAAGAGTGTAAGTTTTTATGCGCTTAAAAGCATTTTCAGGCTGAATGAGCAAATATGCTTGTTTCTGCCAATTGCAGCAAAAGACTGAAAGGAAAGTGGGTTTGCCTTCATATTTGACCCAGAACAACTCAGTTCAGCATGGAAATATCATTGCAACAGCTTTTATTTAGCCAGAAATCAAGAGTGTAAGTTTTTATGCGCTTAAAAGCATTTTCAGGCCGAATGACCAAATATGCTTGTTTCTGCCAATTGCAGCAAAAGACTGAAAGGAAAGTGGGTTTGCCTTCATATTTGACCCAGAACAACTCAGTTCAGCATGGAAATATCATTGCAACAGCTTTTATTTAGCCAGAAATCAAGAGTGTAAGTTTTTATGCGCTTAAAAGCATTTTCAGGCCGAATGAGCAAATATGCTTGTTTCTGCCAATTGCAGCAAAAGACTGAAAGGAAAGTGGGTTTGCCTTCTTATGTGACCCAGAACAACTCAGTTCAGCATGGAAATATCATTGCAACAGCTTTTATTTAGCCAGAAATCAAGAGTGTAAGTTTTTATGCGCTTAAAAGCATTTTCAGGCCGAATGAGCAAATATGCTTGTTTCTGCCAATTGCAGCAAAATACTGAAAGGAAAGTGGGTTTGCCTTCATATTTGACCTAGAACAACTCAGTTCAGCATGGAAATATCATTGCAACAGCTTTTATTTAGCCAGAAATCAAGAGTGTAAGTTTTTATGCGCTTAAAAGCATTTTCAGGCCGAATGATCAAATATGCTTGTTTCTGCCAATTGCAGCAAAATACTGAAAGGTAAGTGGGTTTGCCTTCATATTTGACCTAGAACAACTCAGTTCAGCATGGAAATATCATTGCAACAGCTTTTATTTAGCCAGAAATCAAGAGTGTAAGTTTTTATGCGCTTAAAAGCATTTTCAGGCCGAATGAGCAAATATGCTTGTTTCTGCCAATTGCAGCAAAATACTGAAAGGAAAGTGGGTTTGCCTTCATATTTGACCCAGAACAACTCAGTTCAGCATGGAAATATCATTGCAACAGCTTTTATTTAGCCAGAAATCAAGAGTGTAAGTTTTTATGCGCTTAAAAGCATTTTCAGGCCGAATGAGCAAATATGCTTGTTTCTGCCAATTGCAGCAAAATACTGAAAGGAAAGTGGGTTTGCCTTCATATTTGACCTAGAACAACTCAGTTCAGCATGGAAATATCATTGCAACAGCTTTTATTTAGCCAGAAATCAAGAGTGTAAGTTTTTATGCGCTTAAAAGCATTTTCAGGCCGAATGAGCAAATATGCTTGTTTCTGCCAATTACAGCAAAATACTGAAAGGAAAGTGGGTTTGCCTTCATATTTGACCTAGAACAACTCAGTTCAGCATGGAAATATCATTGCAACAGCTTTTATTTAGCCAGAAATCAAGAGTGTAAGTTTTTATGCGCTTAAAAGCATTTTCAGGCCGAATGATCAAATATGCTTGTTTCTGCCAATTGCAGCAAAATACTGAAAGGTAAGTGGGTTTGCCTTCATATTTGACCTAGAACAACTCAGTTCAGCATGGAAATATCATTGCAACAGCTTTTATTTAGCCAGAAATCAAGAGTGTAAGTTTTTATGCGCTTAAAAGCATTTTCAGGCCGAATGAGCAAATATGCTTGTTTCTGCCAATTGCAGCAAAATACTGAAAGGAAAGTGGGTTTGCCTTCATATTTGACCTAGAACAACTCAGTTCAGCATGGAAATATCATTGCAACAGCTTTTATTTAGCCAGAAATCAAGACTGTAAGTTTTTATGCGCTTAAAAGCATTTTCAGGCCGAATGAGCAAATATGCTTGTTTCTGCCAATTCCAGCAAAAGACTGAAAGGAAAGTGGGTTTGCCTTCATATTTGACCCAGAACAACTCAGTTCAGCATGGAAATATCATTGCAACAGCTTTTATTTAGCCAGAAATCAAGAGTGTAAGTTTTTATGCGCTTAAAAGCATTTTCAGGCCGAATGAGCAAATATGCTTGTTTCTGCCAATTGCAGCAAAATACTGAAAGGAAAGTGGGTTTGCCTTCATATTTGACCTAGAACAACTCAGTTCAGCATGGAAATATCATTGCAACAGCTTTTATTTAGCCAGAAATCAAGAGTGTAAGTTTTTATGCGCTTAAAAGCATTTTCAGGCTGAATGAGCAAATATGCTTGTTTCTGCCAATTGCAGCAAAAGACTGAAAGGAAAGTGGGTTTGCCTTCATATTTGACCCAGAACAACTCAGTTCAGCATGGAAATATCATTGCAACAGCTTTTATTTAGCCAGAAATCAAGAGCGTAAGTTTTTATGCGCTTAAAAGCATTTTCAGGCCGAATGAGCTGATTTCTGCCAATTGCAGCAAAAGACTGAAAGGAAAGTGGGTTTGCCTTCTTATTTGACCCAGAACAACTCAGTTCAGCATGGAAATATCATTGCAACAGCTTTTATTTAGCCAGAAATCAAGAGTTTTTATGCGCTTAAAAGCATTTTCAGGCCGAATGAGCAAATATGCTTGTTTCTGCCAATTGCAGCAAAATACTGAAAGGAAAGTGGGTTTGCCTTCTTATTTGACCCAGAACAACTCAGTTCAGCATGGAAATATCATTGCAACAGCTTTTATTTAGCCAGAAATCAAGAGTGTAAGTTTTTATGCGCTTAAAAGCATTTTCAGGCCGAATGAGCAAATATGCTTGTTTCTGCCAATTGCAGCAAAATACTGAAAGGAAAGTGGGTTTGCCTTCATATTTGACCCAGAACAACTCAGTTCAGCATAGAAATATCATTGCAACAGCTTTTATTTAGCCAGAAATCAAGAGTGTAAGTTTTTATGCGCTTAAAAGCATTTTCAGGCCGAATGAGCAAATATGCTTGTTTCTGCCAATTGCAGCAAAATACTGAAAGGAAAGTGGGTTTGCCTTCATATTTGACCCAGAACAACTCAGTTCAGCATGGAAATATCATTGCAACAGCTTTTATTTAGCCAGAAATCAAGAGTGTAAGTTTTTATGCGCTTAAAAGCATTTTCAGGCCGAATGAGCTGATTTCTGCCAATTGCAGCAAAAGACTGAAAGGAAAGTGGGTTTGCCTTCATTTTTGACCCAGAACAACTCAGTTCAGCATGGAAATATCATTGCACCAGCTTTTATTTAGCCAGAAATCAAGAGTGTAAGTTTTTATGCGCTTAAAAGCATTTTCAGGCCGAATGAGCTGATTTCTGCCAATTGCAGCAAAAGACTGAAAGGAAAGTGGGTTTGCCTTCATATTTGACCCAGAACAACTCAGTTCAGCATGGAAATATCATTGCAACAGCTTTTATTTAGCCAGAAATCAAGAGTGTAAGTTTTTATGCGCTTAAAAGCATTTTCAGGCCGAATGAGCAAATATGCTTGTTTCTGCCAATTGCAGCAAAAGACTGAAAGGAAAGTGGGTTTGCCTTCATATTTGACCCAGAACAACTCAGTTCAGCATGGAAATATCATTGCAACAGCTTTTATTTAGCCAGAAATCAAGAGTGTAAGTTTTTATGCGCTTAAAAGCATTTTCAGGCCGAATGAGCAAATATGCTTGTTTCTGCCAATTGCAGCAAAAGACTGAAAGGAAAGTGGGTTTGCCTTCATATTTGACCCAGAACAACTCAGTTCAGCATGGAAATATCATTGCAACAGCTTTTATTTAGCCAGAAATCAAGAGTGTAAGTTTTTATGCGCTTAAAAGCATTTTCAGGCCGAATGAGCAAATATGCTTGTTTCTGCCAATTGCAGCAAAAGACTGAAAGGAAAGTGGGTTTGCCTTCATATTTGACCCAGAACAACTCAGTTCAGCATGGAAATATCATTGCAACAGCTTTTATTTAGCCAGAAATCAAGAGTGTAAGTTTTTATGCGCTTAAAAGCATTTTCATGCCGAATGAGCAAATATGCTTGTTTCTGCCAATTGCAGCAAAAAACTGAAAGGAAAGTGGGTTTGCCTTCATATTTGACCCAGAACAACTCAGTTCAGCATGGAAATATCATTGCAACAGCTTTTATTTAGCCAGAAATCAAGAGTGTAAGTTTTTATGCGCTTAAAAGCATTAAGTGGGTTTGCTTTCATATTTGAGCCAGAACAACTCAGTTCAGCATGGAAATATCATTGCAACAGCTTTTATTTAGCCAGAAATCAAGAGTGTAAGTTTTTATGCGCTTAAAAGCATTTTCATGCCGAATGAGCAAATATGCTTGTTTCTGCCAATTGCAGCAAAAGACTGAAAGGAAAGTGGGTTTGCCTTCTTATTTGACCCAGAACAACTCAGTTCAGCATGGAAATATCATTGCAACAGCTTTTATTTAGCCAGAAATCAAGAGTGTAAGTTTTTATGCGCTTAAAAGCATTTTCAGGCCGAATGAGCAAATATGCTTGTTTCTGCCAATTGCAGCAAAAGACTGAAAGGAAAGTGGGTTTGCCTTCATATTTGACCCAGAACAACTCAGTTCAGCATGGAAATATCATTGCAACAGCTTTTATTTAGCCAGAAATCAAGAGTGTAAGTTTTTATGCGCTTAAAAGCATTTTCAGGCCGAATGAGCAAATATGCTTGTTTCTGCCAATTGCAGCAAAATACTGAAAGGAAAGTGGGTTTGCCTTCATATTTGACCTAGAACAACTCAGTTCAGCATGGAAATATCATTGCAACAGCTTTTATTTAGCCAGAAATCAAGAGTGTAAGTTTTTATGCGCTTAAAAGCATTTTCAGGCCGAATGAGCAAATATGCTTGTTTCTGCCAATTGCAGCAAAATACTGAAAGGAAAGTGGGTTTGCCTTCATATTTGACCTAGAACAACTCAGTTCAGCATGGAAATATCATTGCAACAGCTTTTATTTAGCCAGAAATCAAGAGTGTAAGTTTTTATGCGCTTAAAAGCATTTTCAGGCCGAATGATCAAATATGCTTGTTTCTGCCAATTGCAGCAAAATACTGAAAGGTAAGTGGGTTTGCCTTCATATTTGACCTAGAACAACTCAGTTCAGCATGGAAATATCATTGCAACAGCTTTTATTTAGCCAGAAATCAAGAGTGTAAGTTTTTATGCGCTTAAAAGCATTTTCAGGCCGAATGAGCAAATATGCTTGTTTCTGCCAATTGCAGCAAAATACTGAAAGGAAAGTGGGTTTGCCTTCATATTTGACATAGAACAACTCAGTTCAGCATGGAAATATCATTGCAACAGCTTTTATTTAGCCAGAAATCAAGAGTGTAAGTTTTTATGCGCTTAAAAGCATTTTCAGGCCGAATGAGCAAATATGCTTGTTTCTGCCAATTCCAGCAAAAGACTGAAAGGAAAGTGGGTTTGCCTTCATATTTGACCCAGAACAACTCAGTTCAGCATGGAAATATCATTGCAACAGCTTTTATTTAGCCAGAAATCAAGAGTGTTAGTTTTTATGAGCTTAAAAGCATTTTCAGGCCGAATGACCAAATATGCTTGTTTCTGCCAATTGCAGCAAAAGACTGAAAGGAAAGTGGGTTTGCCTTCATATTTGACCCAGAACAACATAGTTCAGCATGGAAATATCATTGCAACAGCTTTTATTTAGCCAGAAATCAAGAGTGTAAGTTTTTATGCGCTTAAAAGCATTTTCAGGCCGAATGAGCAAATATGCTTGTTTCTGCCAATTGCAGCAAAATACTGAAAGGAAAGTGGGTTTGCCTTCATATTTGACCCAGAACAACTCAGTTCAGCATGGAAATATCATTGCAACAGCTTTTATTTAGCCAGAAATCAAGAGTGTAAGTTTTTATGCGCTTAAAAGCATTTTCAGGCCGAATGAGCAAATATGCTTGTTTCTGCCAATTGCAGCAAAATACTGAAAGGAAAGTGGGTTTGCCTTCATATTTGACCTAGAACAACTCAGTTCAGCATGGAAATATCATTGCAACAGCTTTTATTTAGCCAGAAATCAAGAGTGTAAGTTTTTATGCGCTTAAAAGCATTTTCAGGCTGAATGAGCAAATATGCTTGTTTCTTCCAATTGCAGCAAAAGACTGAAAGGAAAGTGGGTTTGCCTTCATATTTGACCCAGAACAACTCAGTTCAGCATGGAAATATCATTGCAACAGCTTTTATTTAGCCAGAAATCAAGAGCGTAAGTTTTTATGCGCTTAAAAGCATTTTCAGGCCGAATGAGCTGATTTCTGCCAATTGCAGCAAAAGACTGAAAGGAAAGTGGGTTTGCCTTCTTATTTGACCCAGAACAACTCAGTTCAGCATGGAAATATCATTGCAACAGCTTTTATTTAGCCAGAAATCAAGAGTTTTTATGCGCTTAAAAGCATTTTCAGGCCGAATGAGCAAATATGCTTGTTTCTGCCAATTGCAGCAAAATACTGAAAGGAAAGTGGGTTTGCCTTCTTATTTGACCCAGAACAACTCAGTTCAGCATGGAAATATCATTGCAACAGCTTTTATTTAGCCAGAAATCAAGAGTGTAAGTTTTTATGCGCTTAAAAGCATTTTCAGGCCGAATGAGCAAATATGCTTGTTTCTGCCAATTGCAGCAAAAGACTGAAAGGAAAGTGGGTTTGCCTTCATATTTGACCCAGAACAACTCAGTTCAGCATGGAAATATCATTGCAACAGCTTTTATTTAGCCAGAAATCAAGAGTGTAAGTTTTTATGCGCTTAAAAGCATTTTCAGGCCGAATGAGCAAATATGCTTGTTTCTGCCAATTGCAGCAAAATACTGAAAGGAAAGTGGGTTTGCCTTCATATTTGACCTAGAACAACTCAGTTCAGCATGGAAATATCATTGCAACAGCTTTTATTTAGCCAGAAATCAAGAGTGTAAGTTTTTATGCGCTTAAAAGCATTTTCAGGCCGAATGAGCAAATATGCTTGTTTCTGCCAATTGCAGCAAAATACTGAAAGGAAAGTGGGTTTGCCTTCATATTTGACCTAGAACAACTCAGTTCAGCATGGAAATATCATTGCAACAGCTTTTATTTAGCCAGAAATCAAGAGTGTAAGTTTTTATGCGCTTAAAAGCATTTTCAGGCCGAATGATCAAATATGCTTGTTTCTGCCAATTGCAGCAAAATACTGAAAGGTAAGTGGGTTTGCCTTCATATTTGACCTAGAACAACTCAGTTCAGCATGGAAATATCATTGCAACAGCTTTTATTTAGCCAGAAATCAAGAGTGTAAGTTTTTATGCGCTTAAAAGCATTTTCAGGCCGAATGAGCAAATATGCTTGTTTCTGCCAATTGCAGCAAAATACTGAAAGGAAAGTGGGTTTGCCTTCATATTTGACATAGAACAACTCAGTTCAGCATGGAAATATCATTGCAACAGCTTTTATTTAGCCAGAAATCAAGAGTGTAAGTTTTTATGCGCTTAAAAGCATTTTCAGGCCGAATGAGCAAATATGCTTGTTTCTGCCAATTCCAGCAAAAGACTGAAAGGAAAGTGGGTTTGCCTTCATATTTGACCCAGAACAACTCAGTTCAGCATGGAAATATCATTGCAACAGCTTTTATTTAGCCAGAAATCAAGAGTGTTAGTTTTTATGAGCTTAAAAGCATTTTCAGGCCGAATGACCAAATATGCTTGTTTCTGCCAATTGCAGCAAAAGACTGAAAGGAAAGTGGGTTTGCCTTCATATTTGACCCAGAACAACATAGTTCAGCATGGAAATATCATTGCAACAGCTTTTATTTAGCCAGAAATCAAGAGTGTAAGTTTTTATGCGCTTAAAAGCATTTTCAGGCCGAATGAGCAAATATGCTTGTTTCTGCCAATTGCAGCAAAATACTGAAAGGAAAGTGGGTTTGCCTTCATATTTGACCCAGAACAACTCAGTTCAGCATGGAAATATCATTGCAACAGCTTTTATTTAGCCAGAAATCAAGAGTGTAAGTTTTTATGCGCTTAAAAGCATTTTCAGGCCGAATGAGCAAATATGCTTGTTTCTGCCAATTGCAGCAAAAGACTGAAAGGAAAGTGGGTTTGCCTTCATATTTGACCTAGAACAACTCAGTTCAGCATGGAAATATCATTGCAACAGCTTTTATTTAGCCAGAAATCAAGAGTGTAAGTTTTTATGCGCTTAAAAGCATTTTCAGGCTGAATGAGCAAATATGCTTGTTTCTTCCAATTGCAGCAAAAGACTGAAAGGAAAGTGGGTTTGCCTTCATATTTGACCCAGAACAACTCAGTTCAGCATGGAAATATCATTGCAACAGCTTTTATTTAGCCAGAAATCAAGAGCGTAAGTTTTTATGCGCTTAAAAGCATTTTCAGGCCGAATGAGCTGATTTCTGCCAATTGCAGCAAAAGACTGAAAGGAAAGTGGGTTTGCCTTCTTATTTGACCCAGAACAACTCAGTTCAGCATGGAAATATCATTGCAACAGCTTTTATTTAGCCAGAAATCAAGAGTTTTTATGCGCTTAAAAGCATTTTCAGGCCGAATGAGCAAATATGCTTGTTTCTGCCAATTGCAGCAAAATACTGAAAGGAAAGTGGGTTTGCCTTCTTATTTGACCCAGAACAACTCAGTTCAGCATGGAAATATCATTGCAACAGCTTTTATTTAGCCAGAAATCAAGAGTGTAAGTTTTTATGCGCTTAAAAGCATTTTCAGGCCGAATGAGCAAATATGCTTGTTTCTGCCAATTGCAGCAAAATACTGAAAGGAAAGTGGGTTTGCCTTCATATTTGACCCAGAACAACTCAGTTCAGCATGGAAATATCATTGCAACAGCTTTTATTTAGCCAGAAATCAAGAGTGTAAGTTTTTATGCGCTTAAAAGCATTTTCAGGCCGAATGAGCAAATATGCTTGTTTCTGCCAATTGCAGCAAAATACTGAAAGGAAAGTGGGTTTGCCTTCATATTTGACCCAGAACAACTCAGTTCAGCATGGAAATATCATTGCAACAGCTTTTATTTAGCCAGAAATCAAGAGTGTAAGTTTTTATGCGCTTAAAAGCATTTTCAGGCCGAATGAGCTGATTTCTGCCAATTGCAGCAAAAGACTGAAAGGAAAGTGGGTTTGCCTTCATTTTTGACCCAGAACAACTCAGTTCAGCATGGAAATATCATTGCAACAGCTTTTATTTAGCCAGAAATCAAGAGTGTAAGTTTTTATGCGCTTAAAAGCATTTTCAGGCCGAATGAGCTGATTTCTGCCAATTGCAGCAAAAGACTGAAAGGAAAGTGGGTTTGCCTTCATATTTGACCCAGAACAACTCAGTTCAGCATGGAAATATCATTGCAACAGCTTTTATTTAGCCAGAAATCAAGAGTGTAAGTTTTTATGCGCTTAAAAGCATTTTCAGGCCGAATGAGCAAATATGCTTGTTTCTGCCAATTGCAGCAAAAGACTGAAAGGAAAGTGGGTTTGCCTTCATATTTGACCCAGAACAACTCAGTTCAGCATGGAAATATCATTGCAACAGCTTTTATTTAGCCAGAAATCAAGAGTGTAAGTTTTTATGCGCTTAAAAGCATTTTCAGGCCGAATGAGCAAATATGCTTGTTTCTGCCAATTGCAGCAAAAGACTGAAAGGAAAGTGGGTTTGCCTTCATATTTGACCCAGAACAACTCAGTTCAGCATGGAAATATCATTGCAACAGCTTTTATTTAGCCAGAAATCAAGAGTGTAAGTTTTTATGCGCTTAAAAGCATTTTCAGGCCGAATGAGCAAATATGCTTGTTTCTGCCAATTGCAGCAAAAGACTGAAAGGAAAGTGGGTTTGCCTTCATATTTGACCCAGAACAACTCAGTTCAGCATGGAAATATCATTGCAACAGCTTTTATTTAGCCAGAAATCAAGAGTGTAAGTTTTTATGCGCTTAAAAGCATTTTCAGGCCGAATGAGCTGATTTCTGCCAATTGCAGCAAAAGACTGAAAGGAAAGTGTGTTTGCCTTCATATTTGACCCAGAACAACTCAGTTCAGCATGGAAATATCATTGCAACAGCTTTTATTTAGCCAGAAATCAAGAGTGTAAGTTTTTATGCGCTTAAAAGCATTTTCAGGCCGAATGAGCAAATATGCTTGTTTCTGCCAATTGCAGCAAAATACTGAAAGGAAAGTGGGTTTGCCTTCATATTTGACCTAGAACAACTCAGTTCAGCATGGAAATATCATTGCAACAGCTTTTATTTAGCCAGAAATCAAGAGTGTAAGTTTTTATGCGCTTAAAAGCATTTTCAGGCCGAATGAGCAAATATGCTTGTTTCTGCCAATTGCAGCAAAATACTGAAAGGAAAGTGGGTTTGCCTTCATATTTGACCTAGA